>NC_052039.1:1562988-1914107 GCF_015832195.1 Motacilla alba alba | reverse complement strand
TATCAATAATACATGACCTGGGCTTTCTGCACCAAAACTCTGCTAATTGGCTAATTAAAAAGTGAAACGTGCAGAAGGAGCCAGCACTTGGCTCACCAGAGACTCTCTGCAGGAGCACCAGGGCTGAGCTAATGCGATGGATAAAGCTGAGCTGGGGCTGAGCAGAGCTCTGGGGGGTCTGGGCAGCAGAGAGGGGATTTCACAAACAGCCTCCTCGCCGTGGGCTTCTCTTTGTCTTGCCTAGCTACCATAGCTTTTTTTTTTAATTGTTATTTTTCTCTTTTCTCGCTATCTCCCTTCTAAAAGGGAATCAGGGCTGGAGGTTTGTGGCTGGGGAGAGCTGCTTCAGGGCTTGACTGCTGTCTCTTCCCTGTGCTCAGAACTGTGCTGCTCCACATTAACATTCCCAGTAGCTTGTTGCAGGATTCTTGTTCTCATTTGTCGCACACTGTGCGTCCCGGGGATGAAAAGCAAGGAGAGAAATCTGGGGGAGCCCCGGAGTTCTTTTTTCCAGGACATGGTGCGCTCCCTCCGGGCTCCTGGAGCAGACTGGGGCTGTGACCTGCTGGGATCTTTGTGTTTCTCTTCCCTGCAGGTTGTGGACACCTTCCTCATTGGCCGCTTCATCCTCCTGGCTGTGATGAGCCTGGTCTTCCTGGGGTGCCTGTTCCTGTTCCTGATTTACCACCTCATGGAGCCTGTGTATGCCAAGCCGCTCCACAGCAGCTAGAGACAGCAATCTCTGCAAGAAGGACATCCTGATTGTGTGGGAATAAACCAGAGGCACCAGGAGGCTGCTCTGGAGGAGACCCTGATGTTCTTTCTGAGCTCAGAAAGGGCCAGCGAAGCAAGTGAAGCCTTTGCTTCATCTTAAAAAGCAAAGTTTGGTCTGAGCATGAGCTCCTTCCTCGCCAGGGCTTCAAGCCTCTGCACCTGCAAAGGTGTGTGACCCTCTGAATCCTGCTCTCGTTGACAGAGAGCTGAGACCCAGCCCTGGTGCTGCTCCTGAGTCAGTGCACTGAACTGAACCCAGATGGTTTGTTACTGTTACCACAGGAGATGGGTAGAGCAAACAAACAAACGAGTACCCATCGAGAGCAGTGTGGTACTGCTCCTTTTTCACTGTGGTTTAATAAAACACTTGGAGAAATCCCTGACTCGGGCTGTGTTTATTCCACAGGGATGTCACATGTGGCCACGCTGTGGTGACAGTGCCCATGGGGCAGATGTGGGGGTTTGAGAAAAAAACCCAAACAAACATCAGTGTGTGGCTGTGGAGTGTTTGGGATGGGCCCTTGGACTGGAAATCAGAGGCCTTGGAGGGGGGAGTGAATGCAAAGTGGTGCCAGAACAGCAACTGGAAAGCTGCCCTCCCAGGAGTGAGGGAGAAGCTGTGTCTGCCCTCCCGGGTGCTGAGCAGTCCTGCCAGCCATGGAAAAGCCCCCTGCAGGTACCGGAGTGTTCCCTGCCTGGGAAGGGCCTGAGGTGGCACCCTGGGTGCTGCCAAAGGCTCACAGTTGCTGCGACCCTAAAACTTCAAACCTTTGCTCAATCCTAGCACAGATCCTGCTGCAGCTGCTGGTCACCTCCAACACCTTCCCTGTCCCTCTTTTCCCCTCTTGGGGGAGAATACTCTCTCTGTGTTCTGCAGGAGCAGCAATGGGGTTGAGTGCCATTTTTGTGCCCATTTTTGGGGGGAAGCCAGGGGAGCAGTCCTGCTGAAGCAGAGCCTGTGCTGAGATGAAGCTGTGTGCACAGCCACTGCTGCTCCGTGCCCTCAGTGGCAGCAGCTTGTTTTCCTGCATGAAATCTCTAAGGGCTTTTAAATTGCAGAAGACAAGCATTTTTGGTGGCTTGGAGCATCCTGTGCCTGTTTTGTAGCAGGGAAGAAGCCTTTCCCCTCCCTGCACTGTGGAGAGGCTCCCACAGGTGCCCAGGGCACGGGGTGAGGTGGGCTCTGTTATGGCTCGTGTTCTCCAGCCCCACAGGGATGGAGCTGCTCAGCCTTCCATGGCTGAGCAGGCAGCAAGTGAGGTCGAGTGAGACAGCCCTGCAGTGAGGTCAAAGCCAGTGAGACAGCCCCGAGCAGTGGTCAGGGTCAATACAGCCAAAAACTTGAGGGCAGAAACTCAGGGGCTTTTTTTCCCCATTTTAGAGATTTTTTTTTTTTTTTGTTGTTCTTCATTTTGAACTGATGACAGTAAATTAAAGAACCAACGGGCTTTTTCCAACCCTGACAGCTGCCAGTCACCAAGCAGGGCTTTCAGGACATGAAAGATTGATAAGGCAGAGCCGGTGGGCGTGGAGGTGATGCTTCCCTGGCAGAAAATGCCCCAGCACTCCAGAGCACTGACTCAGTCAGCTAAAAAATGTAAGCACGGTCCCAAAAAAAAGCAGAGAAGAGGCATCTGTGCTTTCCAAACTGCAGCCACGCTCAATCCCTTCCTGTCCTGAAGCCTGAGTCCAAGGGAGCGTGCTGAGGAAATGCTGAGCATTTATGCAACACAAGCACATTGGGGTCTCCTGGTGATTTTGATGTTACACCTGAAACAAAATTCATATTTAATTCATTGTGTTAATAGCATTAATGAACATGGAGTTTCTCTGGCACTCCAGCTCTGTGCCTGCTGTGTTTTATCCCCGTGTTTGTGGGATGATTTGGGAGCCTCAGTGAGGCCACAGTTTCACCAGGGCTTCAGTCCAGCAAAGGAGAGGGAAAGCACAGCAAAAGCAGCTGGGGCATTAAAAACTCAACCCTAACAGCAGAAACGTGAAACTTCACAACCCATTTTGCGTTGGAATTAAACTCAAATAAGGGCTTTTCTGTCCCCTTAACTGCTTGTGACTGAAATGATTCGAAAGGCTGATAGAGCAGCAGTCATTTTGGGGAGAGCAGAAAGCCATGCTGCAAGAAAGACACAGTGGCTCCTGCTCAAGGAGGTCATTGCAGCATTTTCCCAAAAACCCCATTAACTGGGGAAAGAGCCTCATGTGCTCTCACCCCCACTGAGACATTCTGAGCTTCATCCTCATCCTTCACAACCCTTGGCAGTGGGGAGCCACCAGCTGGATGAGCTCAGCCCGGGCTCTCTGTGTATTTATTTATTCATTCTGCTCCTCCCCGCATAGGGGCTTTCCAAACGGTTCCTGTTTATTTTTGGAACAGGAAAGACCACGTCAAGGAATTGGTATGAGCCAGAGCTGCTTCCCAACCAGCCCCAAACGGTGATTTTCTGCTTCCATCCACATCCCAAAGCTGCAACTCCTGGAGGATAATCCCTTCTAGCACATCTGCCTCCATCTAGCAGCCTGATCCTTTATTTTGGAATTAACGTGCCACAGGAGGGCAGGTTTGCCTTAAACCCCAACCTCTCGGTTGCAGGTGAGGATTTTGGGACCTCAGAGGATGTTAAAGCCAAGGAGCCCTCCTCCTGCAGGATCAGAGAGCCAGCTCTGCCGTGTCCCGAGGTGCAGGCAGAAAATCAGGCTGAATCAGCTCAAGAAAGCTGCTGTGCTAGAAGACCCCGTGTGTGCCAGGATGAGGGCAGGCTGGCTGCTTTCAGGGCAGGGGAAAAGCAGTCCTTTCATCTCCCTAAATTCTCTGCCTGGCTCGTTAGAAGTGGGCAGGGATGCCCCTGCACCAGGATGCCCAGGGAGTGCCAGGCTCACCAGCCTGAGGGCAGCTGCTCCCTCCTCCCTGAGGGCAGGGAGCAGTGCCAAAGCAGAGATGGAAGGAGCAGAGTGTCTGCAGGGAAACTCCTCTCCTTGATTTAAGGTCCTTGAATGACGGCAATTCCTCATGTCTCACGCTGCTCTCTGCTGGCACTTAATTACCCTCCCTGGAAAAACTGCCCTCAGATTTCCACCTTGACTTTGCTGACTTCAGCTTCCCTGCTGTTGGATCCTGATTTGCCTTTGGCTGCTAATTAAAAAGCCCTTCAGCCTTTGCCAGCTGCTCCTTGCATAGGTAATTGCAGACCGTGCCCCAGCCACCCCTGCACCTTCCCAGCAGACCAGCAGCATTCCTCCAAAATCGGAGCAGCCCCTTCCCCATCTGCCTCCTGGGGGCTGGCATTGCCGTGCTGTGGGACTGCGGGGTCACTGTGGGGTTTCACCCCCGGATTGGGGTGACCCCAAAAGATGGAAAAGTCCCTCCTCCAACCCGTGCCTTCGAAGAAAGACTCAGCAGTCTTCTGTTGTCTGTTCTCAAGGCTGTTTATTGTTGGTTATCTACAAGATTCTTCTCCTGAGCTGCTGTGGCCCGTTCAGCAGCTCAGACAAAGGCACTCTGCCCTCCCAGGGGGCTGGTGCCATCTTTTATATCATATATTACATACTACATGTTTATACCTTTTCCCCAATGCCCATCATCTATATTGAATGGTGACTTTCTACTCTAAACCAATCTGTGAGTGCCAACATCACTAAAGACATGGAGGTGAGGAAGGAGAAAGAAAGAGGACAGGGCACACCCAAATCCCTCCATCTTAGAACTCCTGACCCCCATGTACAAAACTTGGACCCCTGCGTACAAGGCTCAAACCCCCCTGTACAGCACTCAGAAATCCTTCCTTTCACTTCATGACTGCTTCTACTGCAATATCTAAACTTTTGTGACTTCTTGTTCTTCCTGCAAAGTTGGTAAACTGTTCCATGGGTCAGATTCAAAGCCACAGGGGTCTCTGGCTGCATGCCAGGGTCTCAGATGCTTTTGACCTGGGTCTGGAACGTCCGAGAATGTCTGTGGGACGTTCTGAGTTAAGACAGGTCACATAGAGAAACCCAAATGCTGCATTTACCAAACCCAAAGAGCCCGTTTGGGGTGGGATTTGGGCCACCACAGGACAGAGGTGGGCACTGTCCACGCTCTCAGGGCAGTGCCAGAGGGGCTCCTGGCAGAGGAAAAGCAGCAGCCCCTTATCCAGCAGAGGAGGAACAAGGCACGTCGTCTTCCAGATTCCTCCCAGAGGAGCTCAGCTCCATTTAAACAGCTTTTTTGGCTAAGCCAAACCCAGGGGATCCCCTCTCTGCCTTCCCACTCACCTTTCAATTCCAAAGCTCAGAGAGATCTGGAGTTTTCTTTGGCATTTGGCTCTTTTTTTTAAGTTTAAAACTGCCATGGGCTGTGTGCCCTTTCTCCTCGCTCCTGGCAGCGGGGCCAAGGCTGTTCAGACTTTCCAAACAGAAGTGGGACACGGCCCAGGCCTAAATTTGTCCCAGAAAAATTGTAAGCAGCTGAAAGAACAAGCAGGAGGGGGGAAAGGCAAAAAAAAAAAGGAAGAAAGGAGGGGGGAAAATCCCCAAACCACTTGCTGTTGCAGAAAGCCCCCGTGTGTGTCAGGACTTAGAGGATTTTTTTCCTGAAGGGGCATTTTGAGGCCCCCCTCCCCAAGAGGATGGTCATTAGGTCCTTCAGCAGTGTGACAGCTCCATCACACGTGCACTGACAGGGCCACGCTCAGCCCAGCCCAGGGATCTCTGCCAGCAGCAAGGTCCTTGTGCCCACAGAGGCCACGTGTGGCCTGAGCCTGGGGACGCTGCAGGGTCACCCCAAGGCTCTGCTGAGGACAGACCCTGTAGTGACACCTCTCCCGATGGCTCCATCGGGGTTTAGCCCAGTGGGATTGATGTTTTCCTGGGAAAAAGGGCAAGTGGGGATTTTGTTTTTCTCTGCCTGCTCCATCATTTTTCCTGCTTTTTTCCCCAAGGCCCATTGAGCGCCACCAGCCAGAGTGGAGGGGACTGAAGGCCCCTGCTGCCACTCTCCAAGCTGCCTGATCCCCTGTGCCACCCCATCACCCTCAGAGGTTTACAGGGAGCTGGTCCAACTGGCTAGCAAGTTTCCTCCTTTTTCCCCCCCACCCTTTTTTCCCCTTTGCTGATGAAATCGGCACTTAATAAAATCACATCAGGCCCAGATGTTTTCTCCTCGGGTCAAGATCCAAGGAGGTGAAGTCAATTAGAGCTGCAATTTATCCCAGGCACACACAGAGCCCCCGGCACCGGGCACTGCTCTGCCCTGGGCTGAGTCGGAGCCAGGCGCGATCCCCGGGTGGTGAGGGGATGCTAGCACATCCCAGGGGACAGCAAACACATCCCAGGGCACTGCAAACATCCCAGGGGACAGCAATGACATCCCAGGGGACTGCAAACACATCCCAGGGGACAGCAATGACATCCCAGGGGACAGCAATGACATCCCAGGGGACTGCAAACACATCCCAGGGGACTGCAAACATCCCAGAGGACTGCAAACATCCCAGGGCACTGCAATCATATCCCAGGGGATGCAGTCACATCCCAGGGGATGCAGTCACATCCCAGGGGACAGCAAACATCCCAGGGGACTGCAAGCAGATTCCAGGGGACTGCAAGCAGATTCCAGGGGACAGCAATGACATCCCAGGGGACAGCAAACATCCCAGGGGATGCAAGCACATCCCAGGGGATGCAATCACATCCCAGGGGATGCAAGCACATCCCAGGGGATGCAATCACATCCCAGGGGACTGCAAACATCCCAGGGGATGCAATCACATCCCAGGGGACTGCAAACATCCCAGGGGATGCAATCACATCCCAGGGGACTGCAAACATCCCAGAGCACTGCAATCACATCCCAGGGGATTCAAACACATCCCAGGGGATGTAAGTACATCTCTGGGGATGCAATCACATCTCAGGGGACAGCAAACATCCCAGGGGATGCAGTCACATCCCAGGGGATTCAAACACATCCCAGGGGATGCAAGCACATCCCAGGGGATGCAATCACATCGCAGGGGATGAAATCACATCCCAGGGCACTGCAATCACATCCCAGGGCACTGCAATCACATCCCAGGGGATTCAAATACATCCCAGGGGACTGCAAACATCCCAGGGAATGAAATCACATCCCAGGGCACTGCAATCACATCCCAGGGGATTCAAATACATCCCAGGGGACTGCAAACATCCCAGGGAATGAAATCACATCCCAGGGCACTGCAATCACATTCCAGGGGATGCAAGCACATGCCAGGGCATGGCAAACACATCCCGTGGCTTCCAAGCGCCCCAGCTCCGCGCACATCAAAGTTGCCCCCCCGCCCAGAGCACACAGCTGGCTGCACAGCTGGCCCTGGCTTCAGTCAGCTCACACCGAGGGGGCTTCTGAGCCCCATCGCTGCCCCGGGAGCCTGCAGGGCCGGCAGCCAGCAGCACCACTGTAACCTCCTGGGGCCACTCCTAATTAGAAGCGCCTAACGAAGATGATCAGCTGCCAGCACCGGACCGAGAGCAGCCAGAGTGTGTGAACAGTTCACCGTGGTGTGGGGGTTCATTCATGTTCTTCTTTTGGAGCTAAATGGCATGATTTTGGAATATTAATAATCAGGAAGAACATCGGGTTTAGTCTGTTTCTGCAGTGGGATGAGTCAAGGAGCAAACCTAGCTTAATTTGGGCTCAGCCCAGGGATGTTCCCTGTGTAGAAGAAGCAGCTTTTTGTGGGGAGGCAGGGCCTAAAGTGATTCGGCATCATCCTCCTGATCCAGATCCTGGAATACCAAGCACGGTATTGGCATACCAGACAGGGTCTGGATGGGTCAGGCTCACAAACGAGAGAGTGCACACGGGGGAAAGCAAGGAGAGGGGTGCGATCACTGCCCCCAGGTATTCACAGACTTGGCCGAGCCTGTCAGGACAGGGCATGGCGGCCACACGGATTTTACACGTTTTTATTAATAAAACGGCCGACGGTGCAGGATTGACCCAGAAAAGCGTTCGGCCGGGGCCCTTCGACCACTCCTCGCCCCTGCCTCCGTCGGGAGCAAACCCACGGCGGCAGCGAGCCCGCGGGGCCGGGCCCGAGGCTGGGCTGCGGCGGCGCCCGCGCTCCCTCCCGGCGTGCCCGGCTCTGTCCTCGCTCCGGCCCTGCGGCGGCTCCGGGGGCGCGTCACAACTCCTGAAACCTGCGGGGACAAGCGAGCGGCTCAGCGCCCCGCGGGACCGAGGGGGGACTGCGGTGCTGCCGGACACGGAGAGGGAGCACAGCTCTGCCGGGATGGAAAGGGAGCACAGCTCTGCCGGGATGGAGAGGGAGCACAGCTCTGCCGGGATGGAGAGGGAGCACAGCTCTGCCGGACATGGAGAGGGAGGACAGCTCTGCCGGGATGGAGAGGGAGGACAGCTCTGCCGGGATGGAAAGTGAGGACAGCTCTGCCGGGATGGAGAGGGAGCACAGCTCTGCCGGGAAAGCCCAGCCCCATCCGCAGCACCAGCAGGAGAAGCAGGCGCGAGGAGGAGATCCAGCCACTGTTTTGTCTCTGGCCGAAGCTGAAATGTCCCCAAAAATCCTACAGCGTTTGTGCAATCTCTGCAAGCTGCTCCAGAGACACTCCCCAAAGCCCTCCAGATACTGCAGTACTGCCACCAACTGAGCCAGCTGCTTCCCCCAGCAGAAAGCAGCCCGGGCTTGGTGCAAACACGGATGCTGTCAACCCCGAGGGCAGCTGTCACCCTAACCAGCCCCGGCACAGGAGAGCAGAGCCTGGCAGCCCTCCACCGGCAGCCGCAGCAGGAGGTTTGGGCTGCACTTACCGCAGCACGAGGCCCAGACTATTGCTCTTTCACCTGCAAACACAAGACATAAGGGACGAAACGTTCGCAGGGGCTCGGGGTCTGGCAGCCCCACTGCCAGGACTGGCGGTGGCCCCTTCCCTTAGATGTCACATGGGGCTGTTGGTGGCAGCGGGAGCCAGGGCAGTGCTGATTTGGAGATTATTCATACACTCGCTGCAGCGATTCGCCTATGGATTCGATTAGCCAGCCCTGGCTGCGTGTGATCAAGCTCAGCTGCACAGGTGGGCAAAGCCATAAATTCAGTTGTTTCAAGTGCATTAATCAATGCCAATCGATTGGGCACCTGGGCCGGTATCTGCTGAATCAGCCGGAGACAAGGATGCACTGCCCTCTCCCTGCTTCCTCCCACTCCCCCACCCTCCCACACTCTTCCCTGGCCATTGCAATTTGATCTTTTGATTCCCAAATCTTGATCTCGGCCCTGAATGATTGGAGCAGTGGCTATTTCTAGGCTGAGCCTGCGAAGTGAAACTCAGAATCAGAACGGATCAGGCTTGTGTTTGCATTTAATCCTCGGGGCTCAAGTGAAGGTACTTACACCGAGCTACTTCCCATCCATCACTGACTCTGTTAGCTGCACACTAGAGCTACAAAGACACAAGGACACTGTGTTTAGCACCCCAAGTGTTGTTTGAGGTGCAGATGGCTAAAATCCCCCAGGTGCTGCCTTGGCTTGAGGTGCAAATGTCTCAGAGGGCACAGGAGCGGGACACGGGGCGGGCGGCCTCGCGACGCCCGCGCGAAGCTGCAGCAGCGACAGCAAGGGATAACAAACATCCTTCTGGAGCAGCACCGACACCGGGCCCGGGCACCGGGGCACCGGGGGCCGCTCCGGGGGGGCAGCTACGTACCCTCTCTGCCTCGCCATGGGGCCACACCAGCCACGGGCCTCTTTGACCACCACACGAGCAAGGAGCTGCAAGAGGAAGGGCGGAGGGTCGCTGCAAGGCCGGGGGCACTGCAGCCTCCAGCCTTGGCGCGAGCGCTCCCACCACCAGCAGATCAATTCTACAGCTCCTCCCAGCGAAGGGCTAAACCTGTGCGAGGAGGAGGTTGCTGGGAATAGCCAAGTGAAAGCAGAGTTTTGGAGTCTGTGGGGAATAGATTTGGAAAGAATTCTCGAAACGTGATAGAAAGTTTACACAGTCTTGTGTATTTGTATGTAAATACTGAGATAAGGTGTATTGACTTAGGAAGGTTATGGACTAGAGAAGACATTGTTGAGAGAGAGATTGAACTAGAAATAAGTTTTAATAAGTTTCAAAATATGGTTTTGTAGAAAGACTAAATATTTTAGAGAATTAGAATTGTGAAAGATGTATTAGGAAAGATGTAATAGGAAAGATGTATTTAGGAAAGATGTAATAGGACTATGTGGGGAAAAAATATAGGTGATTAGTGTTAAAAGTAACAGTAATATTGTGTATAGGTTGAAAAACATTTATAAGGTATTGTTACTAGGAAATAGGTTTGTTTCTGATGGAATGGTGTTGAGTTTTTTGTGTCTCACTATTACTGAGATTGATAATAGAATAAAATCTTCTAAAACACTTCTCAGTTACCCCATCTCTGTAAAAGCTGAGAAAACCAAGAACCAGTACAGGCCTTTGCAGTTTGCCCTGTGCCTGGATGCCTTCTGAGAACCATCTGTGCCCTCCACCAGTGAGCAGACAGCTAAAAGGGAGCCTGTGACAGCCCAGGGCAGAGAAAGGAGTCCTACCAAGGAGACACCTACCAGACAAGCCAGGACATCAGCTGCTATCAGCATGTAAAACACGTTATTCCAGCCCGTGGGAGAGATGAGCCCTGCCAGCAGCGGCCCCAGCGCAGCACCTGTGGGGCACAGGAGCCACGTTAGCCCTGTCCCCACCCGAGAGGGGCCCAGGACCCCCAGCACCCCCCAGGACACACCAACAGATCCCGTGCCGTCGATGATGGCCGTGACGGTCGAGAGGGCTTTGGCATTTCCTTTGAGAGATTCATGGGTGCCCTGTAAGGATGGAGGGATAAAACATAAGGAGCAAAAGCAGCTTTGGGGTCCTGGCTGGCATTTCCCAGAGTGAGGCCAATGTCCCAGGCAGCAATTTCCATGTGTCAGACCCAGCCATGGATGGGAAGACCAAACTCAAATGCTGCCTGCAGCCAAACCATGGATCCCCAACAGCAGGCAGAAATTCCCAGAGGATCTGCCACCAAATATTGCCACTCTGCTTGTGCTCAGAGGGAGATGCAGCAAGGCTGAAACACAGCCATGTGGCCAAGGTGAAAAAGCAACAGGAAAAACCCCTGTGTTCAAGGGAGGGTGTGAAGTGCAGCTCCAGGTGTGACAGCTCTGCCCTTCTCCACTGGGCTTGGGAGGCATTGGAAAACAAAGGTAAAGTGCAAAAATCCCAGCAAATTATCCCTCTGGGAAAGAGGGAACAGCCTCTGGATGTGCAAGGGCAGCGTGGCGGGGTCCGAGGTGCAGCTCTTACCAAATCTGCCGACACCGCTGTTGTGATGAGCGCGTAGGGCCCGTTAACCAGAGCACCACAGATGATCAGCATCGCTGCAGAGGTACCCGGGGAGAGATTAAATCTTTAGGTGCAGGGAGCAGCAGGACATTGGCTCCATCATCCCCAGCCCGTGTGGGGACATTGCTGTCCCACGCATCCATCTCCTGTGCATCTCCATTTTCCCATGAAGATCCCACCCAGCAGGCAGTGAACACTCATCCAACACCACCCTCCCCCACATCCAGCCTGGGAGCCTGGCTCAAGAGGAGGAATAAAGGCAGGTAAATCCTCAGTGTCTTCCACCACTTCAGTGACAGGACCAAGCTGCACCATGGAGCTCCTTACCTATTGATGTGCCAATGCCGTTCTGACCCACATGGTTATACAGGAACAGCTGGAAAAGAGACACAAGGTGAACCAGTTATGGCTGCTCCAGCTGTTTTACCAAGAGTTTTCCTCGCAGCGTACCCTGGGAATGGGATGGAGAATGTGGGGGCCTGAATTACTGCTCGTGCCAAGCACCAGCTGGGATGGGGGGCTGAGTGCACCCCTGACCTCTGCATCCCACTGGCACGATGAAATACCTGGCAGCTGGCAAACAGAGGTGCTGCCATGATTTATGGCCAGTGAGGCTCTGCCACCTCCCACAGCTGCAGCCAGACACAATTTGCCCCAACGGTGCTCTCGGGGCTGTGGATGTGACCCAGCCCCTCTGCCCCCAGCACGTGCCAGCTCCTTCAGCAGGAGAGGCTCCCATCCCAGAGCCAGCCAGGATTGGATTACAGCTAATTAGCCATGCTGTGGAAGCAAAGCCAAATGAGCTCTGTGCAGGTGCCTGGGAAGCACGTCCAGGCCAAGTTCCAGTGGAGCGTGAGGCCGTTGGCATGGGGGCTTTTGGGACGAAAATCAAAGAGACAAAAGCTGGACGGCTCGGTAGGACCCCCAAGGCTTTGAGCAGAGTTATGGCAGGATGGAAAAACCGACAGGGTCTTTGAGTTGGCAAGGTCTCTGCAATCCCTCCCCAGCCCCTAGAGCTGGACATCCTTCCCAGAAACATCTGGGCACGTGAATCAATCCCAGCTCTCATCTCAGCCGAGCGCGTGACCAGCTCGTCCCGGGCGCTTGGGAAGAGGAAGGCAGCTGTGACTCAAAGGAGCCGGAGCAGAGGAAAGCCTCGTGACGGGTTTTGAGCCCGTGTGACAGCTCACCATGGGAGCAGCGACCACCAGCATCACGCAGCACGTGGTGGCTCTGCCGCCAGTGTAGTCAGAGATGAGGCCAGCGAAGATCCCCCCTACGAGAAAGAGTCACAGGTGCCACTCACACCACCCCAAAGGCAGAGCTCTGCCCTGGCTCAGCCCAAAATCAGCGTGATGCTCTTTCATCCCCCGTCTTCTGACCAGTATGCCCCCAAGGTTAAACATAACAATATCAGAGTGAAGAGCTTTGATTTATCCCTTCCACTTCCTCTCTGCAGATGGTTTCTCAGCATTTCCATGCCACTCTGGTCTCTTCCATGTTTGCAAACTGTAGGAAAAGGAGTGCCTGAGCAAGCGAGACCTGAGGAAAGAGGCTGTGATGGTCGGCAAAACAAATGGATGCCAAAATAAAATGGAGGGGCATTTGCTGCTTGCTGAGTGCTGTGAACACTGAACAAACCTCTTGGGGGAAAGAGATGGTGCTGCCTGTGGGGGGCACCAGCCAAGGCTGGTCAAGGCCAGGATTGTCCCTAAATCATCCCAGATCCACCCCCTCCATCCCGGTGTGTTGACAAACCTAAAATACCCCCGACATCAAAGAGGGTTGACAGGTCCCCGGCTTCCTTGGCACCGAAATGAGCTGTGGGGGAGAGGAGAGGGGTGAGGAGATGCTCCCCTTGCAAGGCTCGCTCCCGCCCCACTGTCCCCAAAACTCACCGACGTTGACAATGTAGAGGGGCAGCCAGTACAGGAAGGTGTAGCTCACCAGCTTGGCAAAGAGCAGGCACAGGGAGAACTCCACTACGCCCTGGGAGGAGAGGAGGGGACATCAGAGGAGCCCAACCTCCTCTGGATGGTGGGGTTTTCCTATTTCCTGCCCTGTGGTTGCTCTGAGCTGCTCTGGCTTTGCTCTATTCTCCATCCTAGCACTCACAGGTATCCGAAGTGCCCCAAGGAAGCTGATGGCTTCAGGCTCCTCAGCTGGCTCCTTGGGGCTCTTGGAGTGATCCACGCTGCTCTGGCCTGAGACGCTGAGTGGGCCCTCGTTGGAGATGACTGCTTCAGGATCCTTCTCACTGGTGGTCACTCCTCCAGGATCCTCATCAGCGGCCGTCTAAAATCAAGCCAAAAGCAGCAGATGTGGCTCTCATGGCTGGAGGAGACTGAAACATCGGCTCTGCTGCTGGGGCATGACCCAGAGGATGCTCCCAGTGGAAGAGCAACAACCATCCCCCGTAACAACTGAACATTGCTCTAATTCCTGCCATCACAACCTGATGACCCAGTTGTTTCACCCAGCCCAGGAGAGGCCCCTCAGCAACCGGCACGACTCACGTGATGCTGAGGTGGATTGCAGTCAACATCCTCAGGATCTGCAGGGAGAAAGAACACCCTGTGAGGAGAGCCTGGAGCAGCCCCACTCCTCCTGGTCTCCCTCCAGCATCTCACAGGGGCTGGGAACCCCCAGGTCTAGGCTGCATCTCTGGGTACTCTCTTCCCCAGTAAAGACCCAAAAGACTCCCCTGATACTTCCTAGAAAGGCTCAGAGGAATGACTGGTATGGGGGGTGAGCCTGCCTGGATAACCCCAGTGATGCTGAGCATCCCCACGGTGGTCAGATCCACATCCCTGCCAGCCACAGGTTGGAAATAAGCATTTGCAATTACCAAAAATGCTTAGAGATGGGCATGGTGGAAAATTGTATATATTATACTGGTTGTCTGCTGCGCCCCAGATGACAACACTCACACTCCACGAGGAAGAAGAAGCAGATGATGCCCACGATGGCGATGATGATGCCAGGCACAACAAAGGACAGGCCCCAGGCAGAGGAGACCCAGGCACCGGCGATGAGCGACCCTAAGATGTTGCCAACGGAGGTGTGCGAGTTCCAGATGCCCATGATCAAACCTCTCCTGGTGGGGACACAGCCGGGTCAGTGGCTCTGGGGTGGCTGCCAGGGTCAACAGGGACCAGGACTGCCATGGGACACGTAGGAGAAAAACTCACTTTCCTTTGCCGAACCAGTTTCCGACACATGCCACGACAGCAGGCCAGCCTGTTGTCTGCACCAGCCCATTGCAGACCTGCAAGAGATGGGAGCATCACCCAGCCAGCACCGACCACAGCCACGGAGCCCTGCACTGTTTGGGGCAACTGGGCTCAAAAATAGCCACCCCTATCCACAGCTGCTAAGAAAACACTGGGTTTGTTTGGTTTTTTCCCTGCTGGGGCAATCCTGGAGCCGTTTGCATCGCTCCCATGGCTGACCTGGGAGGGGCTGGTGTTGCCAAACCAGCTGCCCGGTTCGGAGCCGGGCACGCCCGGCGGTTTCGACGCCCACGCCACGCACAGCCAGGCTTTGCGGGGAGTGGAAATGCTCGGCGCTGCCCTGCTCAGAAACTGGGCCACCCCAACCCCTGAAGGCCACTGAAAAACTGGGATGAGGCCACGGTGGTAAAGCCTGGGCATCCTCCAGCACAACACACCTGCACGACGATGAAGTACCAGAGGACGTGGATGTCCCAGAAGTAGCCGAGGCCGAAAAGGGCGGTGAAGAGCCCGCTCAGCACCATTCCCCCCGACAGGTAATAGCGCAGAGGGAGGCGCTCCCCAAAAATGCCGCTGCAGAGAGAGGGAAGAGCACAAGAGAAGCTGTCACAGGTGATGCCAGCGACGGGCATTATCACACCGAGCCAGTACCTGAATCCCGAGCGGATCCCTGGCTGCTTTCCTGCCAGCACAACCCCATGCCAATGGAAACCAGCTCCCGCCAGACTGGCGCAAACTGGTGAGTGGAGGGAGAGGCCCTGGGTACCTGATAAACATCCCGATGGCGTAGGCCACCAGGAAGGCATTATCCAGCGCCCCAAAAAGTTCCTTGTAGTTGTCCCCATCTGGAAAACAAACATTAGGGCCACCTCAGCCTGGCCCCCATCTTGTGTCCCATCCCCGTGGCTGCTGGCTTGGTCTTGTCCCCCATTCCCAAAAGCCTGGTCTCCATGGGGGCTTCTGGGGGCATGGCCAGGTGCCATCAGCACTGGGACCTGGTCCTGTCCTGGATGTCACCACCCACTGCTGCCCTTTGGCCCAGGGGCATGGGACAGATCTTCATCACTTAATTACCTCCGGGTGCCTAATGAGCAGCTGGCTCCCTGCCAGTCCCTGGCCGTGACCTGCTATTAGGGAATGGGGGAGCCCAATTTGGCTGCCACAAGCATGGGTTTTGGGGTGCCTGGGGGGGACTCAGCCTTACCAAAAGGGGCCCAGCTGCACCATGTGGTGCTGTTGGAGTCATTGTGGGGGTTCGGGCCCAAGGCTGAGCAGTTGGGGTGCAGCTGGCTCTGCAGGGAGAGAGAGAGGGGGTGAAATCAAAGTGCTGTCAGCACCCCCCTCCCCATGTGCTCCTTCCTGGTTCCCTGTCCCCACAGCAGGGGTGAGGCTGGAGCTCACCTTGACGATGCTGATGGGTTTTCGGGAGAGGTGGTAGCTGGTGTAGGAGAGGAAGGTCAGAACCAGAGTCAGTCCCCGATAGCTGCGGGAGGAAGGAAGCAGAGAGGTCAGGGGCTGTGGGACAGGGATGGGTGGCCTCAGCACCCAGTGGGACTCTTCTACTGGATTGGTGACCTGAACCAGCTCAGCTGAGCTGATCAGGACGTGAGCAGACCCCCTAAAAAAGCCCAGGCTGTGGCTTTAAAAGATCAGCTGAGTTTTGTGGGGAACATCAAGCAGTGTTTCCACCTCCTCAAGCAGTTACATCCCACCGAAACACAGGGTGAGCAAGTGCCTTCCTGGTGTCACGAGTGGAAACTGTGCTGATTCATCATCACTCCCAGGGTTAATCAAAGATAAGCCGGAAAAAAAAGCAGGGGGCAATACCAGCTCCCCTTCCTCCACCAAAAAGCCATTTCATCCCCTTTGTTTGGATTAAATGCAGGGAAAGGGGGAGTCGGGGCTCAGGAAATGGGGATACTGCACCAATCAACGCTAACAGATAAAGCCTGGAGAATCCCAAGTAGGATCTAGCACTCTCTGGAGCAAGATGAGTATCTCTGAAGGAGCTATCCTGCCTTCAGGAAGGGTTTTATGGCAGCACAGACTATGCAAGTAGTCAGGGGCAGCTGCAGCACACAGACATGTCACGGGGTTGCTCCAAGTTAGAAAAAAAACCAAGCTTTCCTTTGGTGGTTTTGGCCCATTCTGCTCCTCTGTGCAGTTTCACTTCTCCCTGGAGCTGCAGCAGTGACGGGTGTCCTGCACATCCAGGGCAACTCCCTGTGCTGTGGTGCTGGCTCCAAGGCTGCACTGTGGCTGAGAAACTGCTGCTTCCCACCCCAAAAAATGAATAAACCACCCAAAATCACTGCTAGTGACTGCAGGACCAATCCAAGAGGAGCAGAGAGGCCACGGTAGGGGAAGATAAAGTTCACATGCAGCGCCCCCCTGGGCCAGACACTTGGGTGTCGGGTTCTTTCTTTTTACCCTACGTGTTCTGGCAGAGAAAATTCCAGCAGATGGAAAAGCAGGGGTGTCTGGCAATGGGCTTCCAAAAAATCCGACTATTACTTGAAATTAAATGGGCAGCAGTCCCATCACCTCATCAAAGGATAAGGCAGTAGGCAAGGTCTCCGTTTTGGCCACATCCCACTGAATTTTGAGTGTGAGGGCCTGAGACATCTGCAGGCTGTCAGGTCCTGTGCCCATCTCGAGGTTCCCCCCGCCCCAGGCCGAGTCCCAAGCCCTGGGCTGCAGTCGGTGTGGGCTGATCCCGTCTCACAGTGGGTCCAGCGCCTGAGGGCGATGCTGTGCCCTGGGGAGTGACCTCTCATCCATGTCCCCAGCCCAGGTCTCATCCCTGTCCCGTGTCAGTCCCCAGACAAGTGGCCTCCAGTCTGGCACTGGTCCCAGGGCTGGCCCCATGCTGGTGCCGGTCCACTGGAGCCTCCATGCCACTGCCAGTCCCTATGCCCAGGGCCAGTCTCTATCCCAGTTCCACTTCCAGCGGTTGCCAGTCCCCAGTGGAATGCCACCCCCTCCTCTCTGACCCGGGGCTGATCCCTGTGCCGGTTCTGGTCCCCGTCCTGGTGTCAGCTCCAGTGTCCAGGGCAGTCTCTGTTCCAGTGCTGGTCCACGGAAGAGTGAGCCCCGTTCCAGAGACCATCCCTGCCCGATGCCAGTCCCTATCCCGGTTCGTCTCGATCCCGGTGACAGTCCCGACCCCAGTGCCGGTCCCTATGTCCAGGACCAGTCCTGATCCCGGTCCCTATATCCAGGGACATTCCCGATCCCGGTCCCTATATCCAGAGCCAGTCCCGGTCCCGGTCCCTGTCCCTGTATCCATGGCCAGTCCTGATCCCGGCGCTGGTCCCTATATCTAGTCCCGGTCCCGGTCCCTGTATCCATGGCCAGTCCCGATCCCGGTCCCGGTCCCTATATCCAGTCCCGATCCCGGTCCCGGTCCCTATATCCAGAGCCAGTCCCGATCCCAGCGCTGGTCCCTATATCCAGTCCCGCTCCCGGTCCCTGTGTCCATGGCCAGTCCCGCTCCCGGCGCTGGTCCCTATATCCAGTCCCGGTCCCTGTGTCCACGGCCAGTCCCACTCCCGGTGCCGTGCCCCCTCCCCGCTCCCGCTCACCGGCTGTCCCGGGGGAGGGCGCGGAGCAGGCGAACCCCGGGGGCGAGCGCTGCCCTCATGGCGGGCGGCGGCGGCGGCGCTCGGGCACCCCCGGCTCCTTTTCACCGCCCCCGGGGCCGCCGCTCCCGCCCCGCCGGCCCCGGTCCCGCCCCGGCCCGGCCCGGCCCCGGTTCCTCGGCCGCGAAGGGTGAAGCGGGCTGTCCTCGCTCCCTCGAAAACAAACACCGCCCTCAGCTGCGGCTGGAACGAGGGAACGGCCGCGCTGGGCAGCGGGAGGCGGCTCAGCCCCCGAGGCACCGAGCGGCCCTTTTCATGTGCCCCCGGGGCTCTGCGAGCTCCCCCGATGCTCTGTTTTCCAGCAGAAAAAAACTGGATTTAACTTTTCCCTTCCCATCCCAGCAACCCCCGAACAGGCGTCACTGCCCTGATGGTGACTGAGCTGCCCCAGACATGGCTCAGGGTTATCGCCAGGGATGGTGTGAGTCCTTCTTTCCTCCCACCCCCTTTCAAAGTATCCAATTTGTCTTGCTAGGGGCAGATTGAGGATGAGGAGCAGCAATAATTAAAGGAATAAATACAGCTAAGCCCCGAATCAGCCCACAGCGCCCTTGGGGATCACTCCAGAGGTAGAAACAGGGGTCCCCCGCGGCCTGAGCAAGTTCCTTGGGGACATGCCAAGGAACTGCTTGTCCTCAGCTGCCCTAGAGATGAAATCAGTCACAAGAAACCCATTTACAGCTTTAGCCCTTTGCTACCTTGCCCCCTCCTGGGGCAGATCCTGCCCTTTCCAAACCCACTCCAACACCCTGAATCAGGGCTGCAGCACTGACGCAAGCAGCTGTTAATAAACAGCATTAGCCACCACGGATCCCTCAGTGAATGATTCTCCAGGAGGAACCAAGGAGCAGTCCCTGGCTCCGTGCCTCCGTGCCACCTCTGGACCGGAGGTGGGTTTGCTTTGTGCCCAATGGGATGGGAGCAGGGAAAAGAAATGATCCGGCACGCTCGGCCACCCATCCTTCCTGCCGTGGTTAATATTGGAGAGGGCGGCCAGCAAGGAGTAAATATTAATGACAGGGTATGGAGTAACCTCTGCCCGGCACCACGTTACCTCACCACAGGCAGCTCTGGGAAAACCCTTCTTGCTCCAGTCACTCCTGCAAAGGCCTGTAGATTTTTTTACTAGAAAAATGCTCCTTCCTTTCAGGAGCAAAGTAGAGGCTATGGGAGCATGGGTCAGGTCACACAAAGCTGCGTGGGTGTTTCTGGAAGAGAGGTCCTCACACAGAAAAGAAGGAGAGAACAATATATACCTGCCTCTGGAACGTGATCCAAGTAGCAAGGGCTGGCAGAAGCCCTAGGAAAAGGGAGAGAAGGGAGCAGGGAAAGGTTAGAAATCCTCCCCTAAGAGATACTGACCCCTGGCACCTAATTTCTCCTCCTTTCACACTTCAAATGAGACAAGCAATCTTTGAAATCAGTTTATTCCACAATAATGATTAGTCAATAAGAATATGTAGTCAATAGTCAGCTACTGGAATGCAAGTGCCTGCCATAAACCAACCCCACAGAGCAATTGCTTCCTTCACCTCGACCATCGACCATCGCCCCGGCCAGCTGCACCCCTGGGGCAGAGTGGGAGAGGCACAGCACAAACCGGGAGAGCAAAGGTGACGCCGTCCTCGCAGCTGGCGTGGAGGGGCAGGCAGGACACGGCACAGCCCCACTCCCTGCTCAGCCCAGGCACCGGGACATGCAGCTCCTGGGTCACAGACGCCTCCCCTTGCGAGCACAGGGAGCAGCCAAGTCCTGGAGAGAGCGCGTGGCTGCACGGGCCCAGGAGATCACCGAGTGCAGCGCCTGGCTGTAGGCTGAGCAGGACGGGGACACAAACACTATCAGGGCATGAGAGTTGCACTTATGGCCTGAAACTGGGCTTGGCTCTAGCCTTTCACCAGAACAGAGAGATTGGGGTTTAAGGTAAATCAACATGCCTGTAGTTTTCCACACACCCATTTGCACACTCTGCACACTCTCGAACATAAATCAGTACACAAGCCAAAGATTATTTTATGAACCCAAATGTCTCTATTTTCCCTCCCTGATAACTCCCAGTTGCCCAGTCAGGCATTTTCCCAAGCTGTGCTCAAGGTCAGAGCACTCCATCACCTAAGGAAAGCCATTTCCACATCTTTGTGCATCCTCC
Organism: Motacilla alba alba; assembly: GCF_015832195.1. Classification (NCBI taxonomy): domain Eukaryota; kingdom Metazoa; phylum Chordata; class Aves; order Passeriformes; family Motacillidae; genus Motacilla; species Motacilla alba. Next base: position 1,893,948 of record NC_052039.1, on the reverse strand, counting down.
TGGCAGAAGATTCAGTATTTAAGGCAGAGGGCTCTGTGTCGTTAAAATTGATGCTTTGCAACATTTTCCTCATGGCTGTGTCCATAGGCACATGTGGCTGTGTCACAGCTGTGTATTTTAACACACTGTAGGGTCTGGTGCCTTGCTTAGGATGCCACTACACTCCCTAAGGGACAGAGGTTGGGTCAAGCAGCAAAGCCCCTGACTTGCCCTCTCCAGAGCATATTTGGAGGAGCATCTCTGCACAGCAGCCCAGGAGCATGGAAACACCTATCCTGCTTTGATTTCTCCCTGTATAATCAGGCCCAGGTGTCTCCTCTCTGAAAGCAGGAGCTCTCACCTTTGTGATTTCTGTAGAAGATGCAGTTATTGGCGCAGGTATCCGGGTGGGAATCCCAGAAATCAGACCCACAGGAACACAGTGGGGGCAAGTCAATGTTACAGAGTTTGACTTTCTCCCTCATCTGGGCTCTCAGAGCTTCAACGTACCTGCAATGGATCAAACATTCACCGCTGGCAGTGACACCTGGCTCTGCACAAGGAGTGCAGGCTGCCTGTACCTCATGTTCTCCTTATCCCGCTGCTGTCTGTCCCTCGCTCTCCTCTCCTCCAGCTGGAGCTGGGCCAGGGCTTCCCAGGTTCCCTCTCCTGGGGAGGGCTCTCTCTGCTCAGCCATGTCCCGCATCCTCTGCTCCTCTGCCCGGCGCTGATTCTCCTTCTGCCTCTTAATCCTGCAGGAACACACATGCTCAGAGAAGGAGCTTCCCATCCCAACCTCCATTCCTGGCCGTCAGGTCAGGGCACAGGAATCTGGGTGATGCTGCTGCTTTCAAAGGCAAAAGTAATTCTGCCCTAATTACAGCATTAAATATAAATAAATATAAACAAACATATTGGCTTTAAACATAGAATGGTCAAAAAAAGCTTCCTGAGCATCCATTCTTCCCCCATATGGCAACACCAGCCTGTGAATGCGTTCCTGCCCTCACACTCTTCCTGCCTGCCTGTTTTCCCACCAGCCCCTTCCTGTATCACACTCACATGTGCTCCTGCCACACGCAGTTCCCCAAAGCTGCACTTCTGTCCTTAAACAAAGCATGTAGGCTGGGCTCTTTAACACCCCCCAGAAAGGACCAATGCCTTGGCTTCCCAGCTTCCCACTTCCCATTGTTTCTGATTATGAGGCAGCTTGGATCCTTCTGTAAGCACCTTCCAGGACAGGGAAGTGTGACAGGGCTGGGTACAGCAAAGACACTCTAAGGATCCCAGCTTTACTCCAAAACAGGCTTTAAAATGTACCTTTAAGCAAGTTTTCCTCTATTTCCTCAATCTCCCTTGCACCTACACGGCCCTCCAGCCCTTTAGTGGGACCTGGGTTGTGTAACTTCCACCAAACACAGCACACATTCCCCTGACAAGCAGCAAGTGCAAAGCACAAAGACTCTACACCAAAGTATCTGACCTTTTATTCCCAAATGAAGCAGCGTTTCGCAGGCCACTCCTTGCCAGGGGGCATTAAAACCAAAATCAAGGCTGGGAAGAAGCCAGGACAAGACATTTCAGACCTTGCTTCATGTAGGGGGTCAAATCTTTACATCCAGAAAGAAAGTGTTTAAGTTGACCTTCTCTGGTTGAGTTATAAAATTGGAAATGTTTTTTAAATGAAATGTAGAACCTTAAGTACAGCACAATAAATCTGCTCTAGAAACTGAGGCCAAGGCCAGCTTGGGGCTTTATACCCTGTAATTACAGACCCAGCTCCCCCTCTGCACACACTCCAAGGGAAAAAATCATAATAAAAAGGTATTGCACTTACTAGGAATCCCTGGGGCCTTGCCAGCATTCACAGGGTAGGACAAGCTCTCCCAAGCTCCCAAGTGCCACTGGAATGTCAGGATGTGGCTCGAGGAGCACTGCTTTAGACTGCCAGTTTTTCCCAAAAAATGCCCATGAAATCCTGCGCTGTGGTGCCCGTCCCACTCCCCCAAAGCCTGATCACAGAAGAGCCAGGGTGGTCAGATTTACGTCATCTCATTCAAAGGAAAGCCGGGGAAAAAACAAAAATTGGAGGATCTCTCCTATTTTGCTGTGAATTTGCAGAGCTTCTCCTTAGTCAACCCCTTCACAGGAAACGCTGAGGAAGCTCCACCACAACCGATACTTTTACACAGATACCGAGTGTTAACTCTGGGACAAATGCCTGTAAAATATTTTATTACACTGTATAAGATTTTATGGCCGCAAGGGTGAAGGGTCTGATATTAAAAATGCCAGGGATGGTCACAGCTTAGCACAACGACATAACCTCACCCCGAAGTTTCTGAACACAGGCTTAGGTTCCCTGTGGAGACTCCGGGGAGGCATTCTCTGGTTTAGGGAGACACAAGAAGCTTCCCTCCAAAAGGTGTTAGGCCCCATTGGCTCCTTCTCTTGTTCTTATGTCTGTTCCTAAGTTCCTGAGCCACACCTTCCCTATTTCTTGATTAGCCCTCATCTTTGTATTGCCCCGAGACCAGAGTCAGCCCCCAAGCTCCAGGAGAGAGAGCAAGTGAGACTCTGTGGGTGTGGATGCTGAGACCTAAACATCTCACCGCACAGCTAAATAAAACATCTGTGGACATTATACAAAAACCCTTTTTGCTTCTTTACCCTAAACTATGCTAACAGCAATTCAAACTACCACAGTTCCCAGAGCCGTGGTTTGGGAAGTTGCACGTCTCCCAGCCCCACGATTTGGCTCCCAGCTCCTAAACAAGGGACTTCAAAACTGGACAGAGAAGTGCTAAAGGACTCAGCACAGCCTGAGGGTCACTGCTGGGGGGTTGGCCGTGTGAATCCCACCCCAGCGGGGTTACACATCAGCGCCTGGTTTACACCAAACTCACAAGACTTTTCCAACCTTCTGAAGGGCCCCGATGGAGGAGGTGACCCCGGACTCACTGGGTAACTCTCTGCTGCCTGTCGTGCTGCCGCTGGCGCTCGCGCACTCGCTCCCGCTCCAGGGCCATGCAGAGGCGCCGGCACCGCAGGAACTCGCTCTGCCGCTGCGGAGAACAAGAGAAGGACATGTGGGAAGGATGCCTGGGGTAAACATCGAGTGATATCAGTGCTCAGCTTGACTGCTGGAAGATGGAACCTCGCTCTTTCCCCAAAAGACCCTCAACCTCTCTGAGTGCACGAGACCCAGCACTGGAAGCTGGAGAGACGGCACCAAGGTAGGAAAGACCAAGTGTTCTCGGAGCGCTGGAGAGCTCTGTACCAGCATCCCTCCACTGGCACTGCCTATGGATGGCAGCTCTGCCACCTGGCAAATTGCTAAATTCTCGCTTTGCTGAGGGGAAAAGAGCCAATTCCAACTTCAGCCTGCTTGAATTTGGATCCATGTGGACACTGGTGCTCCCCTGCAGTGCACTGGAACCCTGTATCTCCTCCAAAAGATAAAGTATGACACCAAGCTGGATTCTCTGCATGCAGGAGAACCACTGAGGTGGCAAAACCATTGCTGAGACAAATCCAGGGGGCCAGCAGGGAAGAACTCCCATCTGGATGCTGAGGGTTTAGTGTCTGGGCTTTGGCTGATCCCACTGAAGCAGCAAGGGCAGGGAAACCTCCTGGCTAAAGCTCACATGAAGAGCCCTCCTGCTGTGGGGTACAGAGACAGTTTGAGCTCCATGACTCCCAAAAGTTTAATGCAGATTTTTCCTCATGAATGCCAAAACCTTTGGGCTGAGTTTGTCCACCTCACTCGGTGGAGAGAGCCCAGCACAGCTGGAGATAAAGGAGGAGGAGAAGAGATCACCACGCTGCCAGTGAAGAAAACCGGATGGAAAAAACCCAGGCAGAGGAGAGTGCAGCAAAACCAGTTATCTTGGATGGATCAGAGCCAAGGAGATTAAAAGAAAGAGGAAAGGGAACAGCAGGGTTAGGAGGAGCAGCCTGAGAAGCCCCAGCTGCTGTCACACTGGCGAGAAACCACAACCGTATTTGGGATCAGCTGGTTTGAAAACACTTGTAAGAAACAAAAAACATGCAAATTGTTCATAATTTTACACTGCAAACTGCAAGAAAGGTGACAAAAGGAGAAAGAAATGTTCTTCTTCATGGCAGGAGGAAGCAGGAAAATAAAAGTCACTGGCTTTAGGCATCCAAGAGAAACATCATCACTCTGTATCACTGAGATTAGCATGAGCCAAACTGTCCAAACTGTCCAGGACACGGCTGTAAACCCTCACTGTGAAATCATCCACTTGGCCTGCAGGCTGAGCTTGAGGCTATTCCCAAAAGCAAAGAAACCTTTATATTCCAGCCTTGTATTTAAAGAAGATAAAGTTGGCTTTGTTCTTCCTTCTTTTTTTTTTTTCTTTTAAGCATTTTTGGCAGCTTCTTCAGCTCCTTGCAACTGCAGCAAGCACCCCATGGTTTGGCCAGGCAGAATGAAAGGAGCCTGTTTCTCCTTCAAATTTCTGGTGTTATTGAGATCCCAGATTTTGTAGGAGGAGCAGGTAACAGTTCCACTTAGTCATGACAGATTTTAAAAAATAACCTGGTAGCTTTGCCCTAGACCTGAGACCAAAAGCTGACAAACTAAACCCAGTAGGGGTTTCATACATCAAAGCTCCTCTGAGGTTTCTCATTAGAGCCAGCAGCATTCCTAACACCCAATCTCTTTCAAACAAAACCACAAGGGGCTTGGCTCCCCTGGACAGACCTGCTTCCTGGTTTCCTCTTGGTCAACACCAGCCCAGAGTTTGAGGGGAGGTTGGTATTCTCTCTGTGGCCTCCCAGGAGGCCCAGGCAGGCTCGAGTCCTTCACCGACCCACCGCAGACCTGAGAGATAATGGAAGGGAGCAGCATCAGCATCACCACAGCTCTTTCTCATCTTCCCCAGCAAAATGCTCTTCACTGGAGGCAGGGCCTCTGTGATCCCTCCAGACCTCAACAGGGATGACCCACCTTGGAATGGGCTTTATCTGGGGTCCAGATTGGCCATGAACAGGAGATGTGCCACATATAGGATATAGGAATCTGAGCACGAAAGCTTTGTCAAAACACCTCTAAAGATATCCTTGGAGGAGGGTTCTGGTTTACTTTAAATATGGATGCACATCTCCCCATCCCAAACTTCTATTATGAATTTTTTGAGGTGTGAGAAAAATAAATAAATGTAAGGGGAATTCCACAGCCAACATCTCCCAAAAGCTCAGTGTGAACCTCAGCATAAACTTCTGCTGTGTCCCTATCTGCCCCGCCAGTATTTCTGCTCCAAGCTGGACTAATCCCCAGCCAAGGCTGGGAACACACTGCCGCAGCCATAAAGCCTTTGCCAATCACCCCAGGCAATCAGGATGAACCATTTCCACCCCCCAGACGCTCAAAAACAGCTGCCTGAAAACAAAAGAGGAAGGGTAAGTACATCAAGCCCTCCTTAACCCCTCCTAGGGCAGGGCCTGCCACCCCCAGGCATGGCCACAGCCATCTCCTTCACCTGACACAAAGCTTTTTTTTTTTTTTTCCCTCTTTTCAAGGTTTCTGACTGATTTGATCTCCTTTGATCTCTTCCACCCTCGGGTCTTTTGCATGGTCTGAGCATGGCTCTGGGTACGATGTGACTGCACGCCCTGGTTTCAGCTTTCACCTGGGCAGCTGCCAAGTGGCATCACGAGCAGGCAGGAATCCAAGGCCATGAAAGCAGGGAATGGCAGTGCCGACCTCACTGAGCTCCAGTACTGCTCCCAAGCCCACTCTGAGGATGGTGGGCTTAAGAGTTAAACAGGCCTGAGGGAGTAACTGCTCTACTCCAAGAGCAGCCTCTTCCAGACACCAAATGATCCAAACCACTTAAGACCAACTTTGCACGAGTCTCACTTTTTCAAACTCAATTTTGATGTAGAAGCCATCATCCTGCCCGGTGCCACGTGCAGCTGTGCCCTGCTCCAGCAGCTCAGCAGGCAGATCGTGGTGTCCTGCCAGCAGCAGCTCCTCACTCTCCTCCATGGGCACTGCAGCTGCCAGGCAAGGGTCTGGTTCCTGGAGAAGGGAGGACATGGGTGGAAACATGGAATTGAAATCTGGCTGCTTTGGTGCCAAGGGAAAACTGAACACCCTTGGAGCAGCTTTAACACACAGGAGGCTGTGTGTGCTGTCACTCGGATGTGATCTGGCAGCACCATGTGTTCAGCAGCACCACGGGCCACCAGAGCTGGCAAACAGGAATGTAGCAGGGTGACTGTGACTGTGCCCTCCCCAGCTGCAGAAGCAGTGGGACAGACGTGGGGTGAAGGGAAGGCAAGGCAGAAACCTCTCCAGGCACCATTTCACAGTGGCAAGGAGCTGGAATCTCTGAGCGACACCGAGTACAGAGTACACTCCTTCAGATGGGAAGTGGGCAGGCTCCCCAGTGGCAATCCACAATATTTTGAGAGACAGCAGATTGTTTCCTACAAAATAAAGAATTAAAATGCCAGAAGCAAGCTTGAAGCCAGGATAGGTTTTTTTCCCCTTGCTTTTCTTTTTTTTCTTTCAGCATGGTGGGAAGGGAAGCGCAGGAGTGCTGACAGAGGGAAAGGATGGATCAGTAGGAGAACAGGTGATGCCAAGAATTCCTTGATATGGGTCTGCTGCCATTTGGGAAGGCCAGAGAATAGCCTGGAGTCAGTCTGAACATGGAATTTGTTTGATAGGCACAATAGGAATTACTCCATCAACCCCACTATGATAGAAACATGACAGAATGGCTGCTTGGTAAGGATAAGGGAGTATAAGGGAAGGGTTATTGCTTTGGAAGTTGCTCTGGAACACTGAAGGCAGAAAGACACGACACTGTTGAAAAGCAACACCAAGTTGGTGGAATGAGACACCGGGGAAAAGAATTTGGGCGCTGCCATGCCGGGGAGCTACAGCTGTCCATCAAAGCCTGAAGGCAAAGACTCGGTAACAGGATGAGCTGGAACACTGGACAGGTCATTTCCAGGCAATTACCACTCCAGTATCTGCTTGGGAAAGCAGGCAATTAACTCCTCGGATGCTTTTAACCTGAAAAGAAATCTTGGGGGGCAGAGAAAGAGCAGCAATCTTAGGAACATGGATTATTATCACTTTACAGGGAGAAAGGAAAATGAAGAAGAAAAATGCAGAAAACAGGACTGAGGGGGGAAAAAAACATTTCAGCCAAAGACTTGCTTTAAGCTAGCAGTAGCAGGGAGAAAAATGCTGGGACTACTAAGAAAAAGTCTGGTTATTCCTAAAGCTGAGGTTTTTAAGGAGGACGGACCTCCCCTGGGCCGGGAACAGCAGCTAAGGTGCAAACAGCTCCCTGAAATCTATGGAGGTCCAGATTATCAGAAAAGGGCACAAGGAGTGTCTTCCTTTATTTAAAGGGGAGGAAAAGGAAACACCAAATAGAAGATTTTAGCCTCAAGAGTTTAACAGTGACTTTTGAAAAAACAAGAGGAAATCACCTTGCAAACTATGGGTAAACCACAAGAAAACAAGATAACCAGCAACCAGCATAAATTTGTCAAGAGTGAGGCCAGGATAAGCTGAATGTCTCCTACAACAGAAGGAAGAGGCCTCAGGCAAGGAGCAGCAGAAGACTCTGGGGTTCAACTGAGCTCTTGACAGTGGCCTAATTCAACACTGGGGTAAAGCAAAACCTGTTAGATGGAAGTCTGATGTGGGATGCACAAAACTGATTAAAAACATGGCCCAGATTTGGTCTCAGGAGTTCTCTGCACAGAAATAGGGTAAGAACTAGGTGGGCTCTGCTCTTTGATTTCATTATCAGCCTGGATGAAGGAAGAAAGAAGCATCTTGATTAAACTACTGACCCCACTTGCACTGTAGAAGTATTGGGTGAAAAACCCTTGGGATAAAACCAAACAAATGGGCTGGAATACAAAGCACAAGGAAATCCAGGGAGCACAAAAGCAGAGGCAGCACTAGCGAGGGGGTCGGGTCCATGGTTATGTCTGTGGCAGCCTTTTGCACCTGAAGAGAAGGGAACACGCTGCTGTCCTGCCAGGCTGGGGACATGCCAAACCTTCATACAGGGAGAGACTTAGATTAATATGGGAGCTTTTTTCTCCTCGTATATCATGGAGTAATAAAACAGAGCAATGCAATAAATCAATATATTCCTCCCAGAATAAATCAGGGAAGCTGTTAAACTTCCTTATGTAGATTAACTGTAGGTGCAGTGAGGCTGGGATGGGAGGATGGTCCCAAACCCCTCCCAGTGTTTCTCACTGCTGTGGATGACTTGCCCAGGACTCCCACGGATCTCCTGTAACCCTCTGGCTCACCTGGGCAGTGGCTTTGTTATTTATGTGAGGTCATAAATCAACTTATCTCACTGAACGCATTAGAAGCTCAAACAAGAAGGATGCTTGCTGTTGGAAAGGGGTAACAAGGTTTTTGGGACCACAATTATTGTGTTTCTCTGAGTCCTATTTGCAGAGCTGACCAACTTCATCAGAAATCCAAGAGCACAAAGAAGAGCCAGAGCAGCCCTTCTATAGAGGCTAGTCTCTAGATAATCAGCAAAGATCTACTTCACCTTTGGTGAACCTGAAAAAGAGAAGGGAATGAAGATTTACAGGATGGGCAGGAAGCTGGCTCCAGAGGCAATAAATCAAAACACCAGGCTGGGTTGCTCCTGATGTTCTCCAAAGTACATCAGTTCAAGAAAGGTCTTGGCACAGAGACCGGGAAAATAGCTACAACACAAAAGTAGTCTTGAGAACTGAAGGAGCAAAAGCAGGATGAAATTCAGCAGAACAAAAGGTGGGACTGACCTCCTTCCATGCACTGCTTTGAGGAAAGCAGCTGCATGCCAACCATTCTCTACCAGAAGCCAGCCCCGGGTGAGGAAAAACCCTCCAGATCTTTGCCACCCACACAAAACAAGAATTGATGCAATGGAAAGACTTGTTGAGGTTTGAAGAAATAAAGGCACCTGAAGGGAAGGCTGGTCATCACATTCCTCTCAGATACCCAGATCACAATCTCTACCTTTAAAAGTCTATTTTGCATTCTTGAGTTCATCTCAGAGATGTTTTCACACACTTTATCCTGCTGCCTTCTCTGAAATGGATTAGCCACAAGGTGCATCAGGAAAGCACAGTTTATTTAATTCCTGCTGGAGAAACTTCCTGAATTATGTTTTGATTTGCTCATTAGAGCCAAACCTTTAGCAGTTTGTGAGGTGATTTCTCTGCCCTCAGCCCAGCCAGCCCTCCTCACCTCCTTCCTCCAGGCGCTGGGGGACACGTGGGACGCGATCCTGCGGGAGGCCAGCCTGCGCCGCACCTGCTGCACAGCCCTGCTGAGCTGAGCCCAGAGCAGAGGCAAAGAACACAGCACAAGGTCAGCTGCACGGAGACATCTCCCAGTCAGTCTGCTCCAGCCAGGGAGCCAGATCAAGGCAGCACCACCCAACACACAATCAGGGCCTTTCAGAGCTGCCCCAAGGTACTGAAATCCTGATCCAGGCAACTCATCTGCTCCCAAAGCATGTTGCTGAGATGCCAGATCCCAAATTTTCTTGCTTGGTACCCAGCCAGAAGTGATTTTCCACCCCAAGGTACTCCAACTGGAATGCATCCCATGTTTCTCCAACTGGAATAATGCCAGCTCCTAGGTGAGCGCACAGGCTTTCTAAACCACCAATTGCACCATAAACATCAAAAGAAAACAACTTAAACAGTCCTTGAGGCAGGTTTTCCCAGATTTTGGGCTGCAGGAGACAAGCTGCAATGAGGTGGCACCACCTAGTGCCACTTCTGCGCCAGGACACGGCTGGGAAAACACCGTGCCTGCCAGCAGCCAGAGCAGCTCAGCCACAGCATCTGGGACAGCCACCCGGCTGGATGCTCTGGGGAGCACCACAGCGTTCAGGGTGGCAATGCGAGCTAACGTTTCATTCAATAGCTAAACCCAAATACCAGGGATGTGCTGTCGAAGAAAAAAAGAAAACATGGCCCGTTCCCCATTTCACTGAGGATCCAAAATGCCGAAGCAGTGATGGAAGCGCGGGGGGACAGGGCTCACCTCGGCAGCTTGCTGCTGGAATGGCTCCCCATGCTCCTCTCCTGGGCCACAGGCAGCACTGGGTGCACAGATGATGGGAGCAGGGAAGCTCTGGAACAGGCACGTGTTCTTCCAGGGGGTCGAGTACTGCACAGCAGCACAGCTCTCCCTCTCTGCCTGCCAGGAAAAAGCCACAGGGATCTCCAACCACGACCCGGCAAGATGTCAACCGTGGTGACATGTCACCACCCTTGGGTGAAATTTCTCGGGAGGGAGGTTTTGGCTCTCCACGCTGAGAATACAAAGAAGCATCAGGCTCTTTTGGGCTCAGGGCATTTGCGGGCTTCCCGCTTAGAACTGGCAGAGCTACACGAGGACATCCCCAGCCAGCCATGGAAACAGCCCAAACACCCCTAGGAGGGCCAAAGCTGGTGACACGTCAGTGCATTCTCTTTTCTGCCACAGTCAGATCCTGGCAAGCCTCCCCAGCACTTGTTTGAGAATAGAAAGAATTAAATATATTCACAGGATAATCCAAAACAAGCCCATGGGGGAAAAGGGAATCTGGAGACAGACAACAAGTGTTGTTTGAAAACTACTCGGCTGCTCTGGAAAAGGGATGGGAAAAGAAACAGCAGAAAAACTGCTTTGCTTCAAAGGCAGCCAGGACACATCCACATCATACCCAACTCCTGCCTGATTGTTTTTTAACTCCAGGCAATTCCACAGAGAGCTTCAGAACTCTGTTCTGCTGTTGCCTGAGGGAGCCAGTAACCTTTCCCTGGGGAGGCTTCAAAGCATCTCCAGCACCAACCAAAGTGTCACGCTGACCCAGCCTGGACACTGCCACCACCAGGTCTGGAACCTCAGATTTTCTCATTTTTTCTCATTAACACCTTGACTTAAGGTGCTGACTTAAACTCCAGTGTGTGGATTTTTCCCAATTTACGCTGTGTTTGGAGGAGTTTCTCCTGACAGAGCCTCACTTACTGCTTCGTAGGCCTTCTGCAGCTCCAGCCTGCGGCGCAGCCTGACCTGCCGGTTCACCCGCTGCCTCACCTCGCCCTGGAACCTCCTCAGGCTGGCTGCCTTCCTCTGCTGCTGCTCCTTCAGCTCCTCCTCCACCCGGGATGCCGAAGCCTGGGCGAGGGGGAAGCAGATTTCACCAGGGTTTGGCTTCACTGTAGCACTGGAGCAGCCCCTGTCCCTGGATTCCCTTCTCCCCCACCCGGGGCAACCAGGCAGAGGAGCAGCACCCACAGCAAACTCCATGTTTTGTTTCAAAATGTGTGGAATAACAGCTTGGACAATATCTGCTGGGTTATTATGGGCTGGATTGAGTCTGACTGGAGACACAGAGCATGCACACCTCTGTCTTTGCCTCTCTGCAGCACACAGGGAAGAAAAAGGAGACCCCCGGAGCAGCCCCCAGCTCCTGCTGCCATTAAAGGATGCTCAAATATCCAAAGCCTGGATCCAAAAGGGACAGGCCAGCCCCTCATCCTGGTGATTTCTGCAAGACTGGAAGCACATCAGGGAAGCAGTTCACAGAGCACAACACTGCTTCAGAAGATCTGTACCATTTGAAGAGAAAGATCAAGAGCAATGACCTGAAAAACCCAAAAATCCCATTTTTTTTTCTTTGCAATTCTGCCAAACACCACCACCATGGCTCAAATTAAAACAGCACTGCTCTCCTGGCTGCCAACACAGCCAGAGAAACCAGAGACTGAAGGGGTGGAGGAAAGGGGTGAGGCCCAAGATGAACTTGGAACAGCAGGGTCAGCACAGCCCAACAAAACTCCAAGATGAGGAGAAATCTGCACTGTTGGGGATGAAACCAAAACAGTGCTCCAGGGAACAGCCCAGTGCCAGCTCACCCACTGCCCAGCTCAGCAGCAACTCCGATGCTTGAGGCATCACTGTGGATGAATTGAGTGTATTAAATAAGCTCAGATAACCTTGGGCAGCTTCATTCACCTCTAGAAGCCTCACATGGGGAGCCCCAGGAGCATCCAGGCCCCCTGAAGCTGTCAGGAAAAGATCAGCTCCCCCAGAAGTTCCATAGTGCCAAGATGGAAGTCCTGTGGAATATGGAGATGATTGATTTCCATAAATTATCTCAGCCTTTCAGGACTTAAATTACAATATAGAAATAAATCATCTCAGAAGGGCAGGAGCTTCTTTAATGTTCAGACATTAATTACAGGGGACTGAACTCATCATCCAATATTTAATGCAATTTTAGTCCTATTAGAATAACCCTCAAAACAGAAATCCCTGAGATAAGCATGCATGAAGATTTCCTGAAGTGTTTCTAACAAGGTACAGTGAAGATTGGCTCCAGACCCTGAAACACTCAGCTTAATTTCTTAATTTTTTTTTTTTTAATCAGCAACACAGAATAAAATCTCAACTCCCTGACATCCTTTAGGGATGAGTGGGAAAGTAAGGAGCAGCACTGGCTGAGTTCCCCACCTGACTGATGTTTAAAATTTATTCACTTCTCCTCAAAAAACACAGTGTATTGGAGGGGGATCCACTCAGAGAGATGCTGAGGGCTCGTTCAAAGGGGAGGCCAGTCTACACGGACATCACAGCGGCTTCTGACCTCACTAAATCACATTAAAACAAATTATTATTTTCAGGAGCCGTGTTCCTGGCTGCCCTCGGGCTGTGAAAAAGATCCCTTTTGGCTCTGGCCGCGCTGGGGGTTTTACTGGCACACGGAAGGGTTCAAGATGCCCCGGCAGATGGTGCCCTCGGCGCACTCACAAAGGCCGGGCTCTGCTGCCCCGGCGCGCTCTCCACCCAGGCGCCCACGGGTGCCACGCTCCGGTTCCTCTCGGTCAGCACCCGCCACCTGCGCTGCTGCCTGCCCGGCGCCTCCGAGGGCAGCACCATGCCGGCACCGCCGCGGGCCCGGCCCTGGGGACGGGGAGCAGAGCTCAGCGTGTGTTCCCGGCACCCCAACCCGCACCCCGGCGCCCTCCCGCTTCTCCCCGCGCACCCCGCCCGCAGCTCCCCGCTCCGAGCGGGCACCCCCAGCCCCTGGCGGCTGAAAGCCGCTCTGCCCCATCACTGCCCCCTTCTCTCCTCTCCCCACTGCCCCGCAGTTACCCAGCCCCGCGGCACCCCGCCTCCAGCCGCCCCTTCGCTCGAGTTCGCGCTCCAGTCTCCCGGTGCCCCCGCTCCACGGCCCCCACCCCAGCCAGGCGCCCCCCAGGCGCCTCCGCACCCTCACCGCCCCCGGGCACTGCTCCACGGCCTCCTCGGGCCCATCCTCCCGTATCCCCCAAACGCCTCCGGACGCCTCTGCACCTTCAGTGCACCTTCAGTCCCCCTAATGTCCCCCAATGCCCCTCGCCGAGCCCCGCGCCCGCCGGAGCCCCTCAGGCCGCACCAACCGCCACTTCCGCCGCCACCGCAGCTTTGAATCCTGGCGCCACTTCCGCCGCACGGCCACGCCCCGGCAGCCCTGGCCACGCCCAGATCGCCTTCTGGCCACGCCCCCAGGAGGCGCGGCCACGCCCCGATCTCGCATCGATCACGCCTCGGGGAGTCTCGGCCACGCCCCCAGTAGCCCCGGCCACGCCCATCCTCGCCCCGTCTCGCCCCAAGCCCCGCCCCCCGCCATAGCCAACCGCAGGCCGGCCCCGGCCCCGGCCCCTCGCGGTTCTGAGGTCCCCGGTTCGAGTCCCGCCTCCGGTGGAAAGGCGGGGGGGGCACCGTGTCTGCCTCAGAGCATCCCCGAAACTGCCCTGGAATACGCCACACAGAGCATCCCGTGCAAACAGCTCCCAAGTATCCTTATGGTGTCTTCCCACAGCATCCCTGACCCCCTCCAAGTGTCCCCTTACAACATCCCCACACAGCATCCCCCCAAAGGCCCCCCCAAAACACCTCCCCATAGCGTGACCCCAAAGCACCGCCTCACGAGCCTGCCTCCCTTAATGTCTCCCCAAAACTCCCTCAAAGCCTCTTTCTGCAGCATCCCCCAAGCCCCCCCCATACCGTCTCCCCATAACGCGTCTCCCCCAAAGCATCCCCCTCCCTCTGGGCAGCATGCTTGGAGGCACCGACCCCTTCTGGGGGCCCGGAGACCCCCGGGGGGGTGGGCGGTGGCTCACTGGGGTGATGAGGCTGGCAGGGCTCGGGAGGGGGGTGGGAAATGGCTCGGGCATCCTGCCTCACATCCCGCTGCCCTATTCAGCGATGCCCGGGGAGCTGGCGCTAATTGGCATGGAGTTGGAATGAAGCCTGGATGCCACCGGGCTTCGTTTTAGAGCCTGGGAAGAGGGGAAAGAAAGAAAAAAAAAAAAAAGCGGGGTAGCTTTTTTGGGGTGGGGGTCCAGCTTTGCAAAATACCCCTCCTAAAGAAAACCCCAGCTTAGCTGAGTGGGGCGTTCAGAGCCCAGAATCCCACTGGATTGTCGCGGTGGGGATGGCAAACCTTAGCTGGGCTCCATGGGGTGATGCTCCCCCACCCCAAGTGTGTCCCGGGGACAGGCAAAACATGGAACTGGGGGTCTGTAACCGGGGAAGAAAATGCAAATCTGAGTGGTTTTTCCTCAAATAAATGTCAGCTCCAGGCCTCCGAGGAGGCGAAAGCCACCAGGACACAGGGCTCTATTGAGAAAGAAAAGAACAAAAAAAAAAAAAAAAAAAAAAAGAAGGGAAAAAAATAAATTAGCCGGGCGAAGCGCCAAGCCGGGAGCTCCGAGGGACGTGCCCGGAGTGGGGAAGCGGAGCGATTCGGGGGGCGAGCCTGCCCGAAATGTGGGGAGCGCCGGCTGCCCCGCGGGGCCTCCCCGCTCCCCCCTGCCTGCTGCCGCTGACCTGGCTCCTGGCGCTGCATGCAGGTAGGGACTTCTCCCTGTTTTCCCATGGTTTTCCCGTTTTTTCCACGGGTCCTGGGAGTATCCAGACGGAGGGTGAGGGCCGGGGGGGTGATGAGGGTGGTGATGCCCCATGGGGGGGTTGGAGGGAGGGTTGTTGCGCTGTCGAGCGTACCCTCTGCTTGGGAGCTGGGAAAAAAGGGGGTAAAATTGGAATCGAAACTGGGGAGAACACTTTTCCGGAGCCAAGCAGGTCCTGATGTGGGGAGGATTTGGCACTGCCCCCACCCTGAGCTTCTCCCCAGTTTTTTTTCTTCCCCGGACCCCATTTTTTCCAAATTTTTTAGCATCTCCAAGCATTTTCTCTTACCCATTCTTTGGCTTCCATTAAAAAGTCATTTTTCACTCCATTTCTAGGATTGCCTTATCCCACTGCAACCCTCTGTCTTCTCCATCATTTTCTCCATCTTTTTTTTCTCTAAATTCTCACTTTTTGGAATTCAATGAGCCCCAAACCACCCCGTCCCAGGTCTGGCAACACAGAAAATCACCTTCAACAATTTTGTTCCATTTTACCAAAGTTTGCACCCAAAGGCAGCTCTGAGGAGGCCCCGTTTCCCTTCAGATGGAGAGGATGGATGAAAAATAAAACCAACTGGGTTCTTTGCTAGCTTTGATTTAGACCCTAAAAACAGCCAGAGCTGTAGCAAGGACACCCCCAAAAATACTGCAGGGCTTTTAAAAAAATAGGGATTTGTGCCACAAAATAGTGTAAAAATGAGGATTTTTGGTGGGCTTTTTCAACAAAAGCCATTGAAAAGGGCTGGGAGAGCTCCATCGTTAAGCCAAGAATGCTGTAGGAAAATGGAACATTTCCTGATTTATTGATGAACTCCCAATTATTTTTTTTATGGAGAAAAAAAATTAAGAACAGGGTTAAAAAGGGGGAAGAAACAGTTAAAGAGCAACGGCGCACGGGGAGGGGGCAGGGATGCATCGAAGGCCACATCCCCATCCCATGCCTCCGTGGGGTGAGGGATCCCCTAAATTTGGCGAGCCAGGGCATGTTTGTGGCGCTGCCGGGGAGGACAGACGGACGGACGCTGCATACCAATAGGTCCCATGACTTTTCGGGCTTGTTTAAGGCCTTTCTTGCTTCACCCAGCCCAGCTGGTTTTCCCACTCTCCCCTCCTCCTCAATATGGGGTTTGTTCGCTGCCGATGACGGTATCCGCATGGGGGGCCCGCGGATGGGACCTCTGGCATGTCAGGACGGGGATGCTAAGGTATTTTGGGGAGGGAGAATGTTCTGGGGAGTCCCCTCCCCCAGAAAATCATGTTTTTACACTTTTCCCCTGCCTTTTTTGGCACAAAACCAGCGATGAGGAGCAATGCACGTGCATAGGCTCTCGTGGTGCAGTTCTGCCTCTGAGGGGGCTTTGTCTGGACAGGAGCATCCGAGGGGGATGGGGGTGGGATACAAAATCCTTCCCCCCACACCATCTTTGGTGGAATTAAGGTATCTTTGCGAATCATTGCACTGATCAGAGCACTGGCATCTCTCCCTCCCCAGGCAGCTTTTGCAGGGCAGTGACACAACTTTGCAAGGGTTGCCTTGACCTGCCTCCCACCCCCTGCATGTTTGCAAGTGACGTGTGCATTTTTGCCAAGCGTTGCGTCGACCTGGCTGTAGGAGCAATCCCCCTGCATTTTTGGGGGGGATAGATGAATTCCTGCCAAGGGTTGCATTGACCCAGCTGCAGGAGAGCTCCTGCCCAAGCCCTGCACATTTTGGGGGCACCACATGCATGTTTGCAGAACCTAGCAACAGGAGGTGTACCTCCACTCCTCCTCCTTGCATTTTTGGGGTGACACATGCATTTTTGCAAAGGGTTGGTTATATTGACCTGGCTGCAGGAGCACTCCCACCCCCAGTGCGGCTTTGGGGGGTGATAAAGCATCTTCACAGGAGGTTGCACTGACCCACCTCCCATGCCCAAAGCAATTTTGGGGGCGATTCCTTGATTTTTTTCGCGTTGTATTGATCTGAGTGCAGGAGGGCTCCCACCCCTCATGCGCTTTTGGGGTCACGCGTGCATCTTTGCAAAGGTTACGGAACCCAGCTGGGCACCTTGGGGGTGCTCAGCACAGCTCCAGCTTGAGGTTTCCCTGTTTCCTCCATGCTTGGCACCGCAAGGTCTGCTGGCAGGGGTGAACATCACCAGCCCCACGCCGCTGGTCCGGGGCACGGCGGGCAAGGCGGCGCTGCTGTCGGTGCGCTACGCCAGCGCCAGCGCGGACAAGCCGGTGGTCAAGTGGCAGCTGAAGAGGGACAAGCCCGTCACCGTCGTCCAGTCCATCGGCACCGAGATCATTGGCAACCTGCGGCCCGACTACCGCGACCGCATCCGCGTGCTGGAGAACGGCTCGCTGCTCATCAGCCCCTTGCAGCTGGCTGATGAGGGCGCTTACGAGGTGGAGGTGTCCATCACCGACGACACTTTCACCGGCGAGAAGACCATCAACCTCACCGTGGACAGTAAGGGCAAGAAGGACACCCAGGGGAGACTGGGTGATCCATGGGATGTCTTCCCTGAGCACATATTGGGAGGGCTTTCTCCAGCTGGGAGGCGGTTTTGGGGTTTTGATGGGGGTTTTGATGTCTCTCTTCCTGCCCCCTGAGCCCATCCACCCCCTGAAACATGGCATCACCGTGGTTCCTCTACTTGCCCACAGTTCCCATCTCAAAGCCGCAAGTGCTGGTGGCCTCCTCAACGGTGCTGGAGCTCAGTGAGTTCTTCACCCTCAACTGCTCACACGAGAACGGCACCAAGCCCACCTACACCTGGCTGAAGGACGGGCGGCCGCTGAGCAACGACTCCCGCCTGCTCCTCTCCCCTGACCAGAAGATCCTCACCATCACCCGTGTTCTCATGGCTGACGATGACGTCTACAGTTGCCTGGTGGAGAACCCCATCAGCCATGGCCGCAGCGTCCCAGTGAAGCTCACTGTTTACCGTAAGCCACTCCCTCTCCCCTCCTGCACTCCCAGGTTTGGCCATCCCTTGCAGATGCTTTCAGCTTAAATTTCTGGGGGTTGTCCCCCCTCATTCCTCTCCTGCAGGCCGGAGCTCTCTCTACATCATTCTGTCCACGGGCGGCATCTTCCTTCTTGTCACTCTGGTGACAGTGTGTGCGTGCTGGAAACCCTCCAAGAAGTACGTGTGGGGATAACATGGGAGACAAAGGGGGTTGTCCCATCTTGTCCCATCCTGTCTTGTCCCATCCTGTTTTGTCCCATTTAATCTCTTCCCATCCTATCTTGTCCTTCATCCTATCTCATCTCAGCTTGACACATCCTATCCCATGCCATGCCAAGACACGCCATGCCATGACATGCCATGCTGTGCTGTGCTGTGCCGTGCCATGCCATGACGTGCTGTGCCGTGCCGTGCCATGACGTGACTGTCCCATCCCATCCCATCCCATCCCATCCCACCCACCCCGTCCCATCCCATCGCATCCCATCGCATCCCATCCCATCCCATCCCATCCCACGTCACGCCACGCCACGCCACCCCGTCCCATTGCATCCCATCGCATCGCATCGCATCCCATCCCATCCCATCCCATCCCATCCCATCCCATCCCATCCCATCCCATCCCACCTCTCCCTCCCTGCGGTTCTTGACCCTCCCCTGGATGAGCCACAGGCAGTTCCCCCCGTGCCCCTAACACGATGCCAGCGCTGCCCCATCCATGCCCTGTCCCTTTCCAGGGAGAAGCGACAAGCAGAGACACAACCAACCTCTGACTACGCCGAGCAGGACGAGGAGCGCCTGAAGCACGACGGTGAGTGCCGGCCTCGGCGCGGCGGCGGGGGGCCGGGGGGACACCGATGCTGCTGGCATGGTGAGCAGCACCTTGCTTCCCTCCACACAGCCGAGGGCATCCCGCGGAGCGGCGAGCACGAGCGCAAGAACCCGGTGGCTTTGTACATCCTCAAGGATAAGGTGAGAGCCGGAAGCACCAGCAGAGCCAGCAGCACCGATAGCACCAGTAGGTCTCGCACGGGGTCTCGCACGCGTCCCACGTTTTCCTCCTCTTGGCTTTCGGCAGGACTCGCCGGAGGCGGAGGAGGATTCCCTGCCGGAGCCCCGCGGCACGGTGGAGCCGGGCTACACCAGCTCGCCAGTCCCCGCGGCCGGCCGCTCGCCGGGACCGGTGGGGCGCTCGACTCGCCGGTACCATCGCTCGCCAGCTCGCTCGCCCGCCTCGACGCGGACCCACAGGTCACCACCGGGCTCGCCGGCACGGTCCCGCGGCGCCCCGCGGCTGCTGCGGACTGCCGGCGTCCATGTCATCCGGGAGCAGGAGGAGGCCAACGCCGTGGAGATCAGCGCCTGAGCGGCGGGGACTGTGCGCGCCTTGGTGGCAGCGTGCGAGCGGGCAGGGACACCAGCACGGCCACACTGCCGCCACCGAGCCAGCGGGGACACCGGCGCAGCCCCGCTCCCACCACTGGGCGTCATTCTGCTCGGCGTAAAGTCACTAATTTCCTATTGATCCCACCCAGAGCTCCCCTCTTCCGTCCCCCATCTTCCTGGGGCATCGCTTTAATGGCTTTCTCGCCGGGACGAGCGTGCACACGCGTGTGCAGCGAGAACATGCAATCAGTGCGCGGAGGGTGTGCCAGAGGGTGCGTGGAGCGTGCAGAGGGAGCGCTGGAGCGCCGCACATGTGCACGGGGCGTGCAGGAGGGCACACGGACTGTGCGCATGGGGGCAGGCACCAGGGTGTGCAGCAAGCGTGCCCACAGTGTGCGAAGAGGATGCACAGAGCGTGCAAGAGAACGCGGGGAGCCCATGGAGAGAACACAGCTAAGGCTGCACAGAGCGTGCACAGAGCGTTTCTGGTGTGTGCGGAGTGTCCACCGAGCCTGCACGGCCTTTGTGAGCGTGCCAGCCCCGCGTGTGTGTTCCCAGAGTGCGCAGAGTCCGTGAGAGAGCGCCTGTGCAGAGCGTGCAGGGAGCGCGGGGAGGGGACACGCACACAGCATTTGCACGGGACACGCACGCAGCATGTGGCGAGCGTGCAAAGAGGGTGAGCGCAGAGGATGAGCACAGAGGGTGAGCGCAGAGGGTGAGCGCAGAGGGTGTGTGCAGTGCTTGCACGAAGCACACACAGAGCGCGCATGGTGTGTGTGGAAGGAGCGTGCACAAAGCGAGCAGCTGAGTGTGCTCAGAGCATGCACAAGAGTGAACCTGCAGAGCTGGCACAGGGCACGCGTGGAGCCTGCGGTGAGTGTGCAAAGAGTGTGTGCTGTGCTTGCACAGGGGGTGTGTGGTGTGTGTGGAAAGAGCAAGCACAAAGCAGCTGAGCATGCTTGGAGCGTGCACACGCACACGGGGAGCACACACGCTGCACGCCCAGCGACCCTGCATGCACACGTGTGTGCGAGAGCACGGTGCCTGCCCGCCGTGGCACAGCCCCCCTGCATGGAGCAGGACTTGCACTGGCACACAAGCTCGCCCAAGGGCGCAACACACATCGGGCTGTGTAAACAGGGGGCTCCCTCCTGCCCGCCCAGCTCCCCAGCTGCAATGTCCCCTAAACGTGGGCTGGAAGCCCCGGTCCAAGCATTGCCCCTTTGCCGTGATAGGATTTTCTGTGAAAATCCCCCGGTTTTGGGGCACACGGCGCTGTCTGTCCCCAAGCCTTCATGGGAAATAGGTTTAGGATGAAAAGCAGAGAGCAGCTGGCCAAGCGAGCCGGGCCCTGGGGCACCTGGGGTGGGTGCCGGGGCACCCCGGAGTGCTTGGGTTGCGCTACTAACCAATAAACTAAACGTACTACCCGTCTGGTGGTGGCACCCTTGGGTGTCGTTGTGTGACAAGGGTCCCCAGGGTGGGGGGACACATGAGAAGTGGCTGACAGGTAAAACCACACAAACCCGATGCATCTGGCTGGCACTCAAACTGGCACTTTAGTGCTCGGGCGACCTTGGGCTGTTCCCTCTGCTACCTACTGAAGGCGTCCTCAGCTGAGAGCCCATTTCTTCTTAATTTGTCTTCCTCTGAACATGGTGAAGGAAAAGGGGAATTTATTCTGACTAATTAAATTCAATAACCGCTGGTGTTCCCTGCTCTACTGTCTCCGGGTGCTGCCAGTGCCACCGTGGCCGGGCGCTCCCACTGCCACAGGATGGCTGAGATGTTTGTGTTCCCCGTCACCTTCCCCCCGCTTCGGCATTTCCCGGCCCCCACATCCGGCTATTGTACCCCCCCATCCGGAGCCGGATCCAGCCCCGGTGCTGGCAGGGAGGAACCGGGATTTCGGGAGGAAACGGGAAGGCTGGCCAGGGCCGGCATGGCGGGCGGCTGGGAGACAGCACTGGGCCTGGGGCTCTGCCTCGCTGCCCTGCACCGCGGAGGTGAGTGCAGCCCACGGGGGCCAAAATCCACTTAACCCTGCCCCTGCCCCAGCCCGGATCTGAGACCGTGCCCACTCGGGGCACCTACTGCCATTCCCCACCTCCTTGTCACCCGACAGGCTGCCGCCTCCCCAGCATGGCCACGGCATCCCAAACTCCAGCTGGTAAGGACACCTGGTGGGTGGGAGATGCAGGTGGGGAGACACCAGACAATCCTGTTCCCCCCATCCACAATGTGCCCTCCCCACCGCAGTGCTGCGGGACAATTTCCGCCTGCAGCCGGGTGATTTGGTGACCACAGCGGGACAAGCATTGGAGCTGGATTGTGTCCCCCCCTTGGGGTACCCCGAACCCTACATTACCTGGAAGAAGGATGGGGTGACCTTGGACTTGGTAGGTGGCAGGTACACGGTCACCAAGGGGAAGTTGCAGGTGGCATCGGCACAACGGAGCGACTCTGGTCTCTACATCTGCGTGGCGGCCAACGCGGCAGGCAAGAGGGAGAGCCGGGCTGCCCGCGTCTCTGTGCTGGGTAAGCCAAGGGTCTCCCACAGGTGGTGGGCACGTCACACCCGGCCATGGTGCTATGTCCTTGATGTCCCCCTGCAGAGAAGCCAAGCATCGTGCGGCACCCAAGCGACGCCACGGCGGTGCCTGGCAGCACCGTGGAGCTGGGCTGCAGCGCCCGAGGTGACCCAGCGCCGCAGGTCCAGTGGCACAAGGAGCACGGAGACCTGCCCTGGGGCAGGTAGGTGGTGGCAGGGGGCAGATGTCCCATGCCTGGCGTGGGGATGAGGCTGACGGAGAGCTGGTGACCCGCAGGCACGAGGTGGACCGGGAGCACACCCTGCGCCTCTACGCCGTGACGCCCGCCGATGCCGGCGCGTACGTGTGCACAGCGCAGAGCCAGCTGGGCACCGCCGCCGCCACCACCTTCCTCCACGTGGAGGGTCAGTGCTGGGACCTCCGTGCCTCCACCGCCACAGGCACCCAGGGCCATCTTGGGGTTCATGCGAGGGGATCCATCTAACAGGGTCCATCTAATGGGGTTCATCCAAGGGCAGTCTGTCCATGGGGGTCCATCCAAGGCCGTCCATCATCCATCATCCATCAGATAAAGTCCATCCAGCTGAGTCATTTGAGGGGATCCATCAAAGGGAGAACTTCCAAAGGTGTGTCTGTCTAAACACATCCATCCAACAGGATCCATCCAAGAAGGTCCATGTAAGTGGAGCCATCTAAGGAAATGCATTGAGGTGGGAGTCCATCCAAGGGGATTCATTCAAGATCACCCACCTAAAGGGGATCCAGCCAACCTGGTTCCTCCAAGAGGATCCATTTAAGGGGGTTTATGGAAGGTGGAAGTACAGTAAAGGGGGATAGAACAAGAAATATCCATCCAAAGGATCCATCTAAGAGGGACGTCATGGAGGGGTATATCATGGGATCCCATCCCATGTCCCCATGGGCAACACATCAAAGGGGGCCCCTCCAAGAGAGGTCCATTCAAGACAAACCCCTTAAAGGGTGTTCAAAAGGGTTCATTTGAGTGAGTCCATCCAGGTAGACATCAGGATCTCCATGTGCAGGTATCTGAGGGGGGTGTCTGGGCAGGTGCCTGGGGGCCTTGGTGCTGCCATTCACCTTCTCCTGCCTCACAGACCGGCTGGCAGTGGGCCAGGAGGAGACTGCCCCGCGGGACCTGCTGGCCGTGCGGCTGCACCTGGACAACGGCACTGCACTGCCCACTGCTGCTGTCCAGCTCCGCTGGCAGGTTGGTGCGACGCCGCTCCCCAGGGCAGGGGGGACGGGACACATCCCCGTGTCCCACCTGAACTTGGGATCCTTCCCGTCTCCTTCAGATGCTGATGCCGGTGCCAGTGCCCGTGGGCTACGTGGTGCTGTACCGCAGCCTGCTCCCGGTCGCCACCTCCTGGGTCCAGCACGATGCGGGCAGGGAGCTCAGCGCCATCATCCCTGCGCTCCGCAGGGGCTACAAGTACGAGTTCAAGGTCCGACCCTACACCGGACGGACGCAGGGCTCAGACAGCAACAGCAGGCACCTCTGGATACCCGAGGAAGGTGCGTCGTGTGTCCCCCGGGATGTTTGGGCGGTGGATGGGGAGGTCGGTCGGGGGTCCCAGGGGTCTCAGCATCCCTGTCCCGGCAGTGCCAAGTGCAGCGCCCCAGCGCGTCACCGTCAGCCAGGCCGAGGCAGGGAACGGCACCGTGGTTGTGAGCTGGGAGCCACCTCCTCCTGAAGCACACAACGGCGTCATCCGGGGCTACCAGGTTTGGGGCAGCGGGGCAAGGGGGCAGGGCTGGGGTCTTCTGGCCAAGGAGGGTCAATCCAAGGGAATCCATCCCGAAAGGGAGCCTGTCAATGTGGGGGATGGGGGGGGGGGGGTCTATCCAAGGGGGGCACCATCCAAGGAGTCTGTCCAGGAGGGGGCTCATCCAGAAGGGCCAACCAAGGTGGAGGTCCCTCCCAGGGCATTGGTCTAGTGGCAGCCAAGGGAGCTCATGCAAAGGAGTCCAGCCTAGGGGATTCAGCCAAGGGGGTCCACCCAAAGGGGGGGTCCATCAGTGGGGGTCCATCCAAGAGGTTTTCACCCAAGGAGGTCCATCCTAGGGGCATGCAAGGGAGCTCATCCAAAGGGGTCCTTCTGAGGGGAGTCCATCAAGGAGATTCATCGAAGGGGAGGCATCCAAGTGAATCCATCCATGTGGGACCCATCAATGGGAGTCTGTCAAGGGGTGTTCATCTGAAGGAGTCCGTCCAACGGGGATCTATCCACAGGGGGGCCATCAAGGCTAATGGTCTAAGGGGACACTTCCTCTCGGTGCCTGCCAGGTCTGGTCAAGGGGTGAGGGCTGGCAGCATCCCACCAACAGGACAGTGGACGGAGCCACCCGCCGCCTGGAAACCCTCCTCCCACACCCCGGCGCTGAATTCTGTGTCCAGGTGGCAGCTTTCAACAGCGCAGGGCTGGGGGTTCCCAGCAATGCCACGTGTGGAGTCCTGGGTAGGAGATGGAGAGCAAGGTGGGGTGCGGGTGGGGGTCTAGGTGGTGACATGAAGTGACACTGATGGGACCCTTGTAGGGCTGACAGCAGGGAGCAGCAGGGTGGTCCAGGCACTGCGGCAGCCTGCTGTCATCGCAGCCGCTGGTTCCATGCTCTGGTTGGCCTTACTCGCCCTCCTCCTCCTCCTCTGCCAGCGCCGTGCCAGCCAGGATGCTGCAGCTCGCCACAGGTGAGAGCCGTGGGGTGGGGGACGCGGCAGATCCCCGGTGTGGTGGGGTTTGATGCACTGACAGCTCCTCTTGCCCTGCAGGCTGGTGGCTGGTGACTCTCCATGGCTTGGTGGTCCCTGGAAACCCAGCTGTGCCCCCCGAAACCTCAGCAGCAGCAGCAGCCTCAGCAGCCGGCTCCTGGGCAGTGATGGCAGGGACCCCCACCCCTCCAGTGAGCCCCGTGGAGACTGGGGTCCCCACCCACTGCCATGGGACCCCCACCCCTCCAGTGAACACTAGGGTTGGGACCCCCGCCTAGTGCCACAGAGCCCCCACTCTGCCGTGGAACCCCCACCAGTACTGTGGGACCCCCATCCATCCCAGTGGTGCCGCTGGATCCCCACCCAGTTCCGTGGAACCCTGACCTGCTGCAACAGGGCCCCCGGCCCAGGCCTAGGACCCCCACAGAGTGCCATGGGACCAGCAGAGTGTACCCCCACCCTATGCCAGGGACCCCCAGTGCCATGGGAGCCTCACGTTGGTGTCCCCTGTTGTCTGCCTGCAGGCAGTGAGGACTTGAGGGCACACAGACCCAAGGACAGAGGGGACAGGGGACACATGGCCTCATGGGTGCCCTGACCTCTCTTACTCTTCCAGCCCTCTCCTTGGAGCCGCCGAGCCTTGGCCCCCCCACGCCCCCCATCCACAGCAGCCTCCGTGGAGGACGCCCACCACCCCTTGGGGACATGGGCTGCTGCGGTGGGGGGCACCCCGGGGTGCATTCCTCGCCCAGCACCCCAAACCCAGCACCCTGGGAGCGTGTTCGCAAGAGAGGTTGGTGCGGGGGACACGGGGGGGACATGGGGGACACCAGGGTAATGGTCCATGGCTCTGTGTCACTCACTCCCCTCGCAGAGCTGCACCAAGTGCACAGCACCCCGGTGCTCATAGCTGGCCCCAGCCACATCCCTGTCACTGGAAGTGGAGGCGAGTGGGGGACAGATTTTGGGCTGGCAGCCAGGCAGCCTCAGCCAAGGGGACACGATGGTGACACCGCCGCTGCTGTGATGGACAGCAGGGACCCACGGCTACCGGCCTTCAGCTCTCCAAAACCACATCGGGGCAGCACCCCACTGGCCTCTGGTGTAACCACGTCACCGGTGACACCCCCGAGACCACCCCCTGCCTGGCATCCTCCAGTGACACGGTGAGTCTGGGTGTCCCCATCCAGGTGGGTGCCCTGCAACCCAACCCTTCGCTGCAAAACCCAACATGTCCCTTGCACCTGCAGGTCCCCGACCTTCGTGTGCCCCAGGGACACATCTCTGGTCACCAGGCATCCCAAGGACATGTCCCCAGTCACTGGGATCCCCAGGGACACATCCCCAGTCACTGAGAGCCCCAGGGGTGTGTCACCGGCCACCAGGAACCCTAGGGACATGTCCTTGGTCACTGAGCACCCCAAGGACATGTTCCTGGACAGCAGGCATCCTAAGGATGTGCCCTCAGTCACCAGGACCCCCCGGAACATGTCACCAGCCACCAGGCACCACAAGGATCCATCACCAGCAACCAAGCACCAGAGGGACACGGTCTTGGCCACCAGGCACCCTGAGGACACCTCCCTGGTCACCAGGTGCCCCAGAGACCCGTTACCAGTAGCCAAGTGCCAGAGGGACATCTCACTGTCCACCAGGCACCCCAGGGACATGTCTCCAGCCAGCAGGCACCCAAAGGACACATCCCCAGGCACAAGGCTCCCCAAGGAGATGTCCCCAGCCACTAGGCACTGCAGGGACAAGTTCCTGGCCTCCAGGTATGCCAAAGACATGTCCCCAGCCAACAAGTACCCCAGGGAGCCATCACTGGTGACCTTGCACACAAGGGACATGTCCCTGTGCAGCAGGTCCCCTGAAAACATGTCACCAGCCTTGAGGCATCCCAATGACACATTGCCAACCACTGGGCATCCCAGGGACACATCCCCACTCACCAGGCACCCTGAGGAGATGTCACCAGTCCCCGAGCACCACAGGGACAAGTTCTTGGACACCAGGTACTCTGAGGACATACCTCAGACCCCCAGGACCCATCACTGCTGACCTTGCACACAAGGGCCATGTCCTTGTGCAGCAGGTCCCCTGAAAGCATGTCACCATCAATAAGGCATCCCAAGGACACATCTCCAGCCACCAGGCATCCCGAAGAGGTGTCTCCAGTCACTGGTCACCGGGACAGGTTCTTGGACACCAGGTATCCCAAGGACATGTCCCCAGCCACCAGCTACACCTGGAACATGTCACTGGAGGCCAGGCATTCAAGGGACATATTCCTGGCTACCAGGTACGCCAAGGACATGTCCCTGGCCACCGGGCGCCTCTCACCAGCATTCAGTGATGGGGTCCTCACACAACAGCAGGTGGCTGAGGTCCTGGAGATGGACCAGGACACTACCTGCTGCAGGTATTCCCCATCCCCCTGGGACACTCCCGTGATTGCTGCATCCCCTGGTGCCAGCAGTACCCCCACTGTGTTCCCCACAGGCCCCTGGCACCGACCCCACCACGGTCCTTCTCGCCACCGCACACCTACGGCTACATCTATGGGCCACCAGCCTCTGAGCTAGGTGAGGAGGAGGAGGAAGAAGAGGAGGAAGAGGAAGAGGAGGAGGAGGAAGAGCATACAGCAACGAGGGGCTCGCCAGGAGGGTCTCTGCTGAACGGCTGGGGGTCTGTCTCGGAGGACAATTTTGCCAGCACCCGCTGCAGCTTGGTGAGCTCCTGCGACGGCTCCTTCCTCCTGGACGCCAGCTTTGCCCGGGCACTGGCCGTGGCTGTCGATGGCCTCTGCTACAGCCTTGAGGACACCGACGGGGCCTACGGGGGTGAGTGAAGGTCCCTGGACCCCTCTCTGACCCTGAGCATTGTCACCTCCTCAAGGAAGATGGCTCCATCGGGACACCGTGGTGAAGCCACCATCTCTTGGCTTCTTCCCTGCAGGTCCCTCACCACCACCATCGCCCTTGGAGCAGGTCTTCCCACCCGGAGTCCACTCCACCACCTGGGACTGGTGGAAAGCGCTGGAGGTGCCACAGAGAGCCAGGACAGAGGCAGCTGTGAACAGCAGCTCACAGAATGGTGCGCAGTGCCCCAGTAGTGCCAGGGTGGTGGGCACTGGGGGGGTGAGGTGTTGCAGGGTGTTGGAAAATGTTTCCTTTACTTTCCAGGTGGCCAAGGGTCAGGGACTGGCAGCCCCTGGGCCAGGGAAGGTGGTGAGCTGCGGACAGGAGGGACAGGAGGGTGGCCATCCCCAGGACGCAGGACACAGCAAGGCCAGACCCCTTGGCTCAGCTAAAATTGGGCTTTATTAGGCAGTTCCCCAAACAGGGGCTTTTTACTATGAAAAGCCACCCACAAAGGGTGGGTGGGTGTCCCTCCTTATTCAGCGTTCTTGTCCTTCCCAAGTGTCCTTCTTCTTCCACAGTGTCCCCATCCCTCCTCAGCATCCCCACCCCTTCCCAAATTCCTCATTTCTCCCCAGCATCCTCATCTTCCCCAAGAGTCTGCATCCCTCTAAGTGTCCTTGTCCTCCCTCAGTGTCCTGCTCTTTGCCAGCATCCTCATTCCCCCTAACTATCCTTCTCCAGCCCAAGCACTGTTGTCCACCGTGTCCTTGTCTTTCCCTAGGGTCGCTGACCCTCTTGACCATCCCCATTCCCACTGACTATTCCCATTCCTTCCACCTGTCCTTGTGATCTCTGATAGTTCATGCCCTTCCTCAGCATCCTTGTCCCACCTTTTCTATCCCTTTCTCTCCCAAATGTTCTCATCCTTCCCAAGCCACCTGAGTGGCCTTGTGCTCCCTCCAAATGTCCTCGTCCCTCCTAATCATCCTCATTCCCAGGCTTTTCAGCCCTCCTGAGTGTCCTCATCCTTCATCAGTTGTTTTGTCCCTCATGCCAAGTGTCCTCACTGTCCTCATCCCCCTACAGCCATCCTCCTTGTCCCTTACTACTGTCCTTGTCCCTCCCAAGCAATCTTGTTTTTCCCGAGTGTCCTCTTCCCCCCAACAATCCTCAATGCCCTAGAAATCCTTGTCCTTCCTCCATGTCCTCTTCCCTCCAGGCATCCTTGTCTGCCAGCCTTCCTTGTCCTTGACCAGTACCCTCATCCATCTGCTGCGTCCTTGTCACCTCTGTGTAATCTTGTGCCTGACCAACTGTCCCCCTCCCTTTCAATTCCCTCATCCCTCTCTTACGTCCTTATCCTTTCCCAGCATCCTTGTTCCTCCCAGCTGTCCTTGTCTCCAGGATCCTTGCCCCACTTAAACATCTTCCTCATCCCTCCCCAGCGCCCTCATCCCTCCTCTGCTCATCTGCCCCAACTGTTTCTGTCCCCAAGGTTCATATCCTTACTTGAGCATCTTCCTTGTCCCTCCTGAGCATCCCTGTCCCTCCCAGGGTCCTCATTCCTTGTGAATTCTTTGCCCCACCCCAAGAATCCGTGTCCTCCCTCACTCTGACGCCCACTGGCCGCGACCTCTGTGCCACCCTGTTTCCGCGGAGCCACTCAGAAATTAAAGAACATCCCTCCGTGTCCCCTGTGTTCCCATCCCCATGTCCCCAACCTGTCACCGACTCGCCCTCCCTTTTATCGCTTCTCCTGCGGCGGGCAGGGGTACGGGGCCCCGGGGCGGCGGCCGTGCCCGGTGCCCTCGCCGCGGTCCCCCGGGGTCCGGCTGCGCCCCGAGCCGTGGCCGCGGGAGCTGCCGGAGCCGCGGGACGAGACGCTGCCGGTGGTGGAGCAGCTGCCAGACACCTGCCCGCGGGGCAGGCAGGAGGGCTTGCTGTAGGGGGTGACCTCATCTGCAGGGGAGGGACAAGGCCGGGGCTCGCAGCGGCGCCCCCAGCCCCTTCGCGGCGCGGTCGGCGGCTCTGGCTCACGGCCGCGGGCCGGGCGGTGCGCGCCCCTGCGCTCAGCCCCGCTCGGCTCCGGCTCCGCAGAGGGACCGGGGCTCTCGCCCGGCGGCGGCAGCGGCGGCGGCGGCAGGTCTGCGGCAGAGAGGGAGGAGAGGAGAGGGCTCAGCTCCCCTGAGCCTCCTGAACGCCCTGGTTCTTTCCTCCCGCTCACCTCCCGTCTGCTTTTCCCGGCGGTAGCGGCTGCATTTGGGCTTCAGGCGACTTTTGGAGATCACCCCGCGGGTTTTCCCTGGGGAGGTGGGGATGGCAGCGTCAGCCCCACCGTAGCCAATAAGCCCCCCAGCCACCCAAACTGGCCCTCGGGGCTCACCTGTGCCAGGAGGGCAGGGGTCTCGGGGTGCGTGGCCCTCGCTGGCATCCGGAGTCACCGAGGGACTGGGTGCCTGTGGGGGGGTGCTGACACCGTGGGGGGGTCTCCTGGCAAAGAGGGGGTGGAGTGAAGCCAGGGTGGGGGGAGTGGGAGGGGGGCTCAGTGGCCACCACAGTGCTGGCACAAGCCCTCTAGAGCTGTGCCGGAGCCAGAAGAAGCCATGTGGCATTGTCACAGCTGGATGGCAGCGGTGTAGGTGGGCTGAAGCATCACAGCTGGGTGGAAGTGCCACAGCTGGATCACAGCTGGGGTGGCAAAGGGGAGCTGGACGAGTGCTGTGGCTCAGCTAGGGTGGAGGACCACAGGCTGGCACGGCTGTGATAGCAGGGCTGGCCTGCAATGGCACATCTGGAGCACAGCTGGATAGAGGCTGCTCAGCTGGGTTACAGCCACACAGCTAGACTGCAGTGGCACAGCTGGATCACCACACATCTGGACTGCAAGCACACTGGCAGACTGCAGCTGCACAGCTAAATCATGATACACCTAGATCACAGCACAGCTGGCTTGCAGCCATGCAGCTTGACTGCAGCTGCACAGCTGGAGTGCAGTGACATGCCAGCACTGCGATGGCACAGGTGGACCATGGCAGAGCTGGGCCACGGCAGCACAGCTGGGTGACGACGGCCCACCTGTCTCGGTGCAGCTGTACTGCAATGCCCCAGTCACCCACAATGTCAGGGATGTGTCACGACAGCACGGCCAGAGCACAGCTGGAGAGCAGGGGTGGATGGTGACACCATGGATAGATCACAAAGAGATGCCTGGACCCTGGTAGGACATCCAGACTCCTTTGGGGCATCCAAACCCCCAATGGCATGGTCAGACCATGGTGGCACAGCGGGACCATGATGGCGTGGCTGGATTGTGATGGGACACCCAGGCCATGGTGGGACATCCAGAGCCTGATCCAGAGTCCAGTGGCGATGCCAGACTATGGTGGAACAGTGGAACTAGATCATGTAAACATGACTGGTCACAACATCCAGAGCTCAATGGGACACCTGGACCTCAGATGACATATCTGGACCTCAGCAGCATGGCTGGACTATGACAGCATGGCAGAGCCAAATGGTGACAAAATGGCTGGATTGTGATGGAACATCTGGACGATGGTGAGGCATCTGGACCCCAGTGAGACACTGGACCCTAATGACAGTTGGACCATGATGCCATGGCAGGGCTGAGTAGTGACAACATGGCTGGATCACGACGGAACACCCAGGCCATGGTGGGACATCTGGACCATGATGGGACATCCAGACCCCAATGGCACGGCCATACCAAGCAAGGCCCATCTCCTACCGGGGCAGGAGGGAGCTATCGAAGTCGCGGAGGCGAGGGATGTCCTCCGTGGTGCGAGGTGATGGTGTCAGCGTGGCGGTGGAACGGCAGCCGGAGGAGGTGGTGGGTGAGGATGCAGCAGTGGCACAGGGCATGTCCTCACCAGGGTACCACACCTCCATCCCCAGCCTGCAGGGTGGAGACCACAGGGTAGCTGCTGGGAGCAACGTGCCCAGCCCCCAAGGCCTCACACTCACCCTCCAGCTGCCTCTTCCTCTTCGTCCTCCTCTTCCTCCTCCTTCTCCTCCTCCTGGGCACACTGGCTGAGCTCACTGGCTGAGGGCGGTGGGGGCAGCAGCTCTGTCCAGCTCACCACCGGCGGTTTCACTGCTTGCCCCAGCTTCGCTCTGGCCCCTGTGCCAAGGAGGGATGCTGGGGGGGCTGTGGGGAGGGCACCGCACCACGAGCACCCGCCTGTGCCCCCACCCATCCGACCACCCTACCGTGCTCAGCCCGGCCACGGGGCACCTGGGAGGCTGCAGCATCCATTGGCTGGGAACCACCCCCAGGGTAGGAGGTCCCATACTGTGAGAAGGGACGGGGGAATGTGCAGAGCTCCTCACTGTCAACCTCGATGGTGCTGTAAACCGGCCCCTCGCCAGCCCCCGCTCCAAACTGCTCCGTCTGGGCGATGTAACGAGTGATGCCAGCATCTGCAGAGGGTGACCAGCGTCATCAGGGCTGATCATGACTCCCTCAAGAGCCACCCAGCCCCATGCCGACCCCTCACCATTGTAGTATCTCTCAGTGCTCCCCAAACAACCGGCAGAACTGGCTGTGCTGCCACCATGCCATGCATCCACCAGCCACGGGTAACCACCGCCGGCAGCTGCCCTGCAGGGGGACGGGGTGAAGGAATGCTGGTGGTCAGCCCTGGGGCTCCTGCGGAGGGCAGGGGGTGCCGGGGGGGTTACCTGGGGTTGCTGCGCACTGGAGCCGGGAAGGAGACTGTGGAGAGAGATGGGGGTGAGGGCAGCGAGAGGCCGTACTGGGACCCCGCAGCGCTTACGGGCTTACCGGTGGGTGTGTAGGCAAAGGATGCTGTAAAGAGAGGGACGGTGGGTGGCTGATGGGTGAGGGGTGAAGGGTGAGGGGTCCCGGGGGTAGCACCCCCCTGTACCAGTGAAATGGCTGAGCTCCTTCTTCCTCCGGCGGCGGCTGTAGAGCCAAGCAGCAAAGGCAGCGAGGACGACCCAGCAAGCGCCACCAACGCCGGCAATGAAGGCTGGCTGCCTGGCTACCTCTGCTAAATGCTCAGTCAAGCTGCTCCCGCCTGCTGGCCCCGCGTCTCGCTCCACCAGGGGGGCTGCAAGTGACACGGGAAAGAGGGACACACCGGCAGGGTGCCAAGCAGCCATCCCCAGCACCGCAGTGGGTGACCCCATCACGCCCCACCCACGGGTGCCAGTTGTGACAATGAGGAACTCACCGACGTGGATGGGGACCGGGGCACTGCGGGCACCCACGCCGGCACTGGTGGCAGCGGCAACCTCAGCACGGTAAGGGACCCCGGGGACAAGTCCCCGCAACACTGTTGCCAGCACCGTCCCCTCCACGCTCTCGTTGATGTGGAAGCGGCTCTCATTGCCCAAGCACCAAATCTGGCGGGGACCAGGAGGGAAAGACGGGGAACACCCGTAAGGACACCATGACATGGTGTCATGAGAGGACAGAGTGGAGCTGCCACATCCCTGCTGCTGTCCACGCTTACCCGGTAATCGCGGATGACCCCGTTCTGCTCTGCCAGAGGTGGTGGCTGCCACGAGATGCGGACACTGGTTCCATTCCCAGCCACACTGACAGCTCGTGGTGGGGCACTGGGGGCTGCCAGGGGAGGACACATGGGGTATCACCCCCAGGATGTCCCCAGGGACCCGCACTATCCCCTCCATCCCCGCACTCACCCGCTTCAGGGGTGCGCAGAGCTCGCACAGCACTGTCGGGACCATGGAGATGATGAAAATAGGGTCGGACCTTGACCTCGTAGTCCTGGCCCCGGCGCAGCTCGGTGAGCAGGGCCCCCCGCTCCCCTGGTGCCCACACTGTCCGTGCCTCCTCCCAGCGCCCGCCGCGCTGCCGGTACAGCACCCGGTAGCCCTGAAGGAAGGGTGCCTGGTGCTCCACCTGAGGACCCGAGGGAAGGGTGGGATGGGGGCATGATCGACACTGGGAGCCCTGTACCGGTAGGGAGGCTCGGCACTCACGGTCCAGGAGAGGTGGACGGTGCCCAGGGGCAGCACCACAGGTTCCTTCAGGTGCACAGCCACTTGTGCCAGCTCCTGCTGCACCTGCTCAGGATCCAGCCCTTGCATGGGGTTGGTGTCTGCTGGAAACATGAGAGGGTGGAAGGTCTGGCCACATCTCCACTAGTGTCACCAAGGGAAGGAGCCATGGTGACAGCACATACCCATGGCAGGATCATGGGAAACTCCACTGGCATCACTGGGCAAGGATGGACCCAAAGATTTTGGGTGCACGGGCACCTCCATTGGTGTCACCAAGTGGAGATGGACCCAAGGGTGGGGGGTTTGTGGACACCTCCACTGATGTCACTGCTGGGTCTCACCTTGGGTGCGCACAGGCTCCGAGACGCCGCTGGGGTCGCTGAGCCCGTGGGCATTGACCGCCCGCACCAAGAACAGGTAGACAGTGTCAGGGACAAGGCCGGTCACCGTGTGGGTCTCACTCTCCACATCAGCTGCCACTGTCCGCCATGGGCCACCCACCGCCTGGCTGCCAGGGGACAGGGGTGACTCGTGACAGGGTGGTATCAGGCCACCACATCATCCCTGCAGCCAGAGAAGAGGCTTGTGTGATACCTGAAAGCCTCCACTATGTAAGAGGTGACATCGGTGGCACCACTGTCCTCGTTCCCTTTCCAGCTCAGGGTGACACTGCTCTTGGTAACATTGGTGACCACAGGGGTGGAGGGTGGCCCAGGGAGGAGATCAGGTGCAGGGGAAGGCAGGGAGAGGTCGGATTCATCACCTGCAAGGAGATGCACGGAGGTCTGGGGTGGCTTTGTTCCCAGTGCCACAGTGTCCCTGCTGCGGTGAGATCTCCATGACCCACCTTGTACCTCCAAGGAGATGCCCCAGCTCGTCTCGCCCGCTGGGCTGGTGGCCACGCATTTGTAGAGCCCGGAGTCTCTCACCTGCAGGGGAAAGAGCTCCTGCCCCATCACCCTGAGCACCCATCACCTCAGCACCCACCACCCTGAGCACCCACCACGCTTCACACCCACCAGCCTGAGCCCCAGCACTGCTTGCACCCACCACAGTGAGCATCCACCTCCCTTTGCTCCAGCCCTCGCAGCCACTGCCCCCTCCCTGGTGTGGGTGCCCCCTTTCAGTACCCCCACGGGTGCCCCTGCCGGGGCCGGCTCACCCGGAGGCCGGTGATCTGCAGGGTGCCGTTCTCCAGCAGGCTGGCACGGGGCTGGACACCTACCAGGACACTGCCATCCTTCAGCCACCCCACGCTGGCTGGGGGCTCAGGGGCCCCTGCCCCACAAGGCAGCCGCACTGTGGCCCCCGCTGGCAGCACCGTCCGGTTAGTGGGAAGCAGGCTGAGCACCGGCGGCTGGAGTTCAGGGGGTGCTGCAGGGAGAAAATTGGGAATTGCTGGGTGGTGGGGTGGGTGTCATTCATATGCTGGATGTGCCAGCTCTCCACTGGCACTGCACTTACCCCCTGCCACCTCCAGGCCTGCCCTGGCCAGGACGCTGCCGGCCACGCTGATGGCCTGGCACAGGTAGTGGCCGGCATCGCTGGGCTGGACGTTGGCGATGGTCAAAGCACCGCTGGGGCTCACCCACACACGGCCAGAAGGGACTGGAGGCTGGCCCGGGAACAGCAGGGTCTGAGAGGGAGCGGGATTAGCGAGGGGATGAGGGATGAGAGGCAGGGGATGAGATGAGGACTGGGTTAGGGGTGGGAATGAGATTGGGGACAGGGATGGGATGGGATGGGATGGGATGGGATGGGATGGGATGGGATGGGATGGGATGGGATGGGATGGGATGGGATGGGATGGGATGAAGTGGAATGAAGTATGATGGGGACCGTGAAGGGAATGGAATGGGGACAGGGATGTAATAGGGACTGTGATGGGATGGTGATGAGGACAGGTAGGGATGAGGATTGGAACTGGTGTGAGGTTGAGATAGGATGAGATTGGAATGGAGATGAAATGGGGATGGGGTGGGAATTAGCATGGGGATTATGATGGAACGGAAATAATGATGGGATTGGGATGAGGATGGGGCTGTGATTGGGTATGGGGTCCAGGATGAGGGAAGGAGACAGACCTGGCTCCCCTCCTTCTGCCAGAAGACAGCGGGTGGTGGGTTGCCCTTGCTCTGGCACTGGAAAGTCACGCTCTGGCCAGGGGTGACAGCTTGGTCACGGGGCCCAGTGACAAGCTGGGGGGGCACTGCAGAAGTGTGGGGAGAGACAAGGGCTTGTTCTGGGCGCTCCACCAGCACCCAAGGGTGCTCCCCAGGGCCCCCCTTACCGTGCACAGTGAGGGTGCCCGATGCCTCCGACCTGCCCACGCTGTTATCAGCTACGCAGGTGTAGGTGCCCTCATCCTCCACCTGCAGCCGCCTGATCCGCAGGGTGTTGTCTGGCAGCACCTCCCACCTGGGGGAACCCCGCGAGGCTGTGGCACCAGCAGCGTGCTGGGGCACCAGGAGGGCGCAAGGCGCCACGGGGTGGGGATGTAGTGAGGATGGAGGATGTGATGGGAATGTGGGATGTGATGGGTGCAGTGGAAATCTGGGATGCAGGAAAATGGGAGATGTGATGGGGATGTGAAATGTGGCGGAGATGTGGAATGTGATGGAGATGTGGGATGCAATGGGGATGTGGGTTGAGGTGAGGATATGGGGCGTGACTTGGATTTGGGATGCGGTAAGTGTGGGATGCAAAGGAGATGTGGGATGCAACGAGGATTTGAGATGCAAAGGGGGATGTGGAATGTGATGGAGATGTGACACAATGGGAATGTGGAATGCAGTGGGGACGCAGGATGTGCTGAGGATGGAGGATGCACCAGGGCCATGAGGATGCCAGCTGCTCCAAGCACACCAGGCTGGCACACACTGATGCCGCCCAGCTGCACCACAGAACCCGGGCTGGCCTTGGTGTCCCCGAGCCATCCCCCTCGCCCCCTACTCACCTTCCCAGTGGCATTTCACCCTCCTCCTTGCGCCAGCGCGCCGCCGGCTGCGGATCCCCCATCACCTCGCAGGCAAACTCCGCCGTCCCCTCCACCAGCACCACCTGGTTGTGGGGCCTCTTGCCAAATGCTGGGCGCTCTGCGGGGTGGCCGTCAGTCCCAGCAGGATAGCACCCACTCCCCTGACACCCCAAACATTAAATCCCCACGCACCAAAGACGACCAGCTCGGCCGGCTCGCTGTCCCTCTCCCCCACCACGTTGGTGGCCACGCACACATAGACGCCAGCATCGCTCTTGTGAGTGCTGGCCACCATCAGCTTCCCACCACGGATCTGCAGGAAGAACAGCTCATCCCACATCCCCATCACATCCCACATCCCCACTGCATCCCACCTGCCACTGCATCCCATATCTCCGTGACATCCCACATCCTCATTGCATATACACACACATCTCCCATCCCTATCAAATTCTGCGTCCCCACCACACCCCAAATCTCATTGCATCTCTCACCCCGACTGCATTCTGCATCCCCATCACATCTCACAACTGCACCCACACTGTCATCACATCCCGTTTCCATTGCATCCCAAATCTCTGAAGCATCCCATATCCCTATCCCATCCTACATCCCCATCTCATCCCATGTCCATCACATCACACAACTCTCTGCTGCATCCCACATCGCCACCACGTTCCCGATCCTCACCGCACCCCCATCCATGTCACACCCCACATCCCCGGCACATCCCGCGTCCCTGTAACATTCCCCGTCCCCTTTAGATCACCTTCAGCCTAGTTCTGGCCCCCTCCCTCACCGTCAGGCGCTCGTCCTTGTCGCTGACCCGGACTCCGTTTTTCTTCCAAGAGACGCTGGGCTCGGGGTGGCCGCGGGGGGGGACACACTCCAGCACGGCCGGTTCTCCCGCCGCCACCACCACGTCCCCGGGGGGCTGTCGGAAATCGTCCCGCAGCACTGCGGGGACACCGCGGCCTCAGCTGCCCAGCCCTGAGCCCCCGGGCTGGGGGCAGCTCCGGGGGTCTGAACTGGCTCGAACAGATTTTAATTTATCTTCATTGATTTTACTTGATTTTCAAATGCTTTCAAATATTTTCAATTGTTCTCATTTATTTTCATGTATTTCCAATTAAGTTCACTTCTCCTTATTTCTTTGACCATGTTTTCATTTATTTTCACTCCTTTGTAGTAATTTTCATTTATTTTCAATTACTTTCAGTTTTTTCATTATTTCTCTTCACTAATTTGCACTTATTTTTTCATTTATTTTCACTTACTTTCAGTTATTTCCACTTTCTTTCTTTTTTCCATTATGTTAATTTATTTTCTGTTATTTACATTCATTTTCAGTTCCTTAATTTTATTTTCATTTATTTTCGCTTGTTTTCTTTTTTCATTAGGTTTCACTTAGTTTCACTTATTTCCAATACATCTCACTTACTTGAATTAACTTTTATTTCTTTTCACTTTATTTATTTCTAATTATTTTCATTTCTTTTCCCCTCTTGTCTTGGCAACAGAAGCCTGGGAGTGTGAAAGCCCCTCGTCCCGCAGCTACAGGAGCAGGCTGGGCTTCGGGGCGATACCAGAACCCCAAATCTCCTCTTTCTCAAATCCTCCCAACGCCCTCAGGACTCACCGGCCACCTCCAGGGAAGCATTCCGGCTGGTGGCCTCCCCCAGGTAATTCCTGGCCACGCAGACATAAACGCCCTCGTCGGGCTTTCCCCGCCTCCCGTGCAGGATCCGGAGGAAGAAGAGGGACCCCCCCGGGAGGAGGGTGCGGTGCGAGCGGGGATCCTCCCGGTCCGTCTCCACCCGCTCCCCGTCCTTGTACCACTCCACCACCGGGGCCGGGCGCCCCTCGGCCTTGCAGCTCAGCGTGGCCGGCTCCCCCTTGGACGCCAGGACATCCGTGGGGTGCTCCACGATGCGGGGAGCCGTGTCCTCCAGCGGGGTGTGGGATCCTGCGGGACAGTCGGGAGGGGTAGGGATGGGTTTGGGGGCTGAGCATCCTTGGCTTGGGGGGTGCTCTCCTGGCCCCAGACCCTGCTTTGCTTGGATTGCGCGAGGTGAGAGATGGAGTGTGGCCCGTCCCAGCCCAGCATATCCCAGGGTGGGTGCCGTGGGGAGGGAGCAGGACCACAGGATCACAGGATCACAGAATTCACAAAATCACAGGATCACACAATTCACAGGATCACCGGGTTGGAAGAGATCTTCAAGACCATGGAGTCCAGCCCAGCCCCAACAGCTCAGCTAAACCCTGGCAGCCAGTGCCACATCCAGGCTGTGTTAAACACACCCAGGGATGGTGACTGCACCACCTCCCCGGGCAGCCATTCCAGAACTTTATCACCCTTTCTGGAAAAAACTTCTTCCTGACATCCAACCTAAATTTCCCTTGGTGCAGCTTAAGATTGGATCAGGAGGGAGTCAGGCAAGGCCAGTGGGACAAAGCAGCTCTGCTCCCAGTCATGGACTTCTCCACCCAGTTTCCAACCTGATGAAATGGGGTTGGGGCTAAATTCTTCCCAAACAGGGATTTTCCCATCAGCTGCAAGTGCTGACTTTCTGTATCAGAGCTGGTCATTCTGGGCTGCAGAAAATGCTTAATTTTAAGTTTTAAAAAGCCCAAATTGGGGTTGTGGGGCTGTTCCAGAAAAAAAAAAAAAAAAAACAAAAAAAAAACCCAAAAAACCCAAAAAACCAACCCTGCTAAGGCATGGGAATTAATAGATGGTCATTAATGCCAGCATAATTAATGCTCATTTTGCTGGGGCCAGCTGGGCTGAACCGTGTGTGTCCCCAGCACCACCTGGGGTGTCGTGGTAGTTCAGTCCCCAAGTGTCACTGCTGGCCCAGTGGCACAGGCACACACCACTGCATGCCCAGCCACACGTGTGCACACAGGTGTGGGTCTGCACAGACACGAGCAGCCGTGCACGGCAAGTGTTTGTGCACAGGTGCATGCATGTACACGTGGGCAGCCATGCAGGGGCGCACACACACACACACAGAGGCACTCACAGGTGTCTGTGCACACACGGGTGCACATGTGCATTACACACACACGCATGTGTGCACGTGTGCATTACAAGTGCAGGTGCACGTGTGCACACACGCATTGCATGCATAGGTGCATGTACACACGTGGGCAGTCGCGCAGGGGTGTGCACACACACACACACAGAGATGCAACCACACACGTGTGCTTGCACTTACACGCAGACATGCACACGTGTGCATTCGGGCAGGGGCACGCATGCCCCTGACACACACAGATGCATGCACGTGCATTCATGCAGGGCATACACGCAGACACGCACATGCACACATCTGCACACGTGCATGTGCACGTGCCCCACACACTGGGGCATGCACAGCCATGCAGATCCATGCACATCCACACGTGCTCAGGTGGGGCCACGAGCCTACGCTTACCCACACTGCTGCATGCACACACATGTGTGTGTACAGACACGCAAACACATGCACAATGTACAGACATGCACGTGCATGCACACGTGCACACTGCACACGCATGCACACACCTGCACACTGTACAGACACGCAAACACATGCACAATGTACAGACATGCACGTGCATGCACACGTGCACACTGCACATAAATGCACACACACGTACACTGCATATGCATGCACGTGTGCACACAGCACATAAATGCACACATGCATGCTGCACACGCATGCACACACCTGCACGCTGTATAGACACAGAAACATCTGCACAATGTACAGACATGCACGTGCATGCACACATGCACACTGCCCATAAATGCACACCTGCAGGCACTCATATACACTGTACAGACATGCACACATGCACACGCATGCACAGATGCACACTGCACAGACATGCACATGCACACACATGCACACTGCACACACATACACACATATGCACACTCATGCACACATATGCACACATATGCACACTCATGCACACTGCACAGACACGCACATGCACACACATGCACACTCATGCACACTGCACAGACATGCACATGCACACACTTGCACACTGCCCATAAATGCACACTGCACACACGTGCACACATATGCACACACATGCACACTGCACACACATGCACATGCACACACATGCACACTGCCCATAAATGCACACATGCACACACGTGCATGCACATGCACACACACTCCCACTCTCACACGCCCTTCCCCTGCTCCCCCACACGCTGGGGCAGGATGCGGGCATTAGGGGCTGCAGTTTGGGGTGCCCAGGGGGTTGCCATGGGGATGGGATGTGGCTGCCATGGGGACGGAAGCGATGCTGCAGGGTACTGGGTACCCCGGGGGGCACAGCAGGGACTGAGGGGGCCGCAGCTGGGCCCGGTGACTAATTGGGACAAGCAGGGGGTCAGGGCAGGCCCCTTCCTGTGCCCGGCTGGCTATGCAGGGGCAGGGGCTCCCATGAGGTTTGGGAACACCCCCGCCCCCTCCCCAGCCACCCAGGGCCAGCAGGAGGGGCACAGACTGAAAAAGAGGGGAGATGCTCAAAATTTAGTCAAAATTCAGTCAGACACCCTCTCCCTCACCCCTCCTTCACCCCCACTCTGCTCTTTGGGGTCATGGGGCTGGTTTGGGGACATGGGGAGGATTAGGGCACACGGAGCTGGTTGGAAGGCACTGGGATGGTTTAGGAATGTAGGGATAGTTTGGGAACACGGAGCCAGATCCAGTTAGTAGTCTGGGGATTGGCTTGGGGACACAGGACTGGTTTGGAGACATGGAGTCTCTCCTCGTTTTGTCCGGGAGTTGGTTTGGGCACACTGGCACAGGTTTGGGACACAGGGCTGGTCCTGGTTTGGAGACTGGGGATGGATGTGGGGACATGAAGGCTATTTGGGGACACTGGGTTGCCCCTGGTTTGGGGTCTGGGGACTGGTCTGGGGACATGGGGACAGTTTGGTGTCTGTCCCAGCTCGCGGTCTGTCAGTTGATGAGGAACACGGGACAGTTTGGGAACAGGGAGCTGCTTGGAGTTCAGGATTTGGGAACACAGGACTGATTTGGGAACACCAGGACAGTCCTGGCTAGGGGAGAGCGGGCTGGTCTGAGTTTGGGGTCGTGTAGATGATCTAAGGACATCACATCACTCCCGGGAGTTGGTCTGGGGACAGGGAGCTGGTCCCAGAATGGGGACACGGGGCCAGTGTGGGGACACTGGGTCAGTTCCGGAGTTGTGACACGGGGCAGGTCCCGGTTTGGGGACGAGGGGACAGGCTGGGAATCCAGTGTCGGTGCTGGTGGGGTCTCAGCTGGGGCTGGGGTCTGTGGGTGCTTCCAGCATCCCGGCTGGACCAGGAGCAGGGACGCCGGGACGGGGGAACAGAAGGACCGGGGAGCACGTACCGTTACCGGGGGTGAGATCGGGCAGGTGGAGCGCGGCGATGGAGCGGTTGATGCCGAGCAGCAGCGAGGAGGAGTTCGAGCCTTCGGCTCCCAGCGAGTCGGCGAACAGGTTCATCTGCAGCAGCGTCTTCAGCAGGTACCGCAGCATCCTGCCCCGGCTCGGCTCGGCTCGGCTCGGCTCGGCTCGGCTGAGATCGGCTGGGCTCGGGGGGGCTCTGCACGACACTAACCGGCAGGGCAAAGACTGCCTTAGCTCAGCCCGATCCGGCTCGGCTCAGTTCAGCCCGATCCGGCTCAGCCCGGTCCGGCTCAGCCCGGTCCGGCTCAGCCCGGTCCGGCTCAGCTCAGTTCGGCTCTGTTCGGCTGGGCTCAGCTCGGTTCAGACCGGTCCGGCTCAGCCCGGTCCGGCTCAGCTCAGTTCGGTTCTGCTCGGCTGGGCTCGGCTCAGTTCAGCCCAGTCCGGCTCAGCTCAGTTCGGCTCTGCTCGGCTGGGCTCGGCTCAGTTCAGCCCAGTCCGGCTCGGTTCAGCCCGATCCGGCTCAGCCCGATCCGGCTCAGCTCAGTTCGGCTCTGCTCGGCTGGGCTCAGCTCGGTTCAGACCGGTCCGGCTCAGCTCAGTTCGGTTCTGCTCGGCTGGGCTCAGCTCAGTTCAGCCCAGTCCGGCTCAGCTCAGTTCGGCTCTGCTCGGCTGGGCTCGGCTCAGTTCAGCCCAGTCCGGCTCGGTTCAGCCCGATACGGCTCAGCCCGATCCGGCTCAGCTCAGTTCGGCTCTCTCGGCTGGGCTCGGCTCAGTTCAGCCCAGTCCGGCTCAGCTCAGTTCGGCTCTGCTCGGCTGGACTCGGCTCAGTTCAGCCCAGTCCGGCTCAGCTCAGTTCGGCTCTGCTCGGCTGGGCTCGGCTCAGTTCAGCCCAGTCCGGTTCGGTTCAGCCCAGTCCAGCTCAGCCCGGCTCGACTCGGCTCAGTCCAGCGCGGCTCAGCACAGCCCGACTCAGCCCGGCTCAGCTCGGCTCGGCTCAGCCTGCGGCACCGCCCCCCGGGTAGGGGAGGGCCAGGGCGGCGCTGGGGCGGGGTGGTGGGGGTGTCCCTGTGTGCCCTCCCCGTCCCTGAGAAGCGGGATGGGGACGAAGGCGGGGGATGTCCCGCATGGGGTGGGGGCTTCATGGCGGAGTGGAACGGGGATGACTTTTTGAGGGGCAGAGGAAAAGGGAGCTCCTAGGGCTGCAGGGAGGAGAAGGAGGAGACGCAGCAGCTCCCTGGCTTCGCCCCAAATTACGTGACACCACCTGGGGCTGCTGTCACCCCCCACTCGGGACCCCCCCTCAGTGAACCCTGAAAGGCAGCACCACCCCGCACCCCACGGGGAAATGCGGCTGTCGGAGTCAGTAACACAGGGAGGGACACTTTGGGGGCGCTGGGACCACCAGTGGCCTTGAATTTGTGGGGTCAGGGGGGAAACACGAAGGAATCAGCACCATTGAATCCGTAAGTAGCAATTGGCCGTTTAATTACTGTGTTGGGGCTGATGTGGAAAGCAATGAGCCTCCTTCAGCGAGCACGGGGGGAGGGGGTTGGGGGAATTAATTAGGGAGGTTCATTATGGGGGGGCTCCTGGGGGGAGCTCGTTACAGGATTTCTTGACGGTGGCACTTGGAATAGGGTAAAAGTGGGGGGAAAGGGAAGTCAGGAGTGTGGGGAAGCTGGAGGGGGCTCAGGGAAAAGGAGGAGGTGGGGAAGGGGCAATGGGGGAGGACCTGGGGGACTGGGCGTGCACATCTGGGATATTGGGAGGGAGAAGGGGCCTCACATCTGCATGCACAGCAGCAGCAGAAGTGTGTCCACATGTGTTTGCACATCTGGGTCCCCAAGGGCGTTCACATCTGGAGGACACAGGGCACAGCTGGGATGGGGGGAGGCTTTTCCACACACATCTGGGGCACCAGGGATCTCCAGGATGTTCACATCTGGGAGGGTTGGGCGATGTGGGGGATGCAGCTGCATTCAGACCAACAGCTGGAGAGGTCCCTGATGCCACAGCTGGGCACACAGCTGAGGGCACAGGGATGCTCAAGCACATCTGGAGAACCAGGTGGTTTCCATTTGCGCACATCTGGAGTTTGCACATCTGGAGAGCTTGCCCAGGCTGCTTTTCCACACCCAGAGCTGTGCTGAGGCTGCAGACAGGTGCACATCTGACCCGCTCAGCCTCAGCAGCATCCTCTGGGCTCTCCATATCCCACCGAATCTGCCAGGTGTCCGGTGGGCAATGCATTATTCATCTGTCCCTTGGAGCCAGGCACAGAGAAAGTAAATAAATATTAATTTAGTAGGAGCACAAAGCTTTTCCTCTTCTCCTGCTGGCAATGTGGCAGCACAGGGATTTCTCAGTAGGATCAGAAAAAAAAAAAGTGTCCATGAAAGAAGAGGTTTATCCAACTATTACCTGAATAATTCTGTGGGATGGGAATTGATGGCAATGCTGGAATATCTAAACATAGCATGCTGCTACGTTCCCCCACCTTCTCCTTTTGGGTCCCTCTGAAAAGCTGACCAGAGGAATGGGACATCTCCAGCACAGAAGTACAGGATGGAAAAGGGTGTTAATCCGTGGAAAACCCTTGGGCCCCTTTTCATGGAGTCCTTGGAAAATGTGAGAATTTTTAATGGGAATCCTGGAGGTTTTGGGAGCCTCAGGGATTAAAGCACCTCTGTATTAATCCCACTCTGAGGCCTGAGGCTGCAGCGATGGGCTCCCAGGGGTGACACACGCACATCCAGCGCCTCCTCTGAGAGAGCTTGTGATGGGGAACGGACACAAAGGAGCCGCCTCATCCCGATGGATAATCCCCCTCAGATGCATCCCGTTAATCAGCTGGGCAAACAGCGAGTGCGGGGGCATCGCCTCCTCGTTAGCAGATTTATTCTCACTGCCACGGCATTTAATTGCTGCTTGATTTGGCGATTAGCGACTGTTTGCCCAGGCTTTGTCCAAATCCCCCTCCTCAAAGTTTTTAGATGGGGGGAGGCTTCCTCCATACTTTGTTATTCTCATTATTCTACGTTGGTTTTGCTGCTTTCTTATTCTTCATTTTTTTTTCCCCAACCAACCCTCGTTGAGCAGCATCG
The DNA here is from genome assembly GCF_015832195.1 of Motacilla alba alba. Lineage (NCBI taxonomy): Eukaryota > Metazoa > Chordata > Aves > Passeriformes > Motacillidae > Motacilla > Motacilla alba. Next base: position 1,849,001 of record NC_052039.1, on the reverse strand, counting down.
GGGAGCTGGATGGGAGGGGCGGGGGGGGGGGGGGGGAAACTGAGGCACAAAGTTTGGCCATAATGAGGAGCGACAAGATATTTGTCTGGGCAAATGAGCGGCTGGGTCCCCCCTCCCCGCTGCCAGGGGGGAATCCCTGGCAGCCCCGTTATTAACATTCCCCCCGGGAGCCCCCCACCCCAAGCCAGGCGTTTAGCCGGGAAATGCGGCTTTTTGAATATTTATAGAGGTTGTGGCAGCGCTTGGGGTGGGGAGGAGGGAAAGGGGAGCACGGGGGTGGGGAAAGCAATGCTGAGGACTGGGGGTAGTGGGGATGGAGGGGATGGAGCTGGAATCCTTTAGGGATGACACTGGGATGGTGTGGGGAATGACACTGGGATGGTGTGGGGAATGACACTGGGATGATGTAGGGAATGGCACTGGGATGGTGTGGGGAATGGCACTGGGATGGTGTGGGGAATGGCACTGGGATGGTGTGGGGAATGACACTGGGATGGTGTGGGGAATGACACTGGGATGGTGTGGGGAATGACACTGGGATGGTGTGGGGAATGACACTGGGATGCACTAAGGGGTGGCATTGGGATGCTGTCAGGAATGGCTCCGGGATACTGTAGGGGATGATGGTGGCTTGCTTGAGAGGACAGTGCTGGGATGCTTTAAGGATGATGCTGAGATGTTTTAGGAGAATGTAGTGGATGTTCTAGAGGATAAAAGTAGGATCGTTTGGGAATGATGATGGATATTTTAGGGAGTGACAAGACTGGGATTGTTTGAGGGATAACTATGATGCTTTAAGGAAAGATGCCGAGATGTTTTAGGGGAGCATAAGAGAATGACTCTGGGATGCTGTAGGGGATGACACTGTGATGATTTAGAGGATGATGCTTGGATGCTTTAACAAACAATGCTAGGATGCTTTAGGGCATGGAGCTGGAGAGTTTTGGGGAGCACACTGGGATGGTGTAGGGGATGACACTGGGATGGTATAGGGAATGACACGGATGGTGTGGGGAATGACACTGGGATGGTGTAGGGGATGACACTGGGGTGGTGTTGGTGGGGAATGACACTGGGATGCTTTAGGGGATGACACCGGGCTGGTGTGGGGAATGACACTGGGATGCTTTAGGGGATGACACCGGGGTGGTGTGGGGAATGACACCGGGGTGGTGTGGGGAATGACACTGGGATGCTTTAGGGGATGGCACTGGGATGGTGTGGGGAATGACACTGGGATGATGTGGGGAATGACACTGGGATGCTTTAGGGGATGACACTGGGATGGTGTGGGGAATGACACTGGGATGATGTGGGGAATGACCCTGGGATGCTTTAGGGGATGACACCGGGATGGTGTGGGGAATGACGCTGGGATGCTGTAGGGGATGACACCGGGATGGTGTGGGGAATGACACTGGGATGCTGTAGGGGATGACACTGGGATGCTGTAGGGGATGACACTGGGATGCTGTAGGGGATGACACCGGGATGCTGTAGGGGACAATGCTGGGATGCTGTAGGGAATGGTGTCAGGATGCACTCATGGATAACACTGTCTAAGGGGAGCACTCTGGGATGTTTTAGGGGTTGATGCTGATGTTCTAAGGAACGATACTGGGATTTTTTCAGGGAACAGACTGGAATGCTCTAGGGGATGATGGTGGGATGAATTAAGGAGAGATGCTGGCATATTTTAGGGAACCTTATGGGACTTCAGGGTGTGATGCTGGGATGCTGTAGGGAAGTAAACTATCATGCTTTAGAAAATGGCAGTGGGATGCTTTAGGGGATGAGTCTGGGATGCACGAAGGGATGCCAGGATGTATTAGGGAATGATGGTGAGGCACTGTGCTGTAGTATACTGGAATGCTGCAAGGAATAATGCTGGAATGCTGTAGGGGATGGTGCTGGGATGCTTTAGGGGAATGGTCCTGGAAAACTTTAGGGAAGCGCACTGGAATGATTTAGAGGATGACAGTGAGAGGCTTTAGGAGACGATGCCAGGGTATGTGATGGAATAATGTTGGGATGTTTCAGATGAACATGCTGGCATGATCTAGGGGATGACACTGGGAGGCTGTAGGGGTTGATGCCAGGATATTTTAGGGGATGGTGCCAGAATTTTTTGTGGATGCTTTAGGAGAGCTCAGTGAGATGCTTTAGGGGATGACTGAGAAGATTTAGGGGAGCCCACTGAAGTGCTTTAAGGGATGATGTCAGGGTGTGCAAGGGATAAAGCTGGGATATTCCAGGCAAGTGCGCTGGCATTCTTTAGGGGATGCTGCTGGGATGCTTCCAGTGAGCAGATTGAGATGCTTTAGGGGATGACCCATGGAGCCTCTGTAGAACGGCGTAGGGATGCCTCAGAGGACGGGTGTCAGTCTGTCTGTCCTCCGCACCTGGCAGGCGCAGGAGGCTGGTGCGTCGAGATCTCCTCGCGGGCATCCCAGCCCGCCTCATTACCAGCATCTTTGCAAAGCCGGAGCCCATGTGTTCTCGAGACGAGCGGCTTGGGGTATATTAACATCCCATTTCCACCTCTTTAATATAGAGTTTGTCGAGATCATTTATCAGCCGAGCCTCCCTTCAGGGCCGGGGGAAGCCGGGCAGAGCTCGGCAGCTGGGTCACGGCGAGAGGCGAGGGATGCTCGTCCCCGAAGGAAGCCGACGCCGGGTTTAACAGGTAGTGGCTCATGTGCGAATCGCTAGTTTGGGACCGCCACATCATTGGGAAAGGCTTTATCAAAGCTGGGCTTAATTGGGTGGAAGGCTTGTTTGCATGGCCGCTAATGGGGGATCAGAGGGCCGGGGACCCAGCGCTGACGGCCTCACAAAGGCAAGCAATTACTTGCTTGTCTGCATTATGTATTAACCCATCTGGGGTCGGGATATTGGCTGTGAAAGGGAGACAAAGAGGGGGGCGTGCCGGTTGCCCCCGCGCCGAATTAGCCCGCCTGGGTCCCCTTTGTGCAGCGGGCAGGGCAGCTGGATCGGGATGCAGGCGCTCAGGATGCTGATGGGCAGCGCTGCGCGGCAGCAGGGCGCTGCCTCGCCCGGCATCCCCGCGTCCTTCCGAATATTGCATCGAGCGTCTTTTCTCTCCTTTCATCAGTTTCCTGCCTGCGGCCACATCTCGGGATAATTACAGCTTTCGCTTTAATTAGCCACTGTCGCCAGTAATAAGTTTATACTTCTTTTCAGCAGCGTATTTTGGCGGCAGGAGGTTAATTACGAGCAGGTCAGTAAATTGCAGAACACACCGCTGTGGGTCTAATGACGTGTCCGCTCGGCTTTTTGACGGTCTTTTAATTATGCCTATTGAATTGGAAGTCTGACTGGAACGAGGAGGCGGGGGAGCGTTGGGGACCAGGGGGCTGTTTCCCCACTGCTTCCCCAAGCTGCTCTTCCCGCCGTCCGCACGTCCCCAGGAGCTGAGAACGGCCACAACTCATTTCGTGGATGACCCCTGGCTGAGAGCACCCCAAAATCCTTGCACAGCTCAGTCTGGGCTGAAAACACACACAATTCACTGCACGGATAAGCCTTATCTGAGAACAGTCACAAGTCACCGCACAGGTGAGTCTCATTTGAGAACGGCCACAACTCATTGCGTGGGTGATCCTGGCTGAGGTCACCCAGAGCCCGTTTCACAGGTGAGCCCGGCTGAGAACGTCCATAACTCCAGAACATCCAGAACACGGGGCGATCCTGGCTGAGAGCTGCCACAGCTCAAGGCAGGGCCGAGCCCCGGCCGGGCACGGTCCCGCCTCACGGGCAGGGCTGGGCCGAGCCCCGGCCGGGCACGGTCCCGGCTCCCGGCAGGGCTGAGCGCAGACCCTGCTCCTTCCAGGAATAACCGCGGAGGTGCCGTGGGTGAGCAGGGCTGAGGGGACCCCCTGTCCCCCCGCTCAACCCTCGCCCCCCACCCCGCTGTCATTAGAGCGCGGTCAAATGGCGCTGCCGGGACTCGGAGCTGCATCGCAATCAGCTGCTCTCGGCCGTAATGAGTGTTCAGGCCCTAATTAACCGCCACCCTCATTTGCATCCGGCCCGCCTCCCCCTCCCCCGGCCTCTAATTGTGATCTGGCCAGCTCCGGGGGGCTTGGGGATGGGGCTCTGCAGCCGCGGGGGCGATGGCGGCTGGTGTGGCCATCTGAGGGCACACCAGCGGTGGGGACACCCTCCCGAGACCCCACATGGGATGGGTGGCGGTGGGTACAGCCCTCGGGGGACACACAGCAGAGCTGCCTGTGGAGGCATGGCTTTGGGCACATGCCTCAGGAGTGGCAGTGGGGACACATCAGTGGGGGCACCCCTTTGAGGCCGCTCCAGGGAAGTGGGTGCTTACCACTGGGGACATGGTGGCAGCAGAGACAATCCCTTTGTGGCCACACCAGCAGTGGGGACTTCTGTTTTGGGACATGGTGGTGGCAGACACATCATTTTGGGGACATGATGTGGGGCTGACATTGGGGACACCCCTTTGGGGACATGCTGGCAGTGGGAACATCCCTCTGGGAACACGCCCGCTGTGTGTCCGTTTGGGGTATGTGACAGTGGGTGGACATGCTGGCAACAGGGACAACCCCTTGGGGATGTGGTGGCACCGAGGACACGCCGGGGCAGATGCATCCCTTTGGGGACATGCCACAGGACTGCCATTGGATATCCCTTTAGGGGGCACGCTGGCTCATTACACCCTCGGGGATGTGGTGGCAGCAGGGACATCCCTTTGAGGACATGTAGGTATTGGGGACGTCCCTCGTGGACACCTCTGGGGACAGCAGTGACAAAGAGCCCGGTCGGGGTGGGGGATGGAGTGTGGGGTCCCCCCCACATGCGCAGCTCGCGCCGCCGCTAGCCCCTAATCCCGCTAATTAGAAGGGTATAATTACACTGCTGATCGCTCCGCGCCGTGCTGCGGGCAGGGCAGACAGAGGTAGGGGGGATGTCCCCTTCCGTCCTTCTCCCCCGCCCTCCCACCATTTGTTTAACCAACACGGCCCTAATTAAAGCGTTTAATTAACCAACCCGGGCGGGGGTCCCATAGGACCTCTCTAACCACCCCCCCCCTTGAATGGGGGGGTTTGAGCGGGTCTGGAGGGGTGGAATCTCCCCGATGCTCGTTAGTCTTGGCTTAACGAAGAGTTGGGGCGCAGCTGGGGTGTGCCCCCCACCCCGCGAGCTGCGCCCCGGCTCATCAATCACGGTCACCCTTAATTGGGGTGTCGGAGGCAGCAGGGCCGGGGGCAGCGAGCGGTGGGAAAAGAGAGGTCCCCGCCCCGCCGGACTCCGCCTCAGTCCTTGGGGGAGGCTCAATAACGGCGTTTGGAGCTCTGGAAGCCCAGGCCCCAGGGGTGCTCCACACCCGGGATAGCGGGTGCCCGGCCCGGGGGAACGGGCTCCAGTACTATGGGAATGCTCCTCTCCAAGGCTGGGGGGCCTAAAGCTGACGTTTGGGGTGTTCGGCCGCACATCTGGGGTCTCGGGCCAGGGCGAATCGCGGGCGATGGGAGGGAGCTGTTGAAGGGTCCCTGTCCTGAGGGGTCTGAGGGGACCCTGCCCGGGGGGGCCGCGCCCATCACGGCCACGCCCACTTCGGGTGGTGCTGAGGCGGTGAGCCACGCCCACCCACGGACCACGCCCACTCACCGCAAAACAGCGTGCCCGCCCATTTTACAACCGCGCCCACTACGCCCATGCCCCGCCCCCTGCCCCGCCTTCGACCACGCCCCTTCACCGGAACCACGCCCCCGCCCCGCCAGTCACTCTCCCTTTCCATGGCCACGCCCTCTTGTCGCGCCCCCTCTGCGCGTCACGGTCCCGCCTTCGCTGGCACCGCCCCTCCCGGCGCGCCCCCCGCCCCAGCGCTGCCGGAAGTTCCGCCCCCGGCGGTCGCGTCACTTCCGCCCGCTCGGTGCGCACCCCCATCATGGCGGCGCCCTGCGGCTCCTCGCAGCTCCCACCGGCCGAGCCACCGCTGCGCGTCCCCAAGATGGAGGTGCTGTCGCCGGGCTCACCGGGCGCGCTCAGCGACGGCAACCCCAGCCTGTCCGACCCCTCCACGCCCAGCGGCGCCTCCCCGCTGGGCGCGGGGCCGGCGGCCGGCGGGGCCGCGCTGGGCGCCCGCGGCGGGGCCTCGCCCTCCGTCTCCTTCTCGCCCGGCGGCGCCGCCGCCGCCGCCGCGGCCGCCGCCTGCCGCGGGATGTCCTGGACGCCGGCGGAGACCAACGCGCTGATCGCCGTGTGGGGCAATGAGCGGCTGGTGGAGGCGCGGTACCAGCAGCTGGAGGGTGCGGGCACCGTGTTCGGCAGCAAAGCGCCCGGGCCCGCCATGTACGAGCGCGTCTCCCGCGCCCTGGCCGAGCTGGGCTACGAGCGCACCCCGTCCCAGTGCCGGGAGCGCATCAAGGTACCCTGGGGGGCGGCGGCGCGGCCCGGGACGGGACGGGAGGGCGGGCCGGGGGTCCCCGTGCTCGGCCGCCCGCCCGCCGGTGTGTGAGCCCCCGGGGCGGGCTGGGGTCCTTCCCCGGAGAGCTGTCCTCCTGAGCGTTCCCTGCTCCTGGGCTGGGGCACCGTGTCCCAGGGCTTCAGTCCCCTCAGGATCTGTCTTGAGCATCCTTTGGCGCTGGCTGTGGGTGTCAGCCTGTCCTTCGGCCCTGGCGTTGGGGGCACCGTGTCCCCAGGGCTTGGCCTTTCGGGGTCTCCGTGCTGCAGTTTTCTGGAGCTTTCTCTGGCTGGGCACGGTTGTCCCCAGCACGGAGCCCAGCCCTTGCCCTGGGTGCAGGGTGTCCCATTCCCTGGCTCCTCTGTCTGGCTCCCCGTGGTTCCGTTGGTGTCTCCTGGCTGCCACGTTCTCTGGGTCCCTCCCTTGCTCCTGTAGCCTCCAGCAGCACCTCTGGGACACGGGCACTGCATCCCATGGATTCAGTTCCTCTCGCGTGGGTGGGCTGTGGCAGCATCCCGTGGTCCTGACTGGGGAGGCACACAGCACCCCAGTTGTTTGTGTTCCCTCATGGGGACACCCCCAGCAGGATCTTTCCCCTGCGTGTTCTCCTTTGGCCCCAAGTGTTGTGGGTGCTGTGGTTGGCTCTGTCCCCTCCTGTGTCCTCCAGCATCCTCTGTCCACGAGGGGTTGGCCCTGGCTGTTTCCTGCCGCCCTCTTGGGAAACCAGGGCTCCCAGTTCCCCCAGTTACAGGGGCTGGCTCTGGTTGCTCCTGCACTCCTGGCTTTGTCCCTTGCTGTGGAGTTGTTTTGTAGAGTCTGATGGCTCAACAGGAATGTGCTGTGGCTTCACAGAGCTCTTGAGTAACTGATCAACAGCCCCATGGGCTGCATTTTCCAGAGAGGCCTTTCCAGTTCCATCATTCCCTGGGTAAAAGGGCTGGGTTTGGTTCCTGCTTTGGGAGCAGTCGCTGTGTGCATCCTGCTTTTGCAGAGAGGAGATACTCGGATGCTGTGGAAATCACCATGGGGTTTGAGTTTGTAGATGTGGATGATGTTTGGGAGGATGATTTACACCCTCTGATCTCCCTCTGGCTCTGATTCTCCTTTCCTGACCCGTTGGGCTCCTGCAGCCACTTCAAATGCTGTTGGAGTGAGAAATAAATGCGTTGTTGTTGCTGGGGCTCAGTGGATGGTTGTTTCTCTGGTTGTTTGTCCCTTAAAAACACCTGCTAGCCACACTGGGCTGGGGCTGTTCAGGTGGGTACACCTGGGCTGCCTTTAACGTGGAAAATACATGGAATAAAGGATGCTGCAGCATCAGGAATGCCTGAGAGTGAGAGATTTCCACTTTGATCCCTGCTTATTAGAGCAGCCCGTTCTGGAAATAGATACTCCAAACAAACCCACTTTCTACAGAAGGTTGGGGTTCTCGATGTATTTCCCTCGTGTCTGTGTATTTGCTGCTCCGGGATCTTTTTCCCTTGAACACACCCAAATATTTTTGGAGAGGAATGTTGCTGCACTGAGAAGCCTCTTGGAGTTCCTTATTCAGCAGGCAGCACTGACAGAAGCAGAGCACACAGCCTCGAGCTGCACCAAGGGAAATACAGGTTGGATATCAGGAAGAAGTTTTTCACAGAAAGGGTGATAAAGCTCTGGAATGGCTGCCCAGGGAGGTGGTGGAGTCCCCATCCCTGGGTGTGTTTAACACAGCCTGGATGTGGCACTGGCTGCCAGGGTTTAGTTGAGGTGTTGGGGCTGGGCTGGACTCGATGATCTTGAAGGTCTATTCCAACCCGGTGATTCTGAGATTCTGTGAATTCTCCTAGTGGCTCTCAAGGTGCTTGTTGCTTGAATCAGCTCTAATGCAAACCTGAGAGCTTTGCCAGAGGCAGTTGCATGATGGAAAAGTTCCTTTCTCCAGTGGTTTTGGGCTGTGATGGGAGTCAGGGCTGTCGAGGCTCCCAGCCCCATCTCGGGGCATGCTGGCAGCTTGTGAGGTGTCATCTCACTGTCAGAACAGCCCAGAACTGGCTCTTTGGGTTTGATGGTGCTGTTGCATGGAGCTGATTTTGGGAGCATTTTGGTGACTCCCAGCAGTTTGAGCTCCTTGCAGCTGAGGGTGCTCCCACTTTCCCTTCAGAAGTGAGGCTTGAACACGTCTTTGCCCCTGAAGTGTTGAAGCTTGGAAGAAACCACCCATCAAACAGCAGAAAAAGAGCTCAAGGTTGATATTTACCATCAAGAGCAGCTCCTGACAGACCTGTTAGATGTTTCCTGATTGCAGAACTTGGGGGTGGGCTCTCCTTCAACACTGTATTCCCAGCTGGAAGGGAGTTATCTGTGTTCCATCCGTGAGTGCTCCTGTGCACAGCCTGGCCTCTCATCGGGCCATGTGCAGGGGAGGAACAGCTGCTGGCTCTGGCCCCATACACCCAAACTTTGCTTGTCCTGGATCCCCCACGGTGAGGGCCTTCCTCAGCACAGCCATCTGGAGCAGCAGAAATGTGGCTTTTCCAAAGCCTTTGTGCTCTCAGTGGGTTTTGGCCTGCAATTGCTGGGAAATGAGCCCTTGTTGAGAGCTGTGAGCTCTCCTGGGTGTCCAGAATTTCCCCTGTTAAGGGATTATTGAGATAGTCGTGGTAGCTGTTGCCAACCCTAAAGTCCCAGTCTCTGTAAGATTCCAGGCAGGATTGGCTGCTTGACGTTTCAATGTCCACCACAAACAAAAGTTACTCCTGGGTGAGGAGGGGTCGTGCATGGATTCTTCTGAGATGGAGCAGGACTGTCATGTGCTGCAGGAACAAGAGGAGGGCACAGGAACTTTGGAACCCTCCACACTGAAAGCAGGGCTGTGGAGATGGTGATGAAGGAGCACCTGGCTGCACCGTTCCATTTATTACCCAAAATGTTCTGCGTTTCCATGGTTTTGTAGGATGCTTCATGTCCATCAGGGGACAGAAGCTTGAGACTTTGCTGGTGGATAATAAATGGTGCTTCCAACATTCCGGGTTCAGGTGGTTCTTAAATGAATTTTAGATAAGGATGCCATACTGCTTTCCTTGGGAACACCAGCAGTTCCTGGACACAGCCAGATCTTGAGTCTCACAGCCAGTTGAGCTGGAAAGGAACAAGTCAGCCTGTAAGCAGAGGGTTTTCCAGTTGTATGGCAGGGTGCATTCTCTCTTAATTCAAACAGGGTGTGCAGAAAGGTCCTGATGCAGATTTTTGCCTGTGTCTCACCATCTGCGTGCGCTTTTCTGCACATCAGCAGCTGGAAGGAGGCCACTGTCAGGTTGGAGCCACTCTGGGAGGGTCTGTTTCAAATTTAGGGATTCACATGGAACCGTTCCAGCAGCTTTCCCTTTGGAAGGAGACCTTGAGTCCAACTTGGTGGCTCTGAGATTTGTGGCTTGGGTAGCTCTGCAGCTGGGAGCTGCAGGAAGAATGGAACATCTTGATTTCTGCCTGTTGCATTCCCAGAAAAGCTGTCTTGTGTGCCATAGCATCCTCATCCCTTCAAACTGTGTTCTGTCCTTAATCCTTGCTCGTTCAGTGCCACTCTCTGTTCTTTCCATCCAGCCCCCTCCTATTCCCTATGTTCCTGAGCAAGGATTTAGCCTGGTTTTCTATCCTGAAACTCATCACCTTCCCACAGCAGCACGTGGAGAGCTGTTTGTTTTCAGCTTTGACCTTAGAGCTGGGATTTTAAGGCAGGTGATGGAGTACTTGGCCAAACCCTTTCCAGCCTTGCTGGGATCCTGTGCCCTGCCCTGGCTGCTGCTGCTTCAACCACGCAGCAGGAGCTTTGCTGGGACTTTGAGCATGGGAAAATGAGCCTTTGCCTTGAGCTGTGAAGCTGTTGTGTGAAGGCCACGCAGCTTGGAGGTCACAGTCCATGGGGTACATGGAACATGTTCCATCAGTGTGCTGGAACCCCATCAATTCATCCTCTTCCAGCCACCCCAGGTGGCTGCAGGGATGGGATGCTCTGGGAAAGCACAGGTGAGCTCGGGTGCTGCAGTCAGAGCTGTGTGAGTCAAGGGGTGTTTTCAGGCAGCAAAGGCTTGTTTTGTTTTAAAGGAATGTTCTTGAAATAACGGGCTCCAGTTGTTTCTTCAACACCAGATTTTAGGCCTTTTTTTAAACCCATGGGAGATTTTCTGCTTCTCTTGCTTGTGTCTGTATGGAAGCTGGCATCAAAGACTCGTCCTCCCGATGGCACATTGCTCAGTTGGGCTGAGAGAGTATTTCAGGGCTGGAAATCCTCTGGCTGCGGGTGCAGCTGGAGAGCCTTTCCCCAGCAGAGACAAATCCCTTCTTAGAAACTGCTGTTAAAACTAATTTCAGGGCATTTTTAAAATGTCATTTCTTCAGCTACTGCAGAAATGTGAAAAGAAAAGCTACTGCTTTTATTTTGCCTTTCCCAGAGTCAATGCCAGCCCATTGATTCAAAGAGAAGCAGTTCCAACATCTTAACTCCTGACTGCAGGAATTCCCAAGGATCGCTGCCAATCCAGTTCCACTGCTGTTGGGTTTTTTTTGTGTATGGCAGCCTCCTCCTCCCCTCAGATGGGTGACTGGAGGTTTTGGATGGATTGTGGTTGTCCACAAAAGTAATTTGTTTTTCCAGAGGAAAAGAAATACCTTGAAGATGTTGGTTCAGTGCTTCAGAAAGAACAAATCGTAGATGGGAGTGCCACAAACCCACATGAAATGGAAAGGGATGGAAAATCACACCTGACTATCAGCTGTTGGTATTTCTTGCTTTAGGCACCACAAAGACGATGATGGTGGGGCTTGTTTGTAAGGGGGGCTGTGGTTTTAGCTGCTCTGTGATGTAAACAATCTGTAAACCTTGCATGGAGTTGCTTTTTAAGGCAGGAAAAGCTGCTCCAGCTGAGCTGTCTCAGAAGCAGTGCTTGCTGTGATCTAGTGTGAGCTGCTGGGTGTTACAGGATTTCAGGCAGAATCCCATCCTTGGGTCCAGTGAGTGGAGTGGCTGTCTTTGTGATTCAGAAGTGTCAAACTTGGTGTGTTTCATGGCAACCTGCCAACCATCCACCTCCAAAGTAACTTTGCCTTTGATTTGAGCTGACAAGAAGGATGGAGAGGGACTTTCTACAAGAGCCTGGCGTGGCAGAGCAAGTTGGAATGTCTTCCCAGTGACAGGGCAGGGCTACTTTGGATATTAGGAAACAATTGTTCCCTGTGAGGCTGCTGGGGCCCTGGCACGGGCTGTCCAGAGCAGCTGTGACCACTCCATCCCTGGAAGTGTCCAGGACAGGGCTTGGAGCACCTGGGACAGTGGAAGGTGTTCCTGTCATGGCAGGAGGGTTGGAACAAGATGAGCTTTAGGGTCACTTCCAACCCAGTTCCATGATTCTATTTCTTTGGAATGTGGTGTCTTTATCTTGAGTTTATCTCAGTCCAGGTCCCCATCCATTAACTCCCTGGGCTGTGATGTGTGTAGGTGCTCAGGTTACCTCCCTTTCTTCCCTTGGCTTAAACAGATTCAGATGTGCTGGGTTTCTTGCCATTCCTTGAATCCTTCCCAGCAGCCCAGCTTTTCACTGGAGGATCTCATGTGCTCTGGTAGGTGGGGGCAACTTTTTCTTGACATTTATAGCAGGAAAAAATAAACCCTTCAGTGACAAAGAGCAGATTCAATTGTTTCAGTCCTTTGTGGGGCTGTGGCAGAGGAGCATGTCTGGGATATGAGTGTCACGTGGAATGAACACTCTTGGATTTCTCTCAGCTGGGCTATCTGCAGAGTGCTGTTGTGCTGGTGAGAATCTGGCTTGATTGCACATGCAGGACTAGTGTCTTTATGATCCAGTGGCTTCTGCAGCCGTGTTGTGTGTCCATAATGCACTGGTCTGATTGTTCTGGTGTACCTGGGCCATCCACTGCTCGTTCCATGGGTGCAGAGTGATTCCCAGAGGGAGCTGGGAGGTTGTCTTGTTGAGGCAGAAACAGTTGAATGTCAGGAACTTATTGCAGCAGGACAGATTTGCAAAACTTGAGCATTAATCTCATTTAGGGAGATTTGAGAACATTAATCCTAGACGGGGCACACACAATTTTTTCCTGTAGTGCTCTCTGACCATGGAGGACTTGGGAAGATGTTGAAAGTGCTCCTGATTGTTGCACTGTGCTTCAGGTGCTGTCACAGGGGCAGATTCCTGCTTACCTCCCTCTTGCTGAGTGTGTAAATTTGGGGGCCCAGCAGACAATGCTTTCTGGACTGCTGTGGTCTCACCTTTACCAAACCTTTCACCAATAGTGGTGAAAATTGGGGTTCAAGCCGCTTTTAGTATTTCAATTCCAGCTTTTCCCATGGATTTGGGGATTGGTCTCCCTGGTAACATTTTCACACCACAGTTGAAGTGGTGTGGACCTTCCTCTAGAGACCTCGGGATCACACACAGCTGGGACACTGGTGGATGTCAGGTGTTTCAGGGTTCTGAACGGCACAAGCCATTTCCCTTGTTGATGCTTTCTGCCACTTCAGTAAAGCTCTTTTTGGAGAGGAGTGTTTTCCCTCCCACCCGTGGAATCATTTGTGCTGCTCTTCCTCTGCTGGGTGGGCTCGTGGTCTCCCTCCATTCACTGGAGAGTGAGGGCCGGCAGGGGTTTGAGTCTGATCTCTCGAGGCACGCACAGACATGGCTTCTTGAGTACATCTCAGACCTCTTTTCATCCAGGCTGCTGCAGTTTGGGTTTTCCTTAGAAGTGTGGTTTTGTGAGTGGTGTAATGATGTTTCTCACAGTGATCACAAGTAGATGCATGCAGCTTCAAGTTTGATTTTTGCAATGATCTTGTTTCTGAAGGCAAGGTGACCTGCTCAGGTGTGGCTTTCATCGCTCCAAAGTAAGTGATGTTTGAGCAGGTCATGCCAGGAGCAGGTTGAAGCTTACTCAGGCATCTCATCCATTTCGGGCTGGATATCAGGAAATGGTTCTTTCCCCAGGGGGTGGTTGGGTACCTACAGAGGCTTCCCAGGGAATGGTCATGGCACTGACAGGTCATGGCACTGACCCTGCTAGAGCTCCAGGAGCATTTGGGCAACACCCTGAGATACATGGTGGGATTGTTGGGGTGTCTGGGCAGGGCAGGAGTTGGACTGGATGATCCTTGTGGGTCCCTTCCAACCCAGGATATTCTGTGATTCAGTGATCTCTGCAAGCTGAGCTCTGTCTGGAGGACCCCCCACTACATCCACACTCTTTACAAAGTCATTGGTTTGGTGGGTCTGGGGGAGGGTGGTGCTTCTCTGCCTTCTCAAGCTCTAACAAGTTCATTCCTATTCTTTTCATCCAGTTCTGGTTTAAGAAAACCAGGACCATTGGGAGACAGAGGTGTCCAGCTGCCAACCTTTCTGCAGGCAGTGCTGGAGTCTCTAGGGGTCTGGCTCAATTAGCAACAAATCCCAGTGAGGGTCTGAGTATCCTCAGCATTCTGATAGCAGCAAGCAGTGGAGCATCTTGCCAGGTTTTGATTTGAGCCTGCAGCACTGCAGGGTCTGTTGTCACAACACCATGTCACTGGTTTCCTCCCCCTGATGGGACACAGCCCGTTAAACCCCAGCTTCATTCATCTTGGCAAAGTCCTGTCTCATGGGGGCCAACCTCTGCAATTGGCTGTGGAGCTTCTGTAAATAATTCCTGTCCCAGCAAGAGGGGTTTATTTTGTATCACATTTAATTGTGATTTAGAAACTGGCAGTGGTGGCTGTGAGTTTTCATTTGGTTCCAGCTCTCCCTAACAAAAACCTGAGTCTGCCCTGCCTCAAATGATATCCCCCTGCCTGTCTCAAATGATATCCCCCTGCCTGCCTCAAATGATATCCCCCTATGTGCCTCAAATGATATCCCCCTACCTGTGTCTGCCAGGGTGACTTGGCTTCTTCATTGTCCAAAGAGAGCTCTGGTTCTTACCTCAATCAAGAAATCAGCTTGTCTATATTTGCCCCCCAACCCTTCTCCCCTCAGAGCATTCCCATCACTTTTCCTCTGTACCAGAGCCAAATCCTTCAGGAAGTCCTTGTGTGTCTGGGTAAATCAGGACACAACCAAGGCCTTGCTCTTTGATGTAGAGAGTGATTCACTGTGACAGCCATCGTGTCCCCAGTGCTGTGTCCCCTTGGACAGATGTGCAGCCAGCTGTGGGGCTGGAGCTTTTGCAGACTGGGCTGTGGCTGCTCCAGGGACTGACCCTGAGCTCTTGGGGGCCTGTTTGAGTGCTGGGCTCTCAGGTTCTGCAGAGGGGTATTCCTATTTGGGGCCTCACGCTGGACATGCATCAGTGTCATCAGCTGCCTCCCTGCGGTGGTGTGTGGCTCTCCCAAGAGTTTGAGGCGCTGCTCTTCTCATTTTATTTTTGATAAACCACAGAAATGGGGCTTGTTGAGGCAATACCCCATGTAAGTCTTGTTTTCTCCTGCCTTGCACATAGCTTTTAACCTGAAAGTTCATGAGCTGAAGTTATTGCACAGATTTGTTACCTTCTGCTCCCAGGAACTTAAAAATGGAGGTTTTGAGACCTTTCACTGTCCCCTACAACCGCTCCAGGCTTCAAAAGCTGTTTCTTTTGTCCCAGTGTAGTTTCATCTTGTGTTTCCTGCGAGTATGCTGACATGATGAGGGAGGGAGCTGTTTGACACTGCTGTTCTTTATTCAAGATATAAAGCTGAGAACTCCTCTACATGAAGTAAAAGAGCTTCTTTGAAGTTGAGTGTTGTGCTAGGTGGTGCTCTGGGACATCTGCACCCCTTTAGGCTGCTGTAAATGAATCAACTTAAACAGATGAATGTGGACACAGCCACAGGCCACCAAACTGCTCTGCAGAGCCCATAGCTTCTCCCTGAGTAAGAGCACGTCTCAGATCAGGGATCTGGAATTCCATGTTGGACGACCTCAGGTTATATACAAAAAGCTTGCTGTGGTCTGGTTCTCCCTCATCTTATTTTTTTGCTGGGAGGAGGACCATGTCTGCAGCCTTCCTAAAGGTTTTTCTCATCCTCATCCTGCAGTTCCTGCAGAGCTCCAGGTTCTTCGGTGGCTTCACTTGTAGAGATGAGGACTCGTGAGTTAGAAATGGTGAGAAAATCCACAATGAGCTTTGTGACTGTCTCCTCCTTTGGTTTTCCTGATTATAAATTAAGGGGATAATGTGTGTTCGTGTTGCAGGCAGTGTTGCAGAACAATAAGCAAAAGCCTCGGTCTCTTCCAGTCTGAGCAGTCACTGGGCAGTGATCAGGTCTGTTTTCAGTTACTTGTCCTAAATTTCCTGCTTTCTGTATCTGTACCAATCTGTGTATGTGCACTTCAGGAGCCGCGGAGCGGGAGGTGAGCTGGACACCGGGAGGAGTAGAGGAGGTGCGTAAGAAAAACCAGATCTTAGATCCTGGAGATCAGAATGAAATGATGAGAGTAAGGTTAAGGAGTGTAAAATGGCCAGGTTTCCCGAGGTCTGAGCAATTCTTCAGTTCTCTGAAGAAGCCTGTGGACTTAGATGAAGCAAGGCTGACTCACGGTATTTGGCGGGAGCATCAGGAGAAGTTGTAGAGACTGCCTGTTGGAGACACTGGGGAGAGCCTCCAAGAAGAAAGAGCTAGCAGGAATCTTGATTCTCTGGCACACAAGACCAAGGAGCCACCAGCTTCTTAGCCACAGGCCCTTTGGTGCTTTGGAAATCCCTATATTTGAGATTATTTCCCTCAAATTTTAAGTTATCTGCTTGCAGAAGCAGAGGTCACACAGCCAGGTGAGCATCTGGGCAGTGCCTCCAAAAGTATCACGTAATGAGCAGTCACACTGCTGCTCATTTATTTTCATCCCCTTCCTGTGTTGCTCCCTTTAGTTTTTCTACTTGTCTGCATTGACTTGCTGCTAAATTATTTTGATAGTAAATAAGCCAGATTGCAGCACGACTGAAATAATTAATTACTACGAGGCTACAACCTAGTGTGGGATCCTCCATAACCCCATTGGTGGGGAGAGATGTTTGAAGCACATGCTGAAAATAGGGTGTGAAAATAGAGTGGCTGAGGGTGTCGGGCATTCCCAGGGGGCTTGGCCGAGCGTAGGGATGCTTTGGAAACAGTTTCTTTCACTTGAAGGCTGCTAATAAATTCAACTGGAGGCTCTAAATCCATGTTTGACTCCTATGGATAAACTGGCACAGGTACAAGGACTGGGGCCTGGAAAATATATTTTAAAAAATCTAACCTGGGTGCATTTTAGAGTCTGGGAGTGATGTGACTTTGCCCTTATTGGCCAGTGAGATTTGAGCTGAACAGAGAGAAATTGGAGTGAGAAAGCTGAATTCTAGCAACCAAATGTATCTGTACCCCAGCCTGAGGGAGCCCTCTTTGCACCAGCAAATACCAACAGGTGTCTAGGCTGGGTTTTGGTGCTAGGTTGCCACAGTAGGTTGTTTTCCACCCTGCTCTCAGAAAGTTAGAATGTGCTGCTGTCTGTCCAAAGAGGATCTGCCTGTTTATCCTGAGGTAGTAATGGCAAAAGTGGGAAGGGTTCCACCTTAAACTGTGGAATAACTCATGCCTGTTGTTGCCTGTGTGTTTATATGGGTTTTTTTTATTTTGTGTTGTTTTCGTGTGTTTTTGTTTAAAACAGCAGGGTAATACTGACTTGCTGCTTAGCGGTTTTGCTTCTGCCCCCAGGGCTCTGAATCTCAGGAGGAAACTGGTTAGAAATGTATCCCTTTGCTGCTGATGCTGTTAAACCAGTGTATGAGGAGCATTAGGTAGGTTCCAGCTTTCCTGGAGTTTTAAAAGTTCCTTTCTTTGGGGGGAAAAAAAACCAAGTAGTTTTTGTAATGATGTGTCCATTACAGTCCTCCTGCAGAAGGCAAGGGAGCAGGACTAGTCCTTCCCATATTAATGCCTGTCTTGATTTCTGGAGACAGCTTTGCCACTCAGAACCTCAGCAATCTGATGAATTTAATTTTTAAAAGAGTAAATGTTTTTTAGCAGTTTACCAATCTGAAAAAATTCCCAAGACCCAGAAAACCTGGGGCATATCATTGTGTTTCAAACTCAGAGCAGTGGTAGAATTAAAACCACCTTGAGGGTTGTGTAGAAAGCTTTAGTTTTTTTACCCCCAAGTTGTTGTCTTTTGCTCCAGATTAGGGGGAAAACATGGATGGAACCATAGGCTTATCCAGCAGCAGTGAAGTGGCTTAGCCCTTGATGTGGGATGTCAAAGGGATCACCAGAACTGGGTGAGGCTTTGGCATCTGTGTGGGAGGTTGTGCCCCAGCTCTGTTTGAGAGGCTGCTCAAGCCAAGCCACCTCAGTGCTGTTACTTACTTGATGCTTGATATCAAAGTCTGGGAACTGGGAGCATTATTGATTTGACCTCTTTTAAATTTCAGCAGCTTCACAAGAGACAGAGTGAGTTAGTAAGGAATGCAAAAATATGTAAGTAATAAATATTTTCCTAGCTGAATAGCTTAGGCATATCCATTTTGTACCTTGTGTCTTCTTACCAGAGTAAGGAAGGTTGGACTGTCTTTGCTTTTGGGGGAAGTCTTTCTGTTTTCCTTTCTCTCTCCTGCCTGCTTTCCCCTCTCCAAGCTGTGGGCACAACACCAGCTCTGCTTTCTCCTCCTCATAGTAGGTGTGCATTTTCCTGGCTGATTGGTGTCTCTGACTGGGGGGCTCTTGGTATTTATATTTTATTTTTTTCCCTGCATTCATAGGCGATCTGGGGATTTTTTAAATTTTTTTTAAAGTGAGAAAGAGGATAAATTACCCAAGTTAAATCTGAGGAATCTGTAGCTGCTACACAACTTGTCCTGTGTCATAGATGTTAACGCTGAGCGGGAATGTTGGATAGATATGATGCTTCCTGGTGGGTGTAGATTAATTTGGGAGCATTGCTCATGAGCGTGGGGCAAATCTGACCAACAGAAATAACCCCCAAAGCCCTAAACTCTGCCTGTGTGACTGTGTGTGAGTGCCTGTGTGCTCGTCCAGCCCCACACCCCCTGACTGAGCTGCTTCTCTCTCTCAGACCCTCCGCAGGTGCTACAGCCGCGTGAAGGAGCACGGCGTTGGCAAGAGGAAAAGCAGCTACACGTTTGAACAGCTGGAGCAGGTGTTTGGGCAGGGAGGATGGGACTCCCAGCCCTGCCAGCCCGTCCTCATCAACAGCAGCGGCTTGTACCAGGAGCTGGAGTCGGACGGCAGCACGATGGAGGAATACTCTCAGGAGGACTGGGGAAACCACAGTCAGGATCTTCACTGCTACCAGACTGGCGAGCAGGAGTTGGGTAAGAAATCCCATCTTGGCCCATCTCCCTCCTTGGGCTTCACCTGTGCTCCTGGCTGCCTGGCACACGCATACCTCTGTACCAGCTTTCACTGCTCGGACAGAATGGGCTCACGGGGCTAAACACATCCTTAGGGAGAAAAGGGACAGAAATCCTTCAATTAATCAAAAGCAAACTGTGGATCAGGACTAGAGGAAAGAAGAGCTGTTTGCCCAGAAACAGCAGATGTGACAGCTTCCCTGTCTGTCCTTTCACTCCCAGTTTTACTTTCCCTCATGGGATTCAGGAGATATTTTCCCTTTCAGTGGTACCTGAGTGTTACCATTCAAACATCATTTGCTTAAACTGTGAACAGAGCTTCAGCCTGCTGCTGGCAACAGCAACAACTGTAGAAAATGTTGCTCTTTCTTATTTACCTTGATATATTGATATTAAACATGTCAATATATTTATATCCAGAGGTGTGGCCTTTTAAAATTAAAAAATAGCAAGCAAGCACTTGATGTTTGAGACCTAAACCAAACTCTTCCATGTGCTTTTCTTGCCTGAATTATTGCTGTCTCTGCCTAAAAGTCAGTTTTTAAATTAATTTGGAGGTTTAATTGTTGCTCATGGCTTTTTGAACTTTGTTAAACATATCAGGGTACCACATCCCTGATAGAAAACACACTCCAATCTGAGCACTTCTGGGAAGAAGTAGGTTTCTTGAGGCATATTTCTCTCAAGCTACTTCTCCTATGGGTGTGTGTTCCTCCCTTGCCTGAGCAGGGTTTTTTCGCAGCAGAAGCTTTAAGTTGATCAGATCCAATGGAGATGCAGGTGAAGAAGGTGAATTGTATAAAGGCTTTTTTTCCCCATTTATGGGATGAAAGAGGGAGAGGAGATGCAGTTGGGTATCTGTACACATCTGTGTTTGGGGGACTGGTGAGTCAGGATGCTTTGGAAGAGCCTTAGATCACAGTTTAATGTTAAAATTTGCAAGTTGGCTGTTAACCGCATTCCAGTTCCTCAGACTCCTTCCCTGGGGGATTTAAAAGTCAGAAATATGTGGGAGAGAAACAGTGGGGAGAAGAAAACGTTACAAAACGTATGTAAATGATGGCTAATTCTGTCTGGTGTGGCTTGTTATGGTGAGTCAAGCTGGGATCTCCTGGTTTGTCACCAGTTTCGGGGACATTTGCGTGCGCTTGGGCTGACGATGCCCTTCACGCTCAGAAGTTGTGAGCAAAGCACTTGGCACACAACATCTGAATTGAACACAGATGCAGTTCTGCTGCTGCTTCCTCTTGAAATGTGCCGTTAGAAGCAGAATCGCTTTTTCTTATTTTTTTCCTTGAAACAATGTAGTTTGCAATTCTGCCGATGCGTGATGATTTAATGGATGGGATTGGAGCCTCGTCCATGAAAGGTTTTCCACTTGCAGAGAGAGATTCAGATCTTAACTGACCGTATCTCTTCCAAGTTAAAGAAAAACTCAATCAATTACGGAGGGCGTAGGAGCTGGAGCTGTCTCTTGCAGAACTCCAGCAGACTGCCTGGCTTAGGAAGCAACTCAGATATATTTTTTATTTAATTTCAAGCTTTTTATTTTTTTAAAGCCCTAAGAACATTATTTGAAATCTAATTATGTGTTGCAATTTTACCTTTCAGATGAAATGCCTACCACAAAAAGAACATTAAAGATAAAACAGGAATCTTCAGAAGACACGCAGTAAGTAATTTATGAATGTTTTACCCTGGAATGTATTTCCCTGGGGATAATGTGCAGGAGGGGAGGATATTTGAAACTTCTGTTTATAATTATAAATACATTGTGCAAGACTATTCATACAGTTGAATCTGCTTTATGCATTATTCCCATTACCTCAGAACAGTTGAAAAGCTTCACAACTCTGTTTCTCCTTGGCTTTGCCATTCAGCAAACAAAACGAGACTTACTACGTGGATGAGAGGACTTAAACCACAGATAGAATCCACAGGAGCAGCTCCCTCCCTTGGTGGCAAGGCATGCCAAAGCTTGGGAGTCTCTGACTTTCATTTTTATAACTTTCCAGACCTTACTGGTAACCTTTTGGCTGGGTTTAATCTGGCAAACACTGGAGCCTCTTGAATGCTTGGAGCATGCGACTCTCCCTTGCCTCTCCAACAATAACACAGGGCATTCCCAAAAATGAAAGGAATTGTGTTTACTCTGTCCAGGGCAGCTTTCTGCCAGCCTTTAGGGGTGGTTGTGGGTCTGTCTGCAGTGGGAGTGAGCCCAGGCTCACAGATCCTTTGGGGTTCCTCACAGGAGCTCCCACGGCAGTGGGTTTTAGTGTTACTGGGATTTTCCATGGTAGAAAATCAGCTGCTGTAGGGTAGGAGGTCACCAGCACTGGGAACAGCAACAGAGCATCCCTTATGACTCATACAGAGCAGAGGCTTTGTACTGTAACTCAGTGAAAAGAAATTCTCGAAAAAATTCAACATAAATATAAATAAGTTAAAAAAAGAAATAAATTGAAAATAAAATAACCTTAAGAAAATAAAAGTAAATTTAAAGTAAAGTAATTAACAAGAAGCTTCCATGGCAGCGGTGTAGCTTTGGCAGACTCCTCACTTCAGGTGGATATTCACATAGCCAAAGGTGACTTTTTTTTCTTCATACGGAGCAAATTCATTTTAACAAACTCAGGGGCAACCTGAAGAAAAATAGCTTTTTTCAGTATAAACTTTGTGACTGCTGCTTTGAACAGTTTCTTCGTGCTGTTCTGGAGTAATTTTACCTTTAAGGAGCTCCATAGCAAATAATCCTGAATTTTCTGAGGTGAAGGCTTGGACCACATGAATTTTCTCTTTCAAGTTTTAATGCGTACATGAACAGCTGAATTAGATTTTGGTAAATGAGACCTTTCAGAGTTTTATGTTCATTTTTCCCCCCAAATTCCCTCTAAAATGCAGTGAAGTCTCTGAACTCTGGGGCATTTTGTGAAGCCAGCGATAAACTCGTCCTGCGTGCGGAGTGGAAGCACAGAGCATTTTCCAACGCACAGATTTGCTGAAAGTTTCTTTTCCCCTTGTCTGTGAGGAGAAGGAACTTGTAAACTCTGACTCAGTAGGTTAAAAGCAGTCAGAAGATGCACGGCTGATACAAAGATAAGCTGGGTATTTATTTATTATCTTAAAAAAATAAAATTTCATCTAAAAGCCACAGCAGATAAATAGTTGACAAACTCTTTCACCTCTTTGCACGGCATTTTAAAATGCAGATAGCCTGCTTCAAAGTCGGGTTCGTCTGCCTTCTTTGTCAAGGGCAGATTTTCAGCAGAAATTGTCTCCAGAAATCCTTCAAATCCTGGTGAAACTTGTGGTGTGCTTTTGGACATAGAGAAACAGAATTCTAGAATGGTTTGAGTTGGAAGGAACCTTAAAGCTCATCTCATTCCATCCCTCTACCATGGCAGGGACAACTTCCACTGTCCCAGGCTGCTCCAGCCCCAGTGTCCAGCCTGGCCTTGGGCACTGCCAGGGATCCAGGGGCAGCCACAGCTGCTCTGGGCACCCTGTGCCAGGGCCTGCCCACCCTCACAAGGAACAATTCCCTCCCAATATCCCATCCATCCCTGCCCTCTGGCAGTGGGAGCCATTCCCTGTGTCCTGTCACTTCATCCACTGTCCCGAGTCCCTTCCCAGACAAACGCCCCCAGCTCTCCCAGCCTGGCTCCAGAGCTGAGGGGCTCCAGCCCTTGGAGCGTCTCCGTGGCCTCCTCTGGCCTGGCTGCAGCAGCTCCAGCTCCTTCCTGTGCTGGGAGCCCCGAGCTGGAGGCAGCTCTGCAGGTGGGGTCTCACCTGGGGGGCAGAGGGGCAGAATCCCCCCCTGCCCTGCTGCCCACGCTGGGGATCAGCCCAGCACAGGGGGGTCAGGGCCAGGGCCTGCCCAGCTCTCACCCACCTGCACCCCAAGTGCTTCTCCCAGAGCTGCTCTCCAGCCCTTCCTCCCCAGCCTGCCTTGATCCTGGGGGTTGCCCTGAGCCAGGTGCAGCACCTGCCCTTGGTCCTGTTGAACCTCAGGAGATTCCCCGAGGCCACTGACTGAGCTTGTCCCAATCCCTCTGCACTCCAGGCTGCCCCTCAGTCATGGAGCAGGAGCACAGGGAAGGCGAGCACGTTGCTGCAGGTCCCGGTGCAGGTTTGTGTGAGAGCCAAGAGCTGTTTAAACCCCACCACGGGTGCCTCATTCTCTCCTCAGATCCCCAAGGACCCGACACAGCAATGGCTCCGGGAACTCGCTGCCCCGGGCAGTGCTGGGCTCACGTTGGTGCAGTTTTGTTGTGCTCATCACAGGAGGGTTTTTGCCATCAGCTCGTGTAGCCAAATGCCATGGGCACGGGAATGGATGTGACCAAAGGAGAAAGCAAGGGATGGAGAATGTCTGGACCATGTCCCCCAAGTACCAGTCAATAAATATGGCTGGGTGAAGGAGGGCTGAATGAAGATAAGGTGTAACAGAGCCCCAAAACACTGAAAGGGCTGGGGAAAAGCGAGTTATAAATCTGGGAGGAAAAAGGCCAATTGCAGCTTCAGGGATTTAGTGGGCATCCTGTGGATAGCTTTTAGTTACAGCACGTGTGCAACCTGCCTGGGTGTCAGAGGGCAGATACCCCATCTCCTCTGCACTTCCCAACAATGTGGGACAGCACAGCTGCCCCCACTCAGGCAGTGTGTCTCCAAGTGACACAGGGAGAGCCCTGGGCTCTTCTAGGGGGACGGTAAAGGGGCTGCAAAGGCCAGAGCCCCTGTGCTCTGGAGCCAGGCTGGCAGAGCTGGGGGTGCTCACCTGGAGAGGAGAAGGCTCCAGGGAGAGCTCAGAGCCTCTGCCAGGGCCTGAAGGGGCTCCAGGAGAGCTGCAGAGGGACTTGGGACAGGACACAGGGAATGGCTCCCACTGCCAGCGGGTTAGATGGGGTATTGGGAAAGAATTCCTCCCTGTGAGGGTGGGCAGGCCCTGGATCCCTGGCAGTGTCCAAGGCCAGGCTGGATGGGGCTTGGATCATCCTGGTCTAGTGGAAGGTGTCCCTGTCCATGGCAGGGATGGGAATGAGATGAGCTTTTTAGGTCCCTTGCAGGCCAAAGTCTTCTGAATCTGTGACACACAGGCACTTCCCACCTTTCACTTTATTTTTGACAGTGTGGGAAGCAAAGGGCAGGAGGTAAGCTGTGCTCATGTCCCATCCTCCATCAGGTTGCTCCTTCCCCATGTCGGCTCTGCTGTTGTCTGCCCTTGGCTGTTGTCTCCACATAAACTGTTTTGAAAAGTGAAATACTATTTAGAGACTCTGAGAAGTGGTTTAATTCACTGCTGGTTTTGGGAAGATGCACTAGAGAAAGCTTGTGGATCTTCAGTGCAAGCAGCTGTTCTGGGCCCTTTGAAGTCTGCCTGGTTTGGAAACAGCCTGAGAACAAATTTGCGCCTACTCTTGTCTCAGGTTTTTCCTCATTTGAATTGCAAAAGCTTCCAAGGAGAAAGAAACGCAGGTCCCAGACTCCAGCAGGGAGGTGATGGTTTGATGATGAGAGAAAATCCAGCTCTAGGGCACCTTCTGCAGCTGAAAAGTGAGATTATCCTGAGACACACAACAGGTTAAACCCTGTGCTCAGCTCCCATTGTCCTCCTGAAAAAGGAATCATATTAACAATATAAATAAAGCAAATGCACAAGTGCATGTTTAATAAATCATTTTAAATTGTTGAATGAAAGAAAATTACATTTTAAATTAATAAATAATTAAATAATAGTAATTTTTACTGCTTATGATACCTTTGCTTGGTTAAGTCGTCAAGATCCTGGATACAGCCTGGGAATGCAAAGCTCTGCCAAGTTGGGTCCTGGCAAAAGCAAGAAGATGCTAAACCTGAAAAGCAAAACTCCTTAAAATTCCAATTTCCCCGTTCTCCTGTGTGCTGGAAGCAGTGGGTTCCCTGTGGAAAGCCCTTGTCAGTGTGCTGCTGAAGCTCTGCCCGCATGCAGTGATTCCCGTCCCTGCAGGAGCAGTTGCAGTGACTAACGCAGCCGAGCTAAACCGAGCAGAGTATTTATAGTGCACTTAATAAAGGTGGGGGCTTTGCTTTCAGTGCCTCACTCTGCTCCTCGGCTGTTGAATGAAAACCTGCCCACGCCCTGCTCTCCTGTCTTTGCCTTGGGAAGGGAATAGCTGGAGCTCAGCTGCTGTCAGGAGGGGAGCGTGTGTGCCAGTGCTGACACCGAGCTGTGCTCCAGCACTGCCCTGTCCCCTTGGCTGTCCTACCCCCTTGTGCCCAGAAGGTAAACTTGCACTTCCAGGAGCCTCAAAAAGATATTTTCCGAGCATGGCAAAGCATCAGGGAAGTTTTAAATCAGTTTTGCCACAGTGCTTGAGTAAATGGAAATGGATTTGGGGTAAACATGCATTCTTCTTGCCTGGGATTTCTCTCTGTTGCTGCCAGGTAGTGGAACTGACTCCTCAGACTCCTCCTTGTAGTAGGAAACAGAACTTCAGTGCTGATGGAATCAGTGTTTTTAAGAACCCCTGGGCTCTCCTTGTCTAGCCTGTCCCTCCTCAGTGCTCTAGAAACTCAGTTACACTCCAGTTGTGGTGGAAATGTACTTCCCAAAATGCTTTTGAAGGTCTTCTGGCATGGTTGGTGCTACCAGGCAGGTGAGGTCGATGAGGTGATGGTGGATGTGGCCCTGGTGTCACTGTTAGAAGGGACCTGTCCCAAGCTGAATGCTCAGAAACGCTTGGGGGGGCTTGGACAGCCCAGGTGAGGTTTGCAGGTGGTGTGCACCAACCATCACCATCATGTGTCCAACCAGAGCTCTGTGTCCTGAGCCCAGAGGCCTCCGTCACCTGCAGGACACCCAGCAGCTGGAGAGCCTTGCCAGAATCACATGCCTTGTAGTTAGACCTGTAAAAGGCTTTTTGGGATTACAGGCTCTGAAGTGGGGCCTCTCCAGCGCCACAGGAAGGCTCTGCAGCTCCCAGTCCAGTTTTCTTTGAACCCTTACGTACATTATGATGGAGAAAGACCTAATCCCCACGGGGATTTATCGGGCAGGAATGATCTGCCACAGTCAGCCTTGGCTGCGGGGTGTTGTACCTGCTCTTAGAGGCTTGGTGTCCCTCTCCAGTCTGATGCTGGACTCCATGGGGAAGCTGCTGGGAAGGGCTGGTTTTAGGGAGCTCGAGTGATCTTGGGGAACCTGCAGGAGCAGGGAAATTTGCATGTGCCCTGCACAAGACTTGTGCCATCACCTGGTACAGTATGTCCTCCTGGTGGGATGTGGAAGGAAAAAAATCCCCCTGGGAGTGCAGTGGCCTCCACAGTTCAGCTTTCCAGATGTGGTGCAATGGATAAAGGAAGGAGAGTTGCATGGAAACATCTTTGGCATCCCATTTGTTGGACCGAGAGGTTTCTCTGTTAGCAAACGAGTTGCACTGTCTTCTACAGCTTTGATTATAGGACAATAACTCCCCAAATTAGGAGTTCTCCCTGCCAGCTAATTACACCCTAACGGTCTCATTTATCCTGGAGGAAGCTGTTCCAGCTCACTGCAGGTGCACGCAGATGCTCTCTCCTGATGTAAACCCCTCTCTGAAACCTTGCTGCTGGGAGTGAAAACACACTTTGGGAGCGTGGGGATTTCCTAATTGGCTGGCTGGAGGGATTGCCTCTGTCCATCCCGCAGCGTCTGGGATGTGTCTGGGAGCATCTTCTGCTCCAGGGGTTTGGTCCCTTGAGCTGTGTTGCCACCCCAGCACTGGGACAGAGCCCTTGGCAGTGGCTTCATGCGCCCATTGGGGTTTTCACAATTACAGTCCCGTTTGCTGGCATTAATTTGGGGATAACAACGAGGCAGAAGTGTTTGGAGTGGCAGTTGTGAGTTTGGGATGCAGCTCATGAACCGTGTGCCGACAGAAGCCCAGGATTGTAAGGAATGAGCCAGTAGTTAAATGTGTATTTATTCAGCAGTGCCAGATAC
Source organism: Motacilla alba alba (assembly GCF_015832195.1). Taxonomy (NCBI): domain Eukaryota; kingdom Metazoa; phylum Chordata; class Aves; order Passeriformes; family Motacillidae; genus Motacilla; species Motacilla alba. Next base: position 1,822,251 of record NC_052039.1, on the reverse strand, counting down.
ATGCTTCCTTGGAGATGCTTTGATATCAGGAGGAGTTGGGGTTGGGTTTGTTTTTGTTCTGTCGAGATTCTTTTAGAATTCCTCCGTCAGGGCGTTGTTACAACCCATAAACTGCCCCAGAAATGCAGTAGTAAGAAAAGTCAGGCAAGAAAGCTGACGGGGATTAATATTTTCTGAATGTTGGTGCATTCCCTGGGAAAGTTTTTCAGCTCTGATGCCTTTATCCTTCTCTCCTTGTCTCTTAATTTCCAGGAAGCGTGACGTCATGCAAAACATTATGCAAATCTTGGAGTCGGTCCAGTTGAAGTGGGAGCTGTTTCAGAGCTGGACGGACTTCTCCAGGCTCCACCTTTCCAACAAACTGGCCATTTTTGGCATTGGGTACAACACCCGCTGGAAGGAGGATATCCGTTACCACTACGCAGAGATCAGCTCCCAGGTGCCCCTGGGCAAGCGGCTCCGGGAATATTTCAACTCGGAGAAGCCGGAGGGTCGGGTGATCATGACCCGAGTACAGAAAATGAACTGGAAAAATGTTTATTACAAATTCCTGGAGATCACCATCAGCGAAGCCAGATGCTTGGAGCTGCACATGGAGATCGACTGGATTCCCATCGCTCACTCCAAGCCCACTGGAGGGAACGTGGTGCAGTATTTATTACCAGGGGGGATCCCAAAAAGCCCTGGCCTGTACGCCATTGGATACGAGGAGTGCCACGAGAAGCTCCCCTCCCCTCTGGCCGAGCACCGGGCACCCGACCCCGGCAATGAGACTCCAGGGGAGCTCGAGGTCCCCTCGCCACAGGCCTCCCTTCGGGTGGATATGGAATCTGCCCGGATTATCTACTGTTACCTCGGCATCGCCGAGGTCCGGACTCTCCAGCAGTGCCTGTTTTTACACTTCCAGGCAAACACCAAAACCTTCAGCAAAGATTGGGTCGGGATCAACGCCTTTTTATCTCAGAACTGCGTCGTAGAGCCCGGCGTCTCGCCCAAATCCATCTACATCAAATTTGTGGAAGTGGAGAGGGATTTTCTGTCTGCTGGCTCTTTGGTAGAGTGCCTGGAAAAAGCCATCGGGTACCCCTTAAAATTTAACAACTGAGTCTCGTCCTTCATAAGGATCAGGGCTTTCCGCCCCATTTTCCATCTCACTCGGATCCTGTCCGTTCCCGTCCGGGCACACGGGACTTTTCCGCCTGGAGGCGGCCGCGGGGATGCCGGCCGCTCCCCACGCGGGCCCGGCCGCAGCGGCGCGGCAGGAGCAGCGCCCGGCCCGCGGCACCACGCCGCTACATTCCACACGGGACGAGCTCGCGCGCACGGCGCTTCATACCACAACTGAGGGTTTGGTCTTTCCTTTATTCCACGGTGTCTCATTGGGATGCATCCGTCTCTGAGTGTTACTCTGGATCTGACTCAATAAGCAATAGATAACGGCGAGGGAAACCCCAGCTCCCGGCCCGGGGACTGTTTTTCAAAGCCACCCTTAGATATCTTGTATATAATTTAGAACTTCACTTTTTTCACCATCGAGTGTTCTCCTCTCTCCAAACAGTGTTGCCTGCAAAGACTTTGGGTTCCGTGACGTATTCCACATCCTTAGTAGCGTTGCCATATCTGCTTTTATTTTATTTTATTTTATTTTTATAACATTAAAATAATTCCTGGCTTTTTTATTTTTTCTTTATTTTTTTTCCTCATTAGTTTTCCCTATTTTTCTCTTTTCTGTCTTTTTTAATCATTATTTTTTCTCTTATTTCTCTCCTTTTCTCTTCTTTTTCTTTTTTCTCTATTCATCTTTTTTCTTTTTTTATCTTCTTTTTATCTTGTCATTTTTGTTTGTTTTTTTAAATTTAATTTCTTTATAATTTTCCTTTTTTTTCCGTTTGCTTCTTTTAATTTTGTTTCTATTATTTCTATTTTCACTTTTTACCCCTTTTTTGTCTTTTCTTCTTCTCCTTTCTGTTTCCTTTTTCCCTTTTTTTTTTTTCAGTTGAGTTCCAAAACACTCTGTGAGAACAACCTGGCAGCTGGGAAAAAACAATGATTATTTTTATTTGTTCTGTTGTCGACCCATTGCTTATGGATACAATCAAAGCTGTGAGAAGGGGAAGGTGGGGAGGGGAGGGACGGGAGGGGGGTGGGGGAGGACGCATTTATGCCTTTTCAGCGTGTTCCTGCTCCAGCCCCGCGCAGCCGCCGGGGCCGGGGGGTTTTATTTCCTGGAGCTCATCCATCGGTGACGTTGTGACATACGATGAATGTGTCGGTCCTAATAAAATCAAACAAACACGTACAGAGCCTTCCACGCATCCCTCTCCTTCCCTGGGGGAGTCTGGGGCGGTGCCGAGCTCTTCCCTGTGGATATTCCCACCAGGGCTTTGTTCCCGGGGTCGTTGCAGGAGTTGCTGATGTTTTTACGTGGGGTGAGCACCGCTGGTTGCTTTCCCTGCAGAGGTTCCCCGAATCCTTGAAGGAAGTGAGGATCAGTGCCCATCTGAAGCTGGCATCGCCTGTGAGCCCCGAGACGGTGCAGTGAGGAGGGGGAGCAGGTCACCGGTGGGTCACCAACGCCCCCTCCCCGCTCCCAGCCTCCAGAGACCGGGAGAGCGAGGTGAGCTGCCGCAGAGAGCTGCTGCGAGTCGGAAGCAGCGGCTGCGGCGGAGGGTGAGGGTGCTGCCCGGAGAGGTGGGCTCCCGGTGGGATCAAGCCGGGTCGATCCCCCAAAGCCTCCCGGGATCCTGCAGTGCCGGTGGCCAGGCTGGCTTTACGGAGGGTGGCGAGGGCGAGAAGGGATTAATTCTGCCCCCACCGCCTCCTCCTCCTCCTCCGCCAGTGTCTAATCTCTGCTGGGGCTCCGAGCTCTGACCCTGCTCTGATCTAGGACCGGGATAACCCTGGCCGAGCCGGGGAGGATCCGCCCGAGGCTCCCGAGAACCAGGTAGTCAAAATTGCCCTTTTTTTGGATATTGTTTATTTTTCGGGATCGATGCGTTTACCTCAAGGGCGGGGGGGTGTCGGATGAGTGTGAGGGATGCAGAACGGGATGTTTACCTGGAGGGCGGGGGGGTGTCGGATGAGTGCGAGGGATGCAGAACGGGATGTTCCGCCCCGCCGGCGTGGGAGGGATGAGCACGGGGAGAGTTTGGGTCCCGGTGCTGCCCCCGGGGGGTGACATTTGACATCGCGGCGCCGCGTTGAGCTCACCCCCAACCCTAATACAAGTAACAATAACCCAGATAACTAATTAATGACTGCGGCCGTGGGGGGGAGGGCCGGGCCGGACCCCGGGGGAGGGTCGGGCGGGCCCGGGACGCCCCCGGGGTGTGGTGGGCTCGGGCCCGCCCCCACCTGCGCGGCCCCGCCCCGCGCCCCCCCGGCACCTGCTGCGGCGGCGGCGGCTCCGGCCATGGGCGCGCTGCGGCGGGCGGCGCTGGCGCTGGCGGCGCTGCTGGGTGAGCCCGGGCACCCGGGGGGCTCCGGGGGGACGGGGCGCCGAGCGGGACCCGCGGGTACCGGCGGGGCGAGATGCGGGGGCACCGGGGGATGCCGGGCGGGACGCGGGAGAGCTCCGCCGGGGCTGCTCCCCGCTCCGGGAGGCGCGGGGGGATCGGGGACCCGAGGTAGCGCGGCGGGAGCGGGGCAGGAACGGGGCAGGACGCGGCGGTACCGGGGGTGCGCCCGGCGGGACTCGGGAAAAGCGGGATGAAGCGGGCAGGACGAGCGAGAGCTTTTGGGAGGGCATCGGGCAGGACTCGGAGACAGCGACAGGGTCACCGGGCAGGGTGCGGGAGCAGCCGGAGGCACCGGGCAAGACACCCGGGAGCCCGGCACCGCCGGGCACCACGACTGGCCCGGGAGGCTTTGGGGTGGCACCGGGAAGGACCGTGGGGTACCAGGGGCGGGGGTCACAGCACCCGTCTGTCTCTGTGCCCCCAGTCCCCTGTCCCAGCAGGCAGGTTGGGGGGAAGCAGGGGAGGACCATCCAGCCTCCCCTTTTAGGAGTGCCCGGAGTGGAGAACATTTGAGTCTTTCCGGGAAAAGCCGTTTGTACCTTGGAGCTGCCGAACAGCTGCTTGCAGCACCCCCAAACCCGATGTGCCCCCAACGGGGATGCACCGGGGACTCCAAAGTGAGCCCACAGTTCACCTCCCTGCGTGGCACTTGGCAGGAAAATATCCACTTGTTTTCCCTTGTTTACTGGTGCTGCACAGCCATCCCAGCTGGTTTTGAGGTGAGGGATCTCAACGCTTCTTTGTCCATGGGTTTTTCCCTTCTTCCACCCCTAATTTCCCACCCTATTTGAGTCTTTTTGGAACTTGCCACGGTTGCTCCAAAAGGAAATATCCTTTGGCGTTCCCAGCGAAGGAGAGGCCTTTGGAGAAAGGAAACGGCCCCAAAAACAATGGCAGCAGCATTTCCTTCCAGCAGAACACTGGGTGGGGGTCCTGGAGCCGCCACTTGTTCCTCCTTGAAGGTTTTCTTCCTTGATAAAAGTTAATTAAAGCGTGTTTGTATGAGGCATGGGGGTCACTCAGCCCTTAAACCCCACCAGGGCTCTCCTTTGCCGCATCCTGATGGCATTTTTTGCATGGAATCGTGATGGATTCCCACAAAAAAAAATACGCTTGAGCCCTGGGACGTGACATCACAGGCACTGACAGCTTAAAAACGCAGCAAAAAACCCTTTAGAACCCCAAATGTGCGTTCTTCCTTTAGTTTTGCTTTCAAGCAATCCTTCCTCATCCCGTGGGATCCTCATGAGATTGTGATGGGGAGAAGGGTGATGGGGATGTTGGTCCTCTGTTTTCTTCCTAGTCCCTATCCCATCCCGTCCCCAATCCCAACCCAGTCCCTTCCTCAATCCCATCCCAATCTCATCCCCTGCCCACCCCATCCCATCTCCGCCTCTCCCTCCCACACCAGGGGTGAAGCACGTTTCCATCTATAGCAAAGTCCCATATGATTATGGCATTATTTAATTTTTTTTCCCCAAATTTGGTCTCTCTGGAGGATAGGGCACTTTCTGCCCCCCCGCCCCCGGGGTCGTGAGAAATGCCGCTGTGGATTTTCCCAAGGGACGCTGCTGCACAGCCCGGCATCTCCTATCTGCCCGTTTATAAATAGGCAAAGTTAAGGGAAGAAAAGGAAAAAAATTCCCCAAAAATAATTTTTTAAAAAAAAAGGGAAGGCGACTGGCTGCGTCGCAGTGCTGAGATGCTCCTTGACCTTTTTCCAAGCTTTTTCAAGGGTCCCTTTTCCGGCCAGATTCCCGCTGTGTGTTTTAAATCCCAAGCTTGGTCTTTTGGGATTTAATTTGGGTCTGGGTTTCACATGACTCCAGCGCCTTAATCCTATCAACCGGGGTCATCAAACCCCAGCCGCCTCCGGGGTTTAATTCCCCATGCAGAGACCTGGGGAGGGGGCTGCAGGGGGAGTTCACTTTTTTGGGGGGTTCAGGGTATGCCAAAGCCAGGAAACAGCTTTTTTGGGGGGGTGAAAGGATGCAGTTTTAGATGAGGATAGGGTGATTGATATCAGCAGGGATTAATGTTAAGATTGCAGGGATTTAAAGGTGATTTTTTTCCATAGGGAATAAATTCAAAGGGAAATTTAAAGCTGTTTTTAAATTTTTGGTCACAGGAAAATTTAAAGTATTTTAGAATGCTAAATTATAAGATATTTATTCCATAGGGGGGAAAAAAGATAGCTATTTTTAAAGGTAAATTTAAGTCTATTCTGTTGTTCCATATGCAAAAAAAATCCCAGCAGATGGGCTGGGGCGGGGGGAAAACACCCGGGCAGGTGTTTAGCTCAGGGCAGCTGGATAAAAATCCAGGTTTCGAGCCCAAGGAGCAGGCAGGAGGGGCTCAGGGCCCCGGCCCCCCTGGATGCCTATGGGCACCACGAGCAGCTTAATTTTTTCGATCTGGTTAAAGCATTAGAGGATTTGCAGCGTCGAGGTGGCCAAAGGCAGAGCTGTGCCAGGGGGCTCGTCCCGAGCTGCAGCTCCAGCCCCAGCCCCACCGGCCTTTTCTAGGGTCACGTCTGTCTGAGATGAGGAATTTGGGCGAATTCTGCGTGAAAAAGGGGATTTTGGGGAGCGATCTTCAGATCTGGATCCACCTCCCTGTCCCCGCTGCGCTGGAGGGGAGATGGTGGAGCCGGGATCTCCTGCTGCCACAGGAGTTTTAAGGATGACGGAGCAAAGCAGCAGCCCCAGAGCACAATTAACATAATTAACGTGCTCATCATTAGGTGTCAGGGTTAACACCCCGGGTTTGCAGGCCGGGAGCAGCTTTGAGGCACAGGGGGCCGTGTCAATCCCTGGGGTGCGATGGGGATCCTCTGGCTGGTGCCAGAGCATCTTTTCCCTCTCTGGAGCCGGCACCCTTCGGCCCTGCACCTTTTTTGTGCCCAAAAAGCCACGCTGATGGAGGAGGCGGGCTAAAAAACCTGGATTTCCCCAGCTGTTGGGGATGCACGGGGATGTAGAAGCTGCGGAGTCATTCATTGATGCCATCTGCATCATTAATGAACTATAGTATTACTAATTGTTTATTATTATCATTATACTTATCACTCTTTCATTACTATTATCATTAGAATCACCGTTATAATTATTTTTGTAACTGTTATAACTATTAGAATTAATTTTTATTAAATTACAATTATAATTCTTCAACCAGGTCCATTACCTGTTATCTCTAATATTTCTAATAGAAATTACAATACAATTGAATATAATCCATTTTCTTCTCGATTATCCCAATTTAACACACTTTTATAATGATGGAGGGTCTGGGCTGAAAGCACCTGGATTTTCCCAGTTCTTGGGAATGCAGGGAGGTTTAGGGGCTGGGCCATCTGCATAGTTAATGAACTGTATTATTATTATTATTATTATTATTACTATTACTATTATTATTATTATTTCTATTGTTCTAATATTTCTATTATAATTTCTATTATTATTTATATTATCATCACTATTATAATTATTATGACTGTCGTCATAATTACATTGGAATCATTGTTATAATTTTTATAATCACTATTGTTATTGTCATTATTAATATAACTTTTATCATTATTATTCCCACTTTTATAATTATTATTCTCACTTTGATCATTACTCTTATTATTCTGAGCACTATTATCACTCTCACATCCCCACTATTATCCCTATTCTTACAAAAATACACCTATATTTTTAACTGTTATAAATTATACGTTCTCAATGATCTATTTTGTTCTGGAAATTCCTGTTTAATGAGTCGCCATCCCATATTTCTTTCCACTTTCTCTTAATTTAATGCAATTATCTCTATAATTACATATAAATACCCTATAATTACCATTATTTTTCCATACTCTCTATTGGATCTGGTACCACAGCTTTATACCATTAATAAATAATATTATCAATGATTTGGGACCTGCAGGCGCCTGCAGCATCTCCCCCCCCAAACCCTGCAGGATTTAAAGGTTTATGTTCTTAGCCCGGGTGAGCTATTTTTACGCATCCTCACCAGACTGGGCCTTATTTCTCCCAGTTTTTCACCAGAGAAAGGAAATGTAATTATTTTTCTTAATTCCTGAGAAGACTTATCAGCCGGAGCAGAGTTTCCTGCCTGGAGCTGGAAGGCTCCGTCCGGAAATGGCACCAATGCCTTGCCAGGAGGGGGGATGAACGGATGCGGGAGGAGGCTAAAAATACCCCCCAGCTCCTTGTTTTCCTCTTCCCACCCTGGAAAAATCCAATTAAAACCTCTGAGCTCTTAGGGAAAAGTGCGAGGTTATTGAAAGCTCCCGAAATCCTTCAAACCCAGGGGTTTTCCCCCCAAACGGAGGGTTTGGGATGACGGGGCAGCATCATCCTTTCCCCCCTGCATCCCGATGTCGGGCATCCCTGGGGCGCTGGCAGGAGCAGGGCCAGCCGGGGTCACGGATCGATGGTGGATGCAGGGATGGAGCTGCTGGGATGCAGGGCCTGGTGATGTTCCCCTGGGAAAAACAAACCAGCCCCAGCACAAACTCAGCCTTGCCCGGGCTGATTAATTTTCTGGCTGAGCCTTACGGGCAAAGCTGGGGAATGATTTTCCCCCGGGAGCTGAGCATCCCTCTGCGGTCTGCGGTGCCGCTCTTGCCCCATCGCCTCCTCGCAGTGGGGCTTGGGGGATGCTGGGATGCAGAGGACGTGGTGACAGGGGATTGGGATGGGATATTTGGGGTCAAATGAGATGGGGCACCAGAGGAAGCCACTCATGGATTATCCCAGTTTAGTGCTGGCAGCAAAAATGGGGGATAATGCGATGCTGGGAAAGGCTTGTGGGGTGCACATGGGGGAGCCCCACAAATAAATCCCATGGGATCTGGTGCAGCATCATGGGAGGCTGGGAGTACCCCAGTACTGAGCTAAGGGGGGTGTCTGCCTGCTGGAGCTGGCTGTCTCCTGGTGAGGGTGACTTGGGCCTTAGGAATTCCCAAGCTGAGTGTGGGGCGGGAGCTGGGATGGGAGGGAGCAGCAATGTCCCGCGTCCTCCGGAGCAGGCGGAAAGCGCTTCCTGTGGCGGGGAAGGAGGCAAAATGTTCTCTTGGCCCAGCTTCCTGGTGATACCCTGGGATTGTTTTTGTCTTGGGAATGGGTTTTTTTTTTTCACAGTCAGTGAGGTTTTGTGGAGACGTAGCACCTGGGGTTGAGTCATTTCCCGGTTTCTTCCCTCTCCCACGGGCAGGTGTCTCCTTGGCCGTGCTGGAGGTGCATGTGGGGACGAGCCTGGTGTACTCCGTGGAGGGGCAGCAGGCAGTGCTGCCTGTCTGGTACACCAGCCACTCCCTGAAGGAGCCCTACATCACCTGGATGCTGAACAAGGAAGCTGCTCCCATCCAGGTGAGAAGAGGGCAGGGCTGCAGGACTGGAGATGGAGGGGACCAAGCCGGTCGGTGACCATGGAGGGGGTGCTGGTGGTGCCCACCATGGGGGGCAGATTATGGTGCCCACCATGGGGTAGTGGCCACGGTGCCTGTGGTGGAAGGATGCCCATGATGATGAGGTGGCCATGATGGAGGGAAGCTCCTGGAGCCCACCACGTGATGCTCACGATGGGATGGCGCTCAGGGTGCCCAGCAGGGAAGATGCTCACAATGGGTAAGTGTCCATGACAGAGGGAACCTCATGGTGGCCACAGTGGATAAGTGTCCATGGTAAGGACGTGGCGCCCATGATGGGGAGATGCCCACAAAGGGGAGATGCTCATGGTGGGGACGTGCCCATGGGGAGATGTGTGTGGTTCTCACAGTGGGGACATGCTTCTGGTGCCCACAGTGGAGAGTTGGCCCATGATGGGGTGAAGTTCATGGCACCCACCATGGGGAACATGCTCATGGTGCCCATGATGGGGACATACCCACAGTGCCATCCCCAAACCCACGGAGAGCTGCTTGTAGTGCCTGTGATGGGGCAGTGTCCACGATGGGGGAATCTCATGGTGCCCACCATGGGGGAGTGCTCTTGGTGGGTGGTGCTCATGGTGGTGTGTAGATGCCCTTGATGAGGTCATGCCCACAGTGCCTGCAGCAGGGAGGTGCTTGTGGTGCCCCCAGCAGGGAGAGACACAAGATGGGGAGAGATCCAAGATGGGGAGATGCCTATACAGGGAGGTGTTTGTGGTGTCCATGGTGGGAAATGCTTACACTGGGGCGATGATTGTGGTCCTCATTATCAGGAGGTGCCTACAGTGGGGAGGTGCTCATTGTGCCCATGAGGGGAGATGCCCACACTGGGGTCATGGCCAGGGTGCCTGCAATAGGGAGGTGCTTGTTGTGCTCATGATGGGGAGATACTCGTGGGGAGAGATGTCCTTGGAAAATGCCCATGGTGCCTAAATGGGAAAATGTCCACAATGGGGGCACCTCTTGTGGGCCTCCTGATGGGGAGATGCTCATGATGGGACAGTGGCTCATAGTGCCCATGCCAGGGGAATTTGTGCCTGTGGTGGGGAGCTGCCTGCAGTTCCCATGTCCAGGACGCTCAGCAGAGGTAAGGCTGGAGGGGGCTTATGCAGCAACTGCTCTACAAAATTTGGGATTTGGGGGGGTTTTCTCTCCAGCAGCACGATCTGGAAGCAAAAGCACGTGGTTTTTCCCCTATGCAGATCCTGTCAGTCATGGGCGGAAAGGTGAAGGTGGAGGAGACAGCTCTGAAGTCCCGCATGGGGTTCCTGTACCCCATCACCACCCACAACATCTCGGTGTTCATCAACACCACCCGGGAGCAAGACTCGGGTCAGTACATATGCAGCGTCAATGTGGAGGATGACACCGTCAAGAACGTTGGCCTCATCAACCTCACCGTCCTGGGTAAGGCTCCGCCAGTCCCCCCGGCTCCCTTGGAGCTCCCCGTGGTGCCCCTCAGCACTAACATCCGTGCCCACAGTGCCGCCAGCCGCCCCCACCTGCCAACTGCACGGCAACGCCGTCGTGGGGGCCAACATGACCTTGAGCTGCTCCTCCAAGAAGGGGAAGCCCTCGCCCACGTACCAGTGGCAGCGCGAGCCGCCCACCCTGCAGGTCTTCTTTCCCCCTGCCCAGGGTAAGGTGTGGGGCTGGAGAGTGGGGTGGGTGGGTGGGCTGGAATATCCTGAGAAGATTCAGCTGAGGGATTCTTTGGCTTCAAGCCCTTGAACGCTTCCCGCACGAGGAGGTGGAGGGTGTGGGAGTGGCTGTGAGGCAGCACCCAAATTTCTCACCCGCAGACCGGGCCAGGGGCACCCTCAAGCTGACCAACCTCTCCCTGGAGATGTCGGGGGTCTACGTCTGCAGGGCTGAAAACCAAGCAGGTTCTAAGAACTGCAGCATTGTCCTGGAGGTACACTCAAGTGAGTACGTGTCCACAGGGTCGGGGAGGGGGACACAGTCCCCATGAGGTCCCTGTGGGAATAAGGCAACAAGGGAATCTCTCTCTCTCTCTCTCTGGCAGCAGGCACCAAAGCGGTCATTGCCGGCGCCGTGCTGGGCTCCCTGGGCGCCCTTGCCACCATCATCTTCTTTGCCCAGAAGTTTGTTGGCTACAGGAGGAAAAAACGTGACAGCCAGGAGGAGGGAGCCAACGAGATCAAGTGAGGCGCTCTTCCTGTGGAGGGGGTTCCAATCATCATTAGGTTTCAGGGTTAACAGGCGAGCAGGGTGTTTCCACCTCTGGCCTGTCATTTTTCAGGTTCAGAGTTAATAGTGGGGAAGAGTTCTTCACCTCTGGCCAGTCATCAATATGCTTCAGAGGTTACAATCAGGAAGAAAGTTTCCACCTCTGGCCAGCTGTCATGAGGTTTCAGAGTTAACCAGGGCATTTTCCCCTCTGTTTTCCCCTTTCCCTTTTGTCCCTCTGTTTGGGGGTCCAGAATGTCTGCACAACCTCATTGCTGAGGGAGAGTACGCTGTGGGGGGATGTGGAAGGGTTCCCAGAGCTGATGTTTCTGACACTCTCCCCCTTGGCAGGGAAGACGCCGTGGCACCCAAAACCCCGTCGTGGGTGCGGAGGCCAGCTTCAGACACCATGTCCAAAACCAGCACCCTGTCCTCCATCGCCGGCACCCGGCAAGCCTACGGAGCCAGAGCCCCCTCCGACACCGCCTCCATCCTCACCACCACCGGCAGCTACCGGGGACCCCCGCCCCGGGGAGGGGGGCGGCCCCCCAACCTCTCGCCCCCCGCCGTTAACGGGACCCCCCGGCGCCGCCAGGACCCAGCCGCCGCCCCCGTGGGGTCGCTGCCCCCCTCCAGCCTGGCACGAGCCGGAGCCGTTCCAGTCATGGTGCCAGCGCAGAGCCGGGCTGGCTCCTTGGTGTGAGCACCCCCAAAAAACAGGGGTGCCCATAGCCAGCCCATCCCACTCCCTGTTTCCTGGGGTGGTTTTGGTCCCTTTTTGGGTTTCCTTTTCTTTGTAACAGATGCCTCGAGCAGCTGGACTCATCGTGGGTGTGTTTAATGGGTGCAGGGCTCTCTGGGTTTGGAGGGACCAAATCTCCCCATAAATATCACCCCCAAACCAGCCCCAGCCCTGCCTCAGGGCGTCCCCTTCTTATGACTTTTTTTTCTATGTCTATATATCCGGTGAAATGAGGGATTTTTCATAAAAGAAAGTAGGGATGGGGGGGGAGGGGGGTGATGGGACACACACACATACACACACACGTTTTTTAGGGGTTTTCTGATTAAAAGCTGCTGCGCTGCCCAGCACCGGCGCTTTGGGTGAGTTTGTGTGGATTTCGAGGCGGGGAGGGATGTCCCACGACCTTCTGGGTGATGTCATAGGGCAGGGTGATGTCACAGGGCACCAGCCAAGCTCCTCAGGGTGAGGTGACATCATGGTGCACGTGTTGTCACACCCCGTGACCGTGATGTCACTCCCTGTGTCAGGATGTACGATGCCACAATGAGTGTGTGACATCACAGCCTCTGACTGATGCCTGGATGATGCCATACAGGCATGTCACATGTCCATCAGGGATGTCATGTGTGCCTGCATGATGTCACACCATCACACAGCAGCAGTGATGTCATGTGTGCCTCTATGATGTCACACCCACAGTCACACCTACTAGTGACATCACACACAGTGGAATGATGTCACTCCAGCCACCACAAACACCAGCATGGTGTCACACACCCAGCAGTGACATCACACACACCTGCATGGTGTCACACACCCAGCAGTGACGTCACACGCACCTGCATGGCATCGCACACCTAGCAGTGACATCACACACACCTGCATGGTGTCACACATGCAGCAGTGACATCACACACACCTGCATGGCGTCACACACCCAGCAGTGACATCACACACACCTGCATGGTGCCACAGCAGCTGTCACTTGTCCAGTAGTGACATCACCACCCATCTCATGCCAGCACCTCACGAGTCATCTCCCACCCACGAGTGATGTCACACCACACCCTGATGTCACGTCACACGCCTGGCAGTGATGTCACGCGTGCCTGCACCATGTTGTACACACATGGGAGATCACTGCTGGCACCACCTGCCCCACAGCCCTCCCACCCCTGCCCGCTGTGACCTCACCCTCTGCCGGTGACATCAGAAGGCACCGAGGACAGGCCGGGGCTCTGGCAGGGGCGTTTATTGGGGCGGGGGGTGTCTGGGGTGGGGGGGGGCAGCCAGGGCCAGGGGCAGGGCCTGGCTGTGGGGGAACCCCGGGGGATGCATGCGGGGGGCAGGGGGTGAAGCGGGGGCTCCTGGGCCTCGGCGGGCAGCGGTGGGAGGGAGCCGGTGGCGAGGGGCTTCCGGTGAGCAGCTGGTGGCCCCTGCAAGCAAGGAGAGAGCGAGTGGTCAGCCTGGGCCTGGCCCTGCCTGTACCTGCACCCTGAGCCTTGCCTGTACCCCGTGCCCTGCCTGCACCTTTAGTGCTCTCTGCACCCTGTGCCTGCCTGCACCCTGTGCCCTCCACCCTGCCTGCACCCTGAGCCTTGCCTGTACCCTGTGCCCTGCCTACACCTTTAGTGCTCTCTGCACCCTGTGCCTGCCTGCACCCTGAACCCTGAGCCTTGCCTGTACCCTGTGCCCTGCCTGCACCTTTAGTGCTCTCTGCACCCTGTGCCTGCCTGCACCCTGAACCCTGAGCCTTGCCTGTACCCTGTGCCCTGCCTGCACCTTTAGTGCTCTCTGCACCCTGTGCCTGCCTGCACCCTGTGCCCTGACTGCACCCTGCCCACACCCTGCACCTTGCCTGCACCCTGCTCACGTGCTGCTCCTGCAGCCTGCACCCTCTCCATGCCCTCCCCCTGCCCACACCCTGCCCGTGCTCTACTTGCAGCCCGCCCACACCCTGCCTGCACCCTTGTCCAGCCTCCACTGCTGCCCACACTCTGCCCTCACCCAGCCCAGGAACCTGGGGGGGACCTCTGCCTGCACCCCCCTAGGCAGAGCACCACAGCAGAAGGAGGGGAACCTGGCTCCCCTGCTGCCAACCTGCTCAGTCCACCTAATAAGGCATCCCAAAGGAACCTCTGGGCACCTACACTTGGCAGCTGCTTCCCCACTGCAGCCCTCTGACACCCTCACTGCAGCCCCAGTGCAGCCCCAGTGCATCCTTGCTCAATCCTCACTGCAGTCCCATTGAATCCCCACTGCATCCCCACTGAATCTCTGTTGCTTCCCCACGGCATCCCCAGTTCATCCCCACACATCCTCACTGCATGCCCTTTGCAGCCCCACTGTATCTCCATATTGTCCTGACTGGATTTTCACAAAATCCCCACTTAATCCTCAGTTCATTCTCATCCCAGCCCCACTGCATTGCCTCTCCATCCTCAGTGCATGCTCACTGCATGTTCACTGAATCTCCAGTGCATTCTCACTGCATTGCTTCCCCACCACGTCTCAGTTCTGTTCCCACTGTACCCTCAGTTCATCCTCACTGTATCCCAGCTGAGCTCCAGTTCCATCCCCACTGCATCCTCAGTTCCTTCCCACTGCAGCCTTGTTGAATCTCCACTGCGTCCTCACTGCATCCTTCTCTTCCTCCCCACCGCATCCCTGCCGCACCTTCGGTTCATCCCCACTGTATCCTCACTGAATCTCCACTGCATTCCCGCTCCATCCTCACTGCATTCCCGCTCCATCCTCACTGCATCCCAGCTCCATCCTCACTGCATTCCCGCTCCATCCTCACTGCATCCCAGCTCCATCGCAGCTGCATCCCAGCTCCATCGCAGCTGCATTCCCGCTCCATCCTCACTGCATCCCAGCTCCATCCTCACTGCATTCCCGCTCCATCCTCACTGCATTCCCGCTCCATCCTCACTGCATCCCAGCTCCATCCTCACTGCATTCCCGCTCCATCCTCACTGCATCCCAGCTCCATCGCAGCTGCCTCTCCAGCAGCCCCGCCACTCACGTGGCCGAGCCGGCAGCACGCCCTCCCCGCCGCTAACCCCGAGCCAGCCCCGCCGCTATCCGGGGCCATCCCGCGCTCACGGCACCGGGCACGGCCCGGGCACGGCGCAGCCACCACCCGGGCTCCAATGCCACGCGGCCTCGGCACCGTGGGCGCTTTTTAAATTTACCTTTTCCTGCCAGGAGACTGTGACACAGGCTTTTAAAAATAGCATGTGCTGAGGCGAGGCGCTCGGGGTGGTGTTGCTAAGGGAGAGATTCAATCCAAATCTAGGGCTGCGCCTTCCCATCCTACTTCCCATCCTTCCCAACTACTACGGCGCGCACCCAAATTTAGGGCAAGGCAGGGGCTGCCTGCCTGTGTGTTTCTGTCTCCTGGGAGGAAAAACCCCTTCTCCACCCTGAACCAGTGCGGGGAAGGTTGCTCCATCCCAAATCTGCGCAGGGAAGGCTGCTCCAATCCCAAATCTGCGCTGAGTAGAATGTTCTATCCCAAATCTCTGCAGGGAAGGACGCTCCATCCCGAATCAGCTTGGGGAAGGATGCTCCATCCCAAATCAACAGAGCAAAGGATACTCAGAGCAGCATCCTTATGGAAGTGACCCGGTTTTGGGGGGAAGGAGCGGGATTTGGGGCGTACCTAGTCGCCGTTGCGGAGGTCGCCGCCGCGGGTGCTGTTGGCGCACTCGGCGTCCTTGGTTTTCCGATCAATCTCACCCCCTTTGATCTTCTTGCGGGTCATATGGCCACGGAAACTAGCCTGGATCTTGGCAGCTGCCGCGTTGGCATCAGGATCGTCCAAAGGGATGTCCAGGATGTCCTCGTCCAGCTTTGTGCAGGCTCCCTCCTGACGGTGGCAATGGCAGGGTTACAGCTGGTGGGACTCAAACAGCGCTGCCCCCTCCCCAAACAAATCCGTTCAAGAAGTCTTAAATGAGCCCCTGCTCTAAAAATTAGGTTTACTCATTAAAAAAAATCAGGATCCTTTGCTAAAAATGAGGGGTTTTGTAAAAACCAGGGTCCCTTGCAGGGGTCTTGGGGAAATGGCAACCACGGACCACACGGCTGCAGGAAGCCAGACTCCAGCCAGGGTTATGATGCAGGGACAGGAAGATCCATGGGAGCAGAGGATGGGTTCTGGGGGGGTATTTCTGGCAGGGGGCTGGGGTCCCCTGCACAAAAAGAGCTGGTCATGCCTCAGTTTCCCCTTTCCTCATAGCCTGTTGCATCCTCCTGCATCCCTCCTCAGGGCTTTGCTTGGAAACACCAGGAAATTTGGGAAAGTGGTGATGCCAGAAGGGAGGAAAAGCCCCGCCAAGGACAAAGCACTGTAACCCATTCCCCTCCTGCCACATCCCACCAGAGCAGTTGGACTCAGCACCAAGTTCAATGGGAAAAAAAGAAAAACATGGGAAAATGAAATGAGGTGGAAATGAGCTGGCATTGCATGATCCAGTGCCAGCAGCTGTGGGGGTGAAGCCTTTCTGTTGCCCCATGAGCATTTGAAAGGACTTCAAGGAGTTTTGGGGGGCTTATTTGGAAGCTGATAATTCGGGGGGGAGGAAGATCATCCCGTTGGAGCGTGCCATGGCTCCACCAAGTTGCTCAGGTTGTTTTACTGCTGTGAAAGGTGAGGACGGGTCCAAGGTGGAAATGATATGTCCAAGGTGGAAATGATATGTCCAAGGTGGAAATGATATGTCCAAGGTGGAAATGTTATAGCCAGGGCTGGAAATCCTATAGCCAGGGGAGAAATCCTATAGCCAGGGGAAGGAAATCCTATATCTAGGAAAGAAATCCTATATTCAAGAGAGATATCCTATATATGCAAAGGTGGGGGAGAAAAACCTACATCCAGGGGAGAAATCCTATATACAGGTGGGAGAAACCTATATCCAGGGGAGAAATACTATATCTGGAGAAGGGAATCCTATAGTCAGGGGAGAAAACCTATACATGGAGAAGCATATCCTATATCCAGACGAGAAATCCTATATCCAAGAGAGAAATCCTATATTAGGAGAGAGGAAATCCTATACCCAGGAGAGAAATACCATATACAGGTGGAGGAAATCTATATATGCAGGGGCATTTCCTATATCCAAGGGAGAAATCCTATATGCAGGGAAGAAATCCTACATACAGGTGGCAGAAACCTATAACCAAATTGAGAGATCCTGTCTATAGGTAGGAAAAAACATACATTCAGAAGAAAAAATCCTATATCCAGGAGAGACATCCTATATTCAGGGGAGAAAACCCATAAACCCATAAATAGGGGGCCATATCCTATATTCACAGGAGAAATCCTATATCCAGTGGAAAAACACCATATCCATGGGGTGAAAACCTCTATGCAGCTGATGAAAACTTGTATCTAGGGGAGAAATCCTATATTCAGAAGGAGAAATCCTACATATGAGGGGAAAAGTCTTATACACAGGGGAGAAATCCTATATCCAGGCAGGAAAAATCCTATATCCAGGGTGGGCTTTGCTTCTCTGGAGGTGCCCAGGAGGAGAGATGGGGGCTTTTCCCTGTGCTGCTGTCTTAGCAGGAGGGGGAAATGAGGGAAAAAAGTGGGGAAAGGGGGAAAAAAAAGGAGAAAGGGGGAGGAAAAGAGGGAAAGGGGCAGGAAAAGTCAGGGGATCAGGGAGAAAGGGGAAAAGGATGTGGTTTTCTCACCAAGCCGGCTGGTGGCTGGGAGGGAGGGGAGCTCACCCTCGGGTGAGGAGCGAGGGGTGCAACCCCAATTAAGCCCTTTGTCCATACGCGACCCCCGAGCCCACCTGTAGAGCAATTGTGGGGTGAGGGGAAGAAAAAGCGCGATAAAAGCTGGACTCGAGGACAGGGGGCTTTCCTCAGCGGGCTGCGGGGTGCAGGATGCTGGCCGCGCCGTGGCCCCGGTGGGATGGATTCCAAACTGGTGCGAGGCAGGTTTGGGGGGTCCAAAGAAGAGCCGGGGGGCCGCAGCAGCGCCGGGGGGTCGCGGGGCTGGCTGAGCTCTTGGTGGGTGCAGCACCCATCGCGCCCCCCGCCCCCACCACCCCAAACCCCCCGGCCACCCCCAGCCCAGAGCAGCGACCACGATGAAAGGCAGGAGCGGGTGCAGGGGACCGGGGGAAGGGGACCTACATTGCAGCAGTCCATGGCGGAGGGCGGGTGGGCGGCCAGCGGCGGGCGAGGGGCTCCGGCAGGATCTCGCTTCCCCGGCAGCTCTCCCGGCGCAGGTGGCAAGTTGAGCGGAGCCGCTTGCCTACGTAATGCGCTTTCCTCCGGGCGAGCCTATCAGCCCGACACCCCTGCCAGGCTTTTGGGGGGGAAGGAGGGGTGCCTTATTTTTTTTTCCTCCCTTTCTCCTCTTTTTTTTTTTAATTTTTTTTTTTTTTTATTTTCCCTCCTCCAATTTTATTTTGCAGCCTCCAACTCCCTCCTAACACTTAAAGGAGCCGGCAGCTCGCTTTGGAGTTTCGTGGAACACATCACATGCAGGGGATGCGAGCCAAGATGCGATGAGCCTTGCCTTCGGCGTGGAGGGTTTTCTGGGGGACAAAGCTATAGCAAATGGGGGGAATGGGTTCATTTTTGGGGGGTACATGACCCACAGTGATGCTGGAGGCAGGTTTTGCCCCCCGGGTTGGTTTGCACGGGGTGAAAAAACATTCTTGACCTACTTAGGACTCGGTCCTGAAGGAGGATGAGGATGGCAAGGATGAAGATGGTGAGGAAGGGTGGGCATGGTGGGACACAGCGTCCCAACGAGCACCCGCAGAACCCCAGGGGTGATGTGTCCAGCTGCAGGCTCCAAGCAGAGGAGTGGGCTCCACTTCTGGGGTCTGGGGACCCCTTCCCCACTCATAGGAGCATCTGGCCCCCCACATTTGGGGTGTTCTCCAACCAGACCTGCAGTCCCAGCCACTTTCACAGCCCTCGCTGCTCCCTGCAGACCCTGCTGCCACCCCAGACCACGTCGAGGTGCTGGGGCTGGCAGGGTGACCTGGGGCACCCCGGGAAACAAGAGGGACCCCCAGGGCAATGCGGGGGGCTGCAGCCCACAGCCCCCCCATCGCCTGCCTCGCTCGCCTCTAATCCGGGTTTGGGAGTTGCTAAGCAACTGCATAAGTCGCCCGTGGGCTCCGCGCCGAAGCTGCTCCAGCCAGCCCCCAAAACACAGCCTGGCCCCCCCAAGGCGGCACCAGCACCCCCGACCCACCCGCACAGTCGGGCCCCACTGGCTCTCCCCGGCCAAGTTTGCTCACAGGGGTCATCCTGCTTGGGGGCCTGGTGGCACTGACCTTCCTCTTTGCCGCCACCATCATCATCATCACGATGATCTCCATTAGCATCCCTGTCCCACTGACATCACTGTTTCTGGCACTGGAACAGCCACTGTCCCCTCTGCTGCCACCAGCCCTGTCCCCATCCCTGACCTCATCCCCACCACCTCCACCACCTTCTCCATCCCTACCATTATCCCTGTCCCCATCCCTATCACCATCCCTGTCACGATCCCCATCCCACTTCCCGTCCCCATCCTCTTCACAATGCCAATCCCTGCTCCCATTCCCAGCTTCAGCCCCATCATCCCTGTCCCTCTCCCTGTCCCCATCATCACTCTCATGCCTGGCCCTGGCCCTTGCCATATCACCATCCTTGTTCCCATTCTCATCCCATCCCCATCTCTTTCTCCAAGGCCATTCCTGCTGGGTGCAGGTGGTGGCACCTCTTGTCCCCTGACACCCCAGCTCCCCAGGAAACCCTGCTCCCCATCCCACTCCACCCCATCCCAGGCACATCCCACCACTGCTGCCTCCCTCAGCTGCTCCACTCACACTTGGAGGCTGATGGGGGTCACCCCTGCCCCAGCACACGCCAGGCACCCAAATCCCCCCTTGGGAAATGCTCCCAAGCATCCCTCAAATTCCCCTGTGAGCCACTCAGCTCTCCCACTGGAGCCACTTTTCCACCATCGCTTCTTTCCACCAGCACACCAGGGTGGGTGGGGGTGGGGAGTGGGAATAGCACTGCTCCAGAAAACCCCGCTGCAGCTTCCAGGAGAAGCCTTGGCAGCTCTGCTGGGATTTCTGATGGGAAGAGATCCTTTTCCCTGGATTTTAGACCCTCCAGATCCATCACTTCCTGCTCCAATGAGACAAGACGGGGTGTTTTGGCCGAGTTAAGTGGGAAGGATTTTTGGGGTGATTGATCTGAGTCAATCATTGGGGGTCATGGATCTGGGAAGTTAGCCCCAAAATTAGGATTAGTCCCTCAATTAGCCCCCAAAATCTGCTCCATCCGTGGCAGCCGGGTCCTGGCAGAGCCGCCGAGCGCCGCCGTCTCCCGCAGGCTGCGGCTGCGGAGGAGGGACGCGAAATGCCAGAACATTTCTAATCATTAATGGCGGGTTTTGAGCCTGTTCCAGGCTCTGCATTTTTCCTCCCTGGACCCCTTCATCTGGATGATGCTTTTTCAGGTGCTCCAGCACCTCCAAAATTTGAATTCCAAGGAAACAACTCAGATTTTGGAAGGGGAGAACGGGAAGTGCAGCTGGTGAGACCTGCCGAGAACATCCCGCCGTCGTGGTTCGAGATGGTGGCATCGAGGTGTTAAAAAATCCTTTAGAAACAGGGAAAAAATCCTTAAAAGAAAAAGGAATTGGATGCTGGAATGATGCCCTGGGCGGGCAGCGATGCCGGCTGCCGAAGCAGGAGCCGGCAGCCGGCGAGGCGGTGCTGCAGGGGGGGTCAAGGCGTAGCTGGTTGGCATCAGCCCCGGCACGGGGTCCCCGCCAGCTTTTTTTCCCCATCCCTCCTTCCTGTTTTTCCCAGGGGAGCCGCTGTCATGCCCCGTGCCGTGGGCGAGCACCACATATGGCGATGGAAAACAGGAAAGAGGGGGTAAAAATGGGGTGAGCATGGATGGGGGGGTTCAGTCCTCTCCAAAAATAGAGCAGCCGGCTTCGACACAAACCCCACTTTTTGGGGGGGATTTTGAAACCACACTGTGTGGGAAAATATGAAATTCACAGGCAGGAATAGGACTGGGGGGCCCTTGCGTGCCCCCCAGAATTCCATGGAGGTATCTCAGCTTATGGAGGGGGTAGGAGAGGAGCAATGTCACATCATTCCTTCACGCTGGGATGTTATGAAGTTTCTTCCAACCTCCAGGGATGCAGGGGCCTAAATATAGAGGCTAAAAATATCATCCCGTGCTCGGCTCAGCCCCAAACCCAGGATTTTTCGGGGAGAAATCTCAAGTGATCGACGTTAATAACGGCGGGGACCTCGTTAGTAAAATTCCTCATTAAAACAGCACCGCAGGGGCAGGATGGGAGTGGAGCACCCACCCACGGGAAAAGGGCAGGAGCCAGGGGAGGACCAAGGGGTTTTTTTTTAGTTTTGGGGTTGGACAGTGGGAAACGGGGGATTTGGGGCAAGTGCTGCGGTTGCGTCTCCAGAGAAGTGTCCCAGTTCATGAGAGTTATGGGGACATGCTCCCCTTTGGCTCCTCTCCATGCATTTTAGGGCAGAATCACAGTGATCCAGAGCTGTGCGTGCTGCCTGCCCCCCCTGGTGCTCCCCGCTCCCCCTCCACCTCCTCGGCCTCTTTCAGGTCCTGGAGGAAAGAAGAAAATTTAGGTGATGTGGCACAAGGGTGGCAGGGACAGGGTGGGAGCAGGGACCCAGTGCAGCTCTCGGCACCTCAGATTCTCTGGAGGGGCCTGGAGTGGAGGGCAGCCTACCTTGGAAGGGGGCCAGGTGAGACGGTCGTCCTCCAGCATGGCTCCCCACGCCACCGGGTCAATGCCACTAGCTGGGGAAGGAGGAGGCTTGATGCCACAGGCAATGGGCACCTGGTACCACGGGCGATGGGCACGTGGGACGGGCACAACATCCCGGGTGATGGCACAAATGGAAGGCCCGATGGCCATCGGTAGCGGACGTCTGGGACACGCACAAGGCCGTGGGCAATGGGCACGAGGGCAGGTGCGATGCCCTGGTGACGGGCACACAGGAGAGCCCCGATGCTGTAGATGGCGGGCACAGGGGCAGGACGGACACCCTGGGCAAGGGACACGTGGGGCAGGCCCGAGCCCTGGCGATGGGCAGACGGAGCAGGCTGGGCCACGCAGCGTGGGGCAGGCGATGGCAGTGTGGGGGTGGCGGCTGGGCAAGGCCACTCACCCTCTCTGCACTCCAGCAGCTTTTGGAAGTACTGCGCTGCAAAGGCCACCACGTCGGGGGGCTGCTCCCGCAGCACTTCCCGCGCCAGCCCCTCCAGCAGGTTCCGGAAGCCGGCGGGCACCCTCATGCTGGTGTTGGAGGCGGCGATGGACATGGTCTCTTCTCCAGGACCCTCTGCAGCGGCACAGCCCGGGATGAACCACAGCCCGCAGCGCCCGGAGCCGGCGGGCACCACCGGGACTCGAACCTGCGGATCGACGCGTGAGGGGGCCAGAGCCGCCGCTAGGGGGCGACACTCCCCGTGCCCGCCGCGCAGGCGCGCGTCCACCCCTCTCTCTCTGCGCGCGCGGCCCCGGCCTGGGCGGGGTGCGCGGGCGCGGGGGGGGCGCAGCTCCCGTCCCGCTGTGTGCCCCGGCTCCCGTCCCGCTGTGTGCCCCGGCTCCCGTGCCCCGGTGTGCCCCGGCTCCCGTGCCCCGGTGTGCCCCGGCTCCCGCCGCAGCCCCGCAACCCTCGGCCCCGCGCTCCCGGCCTTTCCTCTCGGCCTCTCCCGTCAGAGCCGGACGGGGCCGCGCCGGCACCTCAGGCCGTGGTGCGGACGCCGTCGCTTGGCAACCGCCCCCCCCCCGCGATGGGCGGAGCGTGCGCAGGCCACGCCCCCGCGCGGGGCCCGCCCGCGGGGCGGTACCGGGAGCGCCGGGCGGTACCGGGCGGTACCGGGGCTGCCGGGCGGTACCGGGGGGAGCCCGGGGTGCCGGGGGCGCCGGGCGGTACCGGGCAGCGCTGGGAAGTACCGGGGACCCCGGCGCCCTCGCAGTCCGTTGTCCCCCCAGGATGGCGGCGTGGGCGCTGCTGGCGCTGCTGGCTCTGGCTCCGGCGGCCGCAGGTAAAGGGCTGGGGAGGGTCACCCTCCGACCCCCAGCCCCGCGGGCATCCCCCGCAGCCGGGCCCTGGAGCGAGCCTCCCCTGAGACCCCCCCGAGACCCACTTCGGGGCACCTGGCACCGCCAGAACCCTTGGCGTCGCAGCAGCCCGGCTCCGATGCCCAGGGAATTCCCTAGGCCCTCCCAAGCCCCGGTTCGGTGCTCTTCGCACACTGCGAGCCTCGCATGTGCACTGGCACTTCCCCAGCCCCGCTTTTCGGGTGCCCCTCTTGGCACCTCCTGTAAATCCTCCCAGCCCCGCTTTGATCCCCTTTGAACTCCCAGACCGTCTTTGATGATGTTGGCACTAGTCTGAGCCCCACTTTGGGGTCCTTGGTGCCCTCCCAGCCCCCCTTTGGGGCCCTTGGCATCCCCTTTAGCCCAGTTTTGATGCCCTTCTTACCCCCCCACCCACCTTTCACACTCTTTGCACCCCCAAGCTCTGCTTCTATGCCCTCTGCACTCCCAGAGCCCCAGTTTGACACCCTCTGCACACCCCGAGTCCCACTTTGATGCCCTTCACACCCCCAGCCCCTCCCCAACGCCCTTGGCCCAGCTCTGCTGCCGTGGGACGATGCTTTACGTAAGGTGGGAGCCGCATGCGGCTCCTTGGTGGTGTCTCGTGGGCTCTCCTCCCTTCCCTCCTCCCTTCTTCTTCCCTTCCCTCCTCCCAGCTGCTTTTTATAGCTTCCACTCTTCCCTGGCGTCTCAGTTTCAGTTTTTTTTTTCTCCTCCGACTTGTTTTTTATATAACTCCCGGAGCCTTGTGGCGTGAGGCAGCGGGACCAGCCATGCAGCTGACTCCTGAGGGGCCCAGGACGCTGCTCCTTTCCTTTCCTTTCCTTCCTAAAACGCAGCCTAGGATGAGAGAGGCTCCGTGAACTCTGGTTTGGTCACTGGGGTTCTCTACCCAGATCACCCCTCACACATTACTTCTGACCCCCTTTTCAAATATGATTTTCTTTTCACACTGCAAAAATGGGACTTTCGGGGATGCCAGGGCTGAGCCCTCTGCTTCCATCCCCACTGAAGGTGCCTTTGCCGACGCTGCACACCCGATGTTTTCCATCCCACCCCTTGACAAACCTTTTTCCAAGGGAAAAATACGTCAGAAGAACATTCATTAGCAAGGCTGGGCTGGGGGAGACACTCCCATGCTGTTATTAGAGGAATTTTTACCAAAATCTGTATCCAAATCCGTGTATTACAAGATGCAACATGCTCCCTATACTTTAGGAGGTGAATTTCCTCTTATGGAATTTAAATTCTCCCTCTTCCTCAGCTCTGTGGTGATTTTAACCACCTTAAAGCTGACCAGGAATCTGTAAATTAGGTGGGATCTCAGTCTGTATTTAAGAGGGGGTCAGAGTCCGTGCTGAGGGTGTTTTTCTCTCGGAGCTGATGTTTTGCACTGTTTGCTGATTCCAGGGGGAATGCTCAGCTTTGCCTCCTACTATGGTGACCACATGGTGCTGCAGCAGAAGCCGTCGGGGGCTGTGGTGTGGGGCCATGGGGAGCTAGGGGCCATGGTGACCCTGACTCTCTCAGGTGCCAGTGGCCTCGTCATCATGGAGAAAACAGCACAGGTTAAAGGTCAGTCAGAGACTTTCACTGGAAACCAGTGGTTTTGGTGGCTGAAGAACTTGTCTGAGCCCAAACCAGAGCCAGTGGTGGGGTGGGTGAGACAGGGTTTGGCACCACCCCTGTGTTTGTCACGCTGCTGCCCTGAGGCTGCAGAGGAGCTGCTGACATCTCCAGCTCGTGCTTTTCCCTCTCCAGGAGACCTGGGGGGCTCAGCCATTCCCCTCCCCAGCAGTGGCAGCCTTTGCTCACTTTGGTTCCCAGCAGTGGATCCCGTGGGCGCCCAGCGGGAGCCGAGCTGCTGCTGGAGTGGGTGGCACCGCGCAGGCTGGAGCCGAGCGATGAGGCTGTGGAGGGGACAAGGGGAATTTACCTTCTCTCCCTGTCTAAACCAGGTCTGAGGAACCTCCAGAGCACTTCCAGGTTCTTTTTTGATCTGTGCCCCCTCGGAGGATCCTCTGGGATCTCTGAGCCCCAAAGGACGTTGCCTGTGCAAGCAGAAACTTCCTGGAGCTGGGAGGGCTCAGGGGCGCCTCAAATCCCAGCTGCATCCCTGCCTGAAGAGTTGGGAGGGAGCTCATCACCTTTGGAGGGTAAAAGTGCTGCCCAAGGGCACCTCCATAAGACGAAGAGCCTGGAGGTGTCTTGTGGGAGAGCACCAATCCAGGAGATCTGCAGGATCCAGCCAGAAAATCCATGCTAAGCTCCAGCAGAATATCTTTACGCTTCGACTTGGCACCTCTAAAATTAGCTGGAGACATCTCAGTGTCACACACACCAAGCTGCTCCTGTAATCCCAGTTCCTCCCAGCAGCTTCTGCTCTGACACACATTTGTTTTCCAGGTTTTCTTTTTTAACCCCTAAATTCCTGCAGGAGAAAGGTCCCTCTGATGCCAGAGGGCTTCTGAAATCCATTTCCCCAACCTGTCTCTGTGGTAGAGAAGCTTTTCCCTGTTGCCTGTCTTTCGCCTCTGGTTGATGGCTGCTCATCCAACATCCTGGTGAAGGTCTTGAGGCTGTCATAAGGGTGGAGGAAGATAAGCACCATCCTCTTCCTCCAGGACCTTCCGGGACTTGGACAACTGTGCTGGACCCAATGGATCGTGGTGGTCCCTATGCACTGACAGCTGAGCAGGGCTTGGAGAACGTGACACTGCGGGACATCTACTTTGGCGATGTGTGGCTTTGCAGTGGGCAGAGCAACATGGCAATGACGGTCCTGCAGGTAAGGCCCCACAGCACAGATCAGGCAGGACCAGGTAGGGATCAGGCAGGGAAGCAGCTTGCATGCTCCTGGCCCTTCTTCAGGTGGCCAATGCCAGCCAGGAGCTCGCCGCCGCCGCTCGCTATCCCTACGTCCGTATCTTTGCTGCGGCGCCTGCCCGCTCCAGTGTGGAGCTGGAGGACCTGGAGCGGATTGATTTGCCATGGTCCATCCCGACAGCTGGTGAGTGCAATGTGCCTCCCTAAGAGAGCTTGGAAATGGCTTTTTCCCCAGTGTTTCCCTTTGCAGCCTGCTGTTTCTTGAGCAGAAAACCTGGGCCACGGGAATTTCACCTACTTCTCAGCTGTGTGCTGGCTGTTGGGGCGCTCCCTGTATGAGACTCTGGGGTCCCCCATCGGGCTGGTGGAGGTGGCCTGGGGAGGGACCCCCATCGAGGCCTGGTCCTCCCGCCGGGTTCTGCAGGCATGTGGGCTCCCAGAGGACACGGGGAGGTGAGAGAAGGTGCTGTGGAAACTCCTCCTGCCCTGTACCACGCTGCTTTTGCGGAGTATCCTCATCCCTTCCCACCCCACCTCCTCTCCCATAGCCTCACAGCCCCCTCTATGCATCATTATTACCTCTGGATAAAAACCCCTCCCATGCCAAGAGCATAAGAGCATAAGGCACATCTGGGTGGGTAAAGGGAGAAGAGAGGGACCCCAGCTCTCCCTTTGCCATGGTGCTTGCTTTAACCTAAAGGCTGCCTTGTGTTTTGCACCCCTCTTAAGCCTAGCCTTGTCTTCCAGCACCTCCCCACATCAGCATCTCTCTGGCCCACAAACGCCCTCTGTGCTCTGGAATGCCATGATCCACCCGCTGCTCAACATGACCCTTCGGGGTGTTGCTTGGTACCAGGGTAAGCCCCCGTTTCTGTCCCCTGGGGTGGAGCAGCCCTCACTGTCCACCAAGCTCTCACCGGCTGTTCTTTTTGGGGGACAGGTGAGGCCAATACCTTCCTGAACACAGACAAGTACAACTGCACCTTCCCTGCGCTCATTGCCGACTGGCGCCGGGCGTTCCACGCCGGATCAGCCGGACAGACGGAGCCGCTGCTCCCCTTTGGCTTTGTGCAGGTCTCAGGGGCTGAGAGGGGTCACATCCCCCGTTGTCCTTGGGGGATGCCCAGGGAGAGGATGCTGTAAACACATACGCATCCTGCCAAGTGCTGAAAATCCCAGGCAGGGACCAGTGGCCAGTTTTGGGATCTGAGCCACTCCCCCGTTTCCCTTGTGCCTCGCAGCTGTCCACCTACCGCCGCGGGAGCGCGGACGACAGCTTCGCCCGGCTGCGCTGGCACCAAACAGCCGACCTGGGGGTTGTTCCCAATGCCAGGATGCCCAGCACTTTCATGGCCGTAGCCATGGATCTGGGTGATGAGCACTCTCCCTATGGCAGGTGGGCCCTGGGCTGGGGTGAGGGTGTAGGGATGGAGTTTTTGGGTTCCAGCTCCATCTTCTCCTCTTCCTGGGCAGTGTCCACCCCCGGGACAAGCAGAATGTGGCTCACCGACTGCTGCTGGGTGCCATGGCTGTGGCCTATGGGGACAAGGGCCTCGTGTTCCAGGGACCATATCCCACCCGGGCTGTCCTGGAGGTGACCAGGGGGCTGCTGAATGTCACCTACAGCCAGGAGCTCATCTGCCGTCAGAGGGATGCACAGGCATTTGAGGTGAGGAGTGCGATATCCTCTCAAAGAGCTGCAAAAGGGAAGGGCAGCACTGACGGGGGTTTCTCTCCTCCCCAGGTGTGCTGCTCCAGCCAGGCATCCCCGTGCCAGTGGCAGCTGGCACCAGTGGTGGCAGTAGGGTCCCGCACGGTGACTCTGGCCCTGAGTGGCTGCAGGACGCTGGTGCTGGGCCTGCGCTATGCCTGGGCCGAGTGGCCCTGTGACTACCAGGCCTGTCCCCTCTACAACTCCCAGGGGCTGCCTGTACCCCCCTTCCTGCTGGACACCCTCCCTGCGGGGAACACTGATGGAGGGAGGGAGCTGCTGCTCCTCCCCGGCTCCAGCTCCCCCTTGAATTAGGAAGATGAGTGAGCTCAGACCTCTGGCAAAGCGCTCATGGCTCCTGACACTGTCCCTTTACAAGCCAGGGAATCAGAGACTTCATTACTACCTTATTAATTAAACCTCTTTTCAGCTCCTCTGTGGACTCAAGCCAAGGCTACAGGGTGGGGGTAGGGGGAAAAGCCAATTTACAATTAAATATTTGAAAAATTATGTAAGGAGAAGCAGCAGGACACACCAATGGGAGCTGAACCCCTCACTGCTGCTCCCTTGCCCATGGAGCTAGTCCTGGCCCCCCAGACACCCCATTTCTCTGGGCACAGACTGCTGATCCCCAGGGTAGGGTGCTCACAGGGTCCAGGGATCAGCTTCCAGCTGCAGGGTGGAGAGGGGGAGAGAGGAGCTCTGCCAAAAAAACACAGCCAAATTCTACAGCTGGGCTGGGACAGGGAGCTGTGGAGGGCTGCAAGTGCCTTCCACCTCCTTCTCCTAATAAAAAGTTAATAAACCAACTCATTTTATTCCTGGATCCTTTTTTTTTCCTTCAGATGAGCATTCCTAATCCTCCATGCCCCACCCCTCGCCAAAAGAGCAGGGAAATTTGTGTGGAAGAGGTACAGCCTAGCACCCAGCACTTAGAATAAGAGACCAAAGAGATTCTGCACAAAATATTGATTGTTTAACCCTTTTTTGCTGGACAAATGTACATAAGAAGGGAAAATCCAAGTGCAGGAAGCACAGGTGGGTCCAGCCTGGCTGCTGCAGTAAAGCTGTGTCAGAAAAGTGAATCCTGGGATGACAGGATCCCTGCCTGCTGCCTCCTTCTGGGTCAGGCAGAGCCGAGTGAGTCCCGTGAGGCTTTTCCCATCGTTTCCACTCCAGGCTTTGGTTCTAGACAAGGGGGGAAGAGCAGGCAGTTAATTAGCTGGGCAATGGTAGACTAGAATCTGGCCTTTTTCCAGCACCAAGTAACTGGCCCAGGAGCCAGCTGTGCTGGCCCTGGGTTGCCATAGTAACAAGGATGCAGAATCCAGCTCAGTCTGTGGATTTTTTTAAACCATAATTCAGGCTGTGTGTTCAGGGCCAGGAGTGAAGCCCAGGCCTCTCAGCTCCTACCTGTGGGGCCGGGCTGTCTCACACAGCCTGCAAACCACTTGCCATGGGCACCAGCAATCCCTGTGAGACCCCAGAGGAAGCATCCAGCTCCCCAAAACCCAAAGCACATGGGAGAGGGAGCAGTGCAGCTCGTGGGAATGTGGTTTCATCTTGAAGCCCATCTCCATCTCCACACACAGCCCACTGTGCCCACCAGTGCCATACGAATGGGAGAAGGGGGCGGGCATGGCATCCTTGGCATCAGCCCCCCCTAGGATTTAAAACTCCCAACCCCACTCCCAGCAGGATGAGCTGCCAAAAACAGGGACCCTCCCAGCCCCGCAGTTTGCCCAGAGCTTGGATTTAAGCAGCAATCTCTTGGCTTGCTGTTCCTATAGCAACCCCTGCCCACACCTTGGATCGCAGTAGCATCACACTCTGGGTGCCAGAACCCTTTTCAGGATTTGTCAGCCCTCACAGTGACCCCCAGCTATGCCCCAAACCCCTTAAGGTCTTGGCAAAGGATTTAGGGTGGTCCAGCCACATTTCGAGGGTGGGATCTTGTGGTGTGGGATCCAAGAGAAGAGGGAAGAAGTTGTCTCTACCCAAAAAGCCTACCTAGGGCTGCACCATTGGAGAGGGCTGTACTGCCTTCAGCCTCGGGGGGGCAAGCCTGGTGTTTGGGCTTGGTGGTCTCCAGCCCAGCCAGCAGTGTCATGAAGTCGATGACAGTATCGATGTCCTCCTTGTTGGCAGTGGCTTCCCTCAGGGCGCTGACGGCATTGAGGCGGCTGAAGGAGGTCAGCTCTGAGATGTTGGTGCGGAGGAAGAGAAGGATGACGTTGAGGTCATTGAGGGGGCAGGTGAGCATCCTGCGACTGAGCAGGTCGAAAGCAGGCAGCATCTCATAGACAGAGAGCAGCCCCTTGTCCCACTGGCAGAGCTGCAGGGCATTGTAGATGACAACGGGGATGAGGAGGATGTAGACACTGCCAACTGAGAGGCTGATGAGCTGGAACACGGAGAAGAAGACCAGCTTGCAAGGGATGAGCGACGGGATGTGCGGCTCCGCCTGGAGCAACCCCGTTTTGATGGAGCAGCTGAACTCATCCTGGAAGAAGATGTTAAGGTGGAGAAAGACCAGGTAAAGGCAGGTGGCAGCCAAGAACAGGAGCAGCAGCAGGTTCCTCAGGATGTAGATGAACACCAGGGCGTGGGCGTGCTGCTTGCAGGTCAGGTACCGCTCCAGCAACGGGAACTCAAAATACCTCTCCCGGCGGGCCCTGGGGGTGGAGGGACACAGGGGGAGTGAGAGCCAAGCCCATTTCACCCAGGTCCATCCTGGGTGCAGCCACAATGCCACATGGAGGGACTCCGATGGCCACGGTGACCTGGCCTGGCCTCACCTCTCGTACTCCTCCCAGAACTGCTCCGGCTCGGCACTGGCCTGCTGGACCTTCTTCATGTGCTGCACCAGGCGCACGGAGCGGTTGTAGGATTTATCCAGCTCGTCGATGATGAAGAGGAGGTCACAGTGCAGGGCAGGGGCGGCAGCATAACGCCACAGCAGGTACGGCAGGTACATCAGCACCGCCACCACCAGCAGCGAGTAGGGGAAGACCTGGGCAAAGAACACGAACGGTTGTTGAGCATGTGGAGTCGCTCTTGCTGTGGACATCCAGATGGGATGCAGGGGCACCCAGACGTGACTTTGACCCTACCTTGAGAGCCCAGAGGGACTTGGTGATGGCACGTCCCTCGGCGTCGAAGCCATGGTGGATGAGGGAGTCCCAGCAAGCCGTGTCGGTGTAGGCGGACTGCTTCCCCGTGAAGTTGGTGGGAGAGAAGCAGCTGATCTGGGAGCCTGGGGTGAGGAGGAGGAGAGCAAATCTCAGCCATGGAGGGTGGAGGAACACTCCAAAGCCACGAGCAAATACCTTACAGGAGGGTAATTACATCTCAGGCACTGCTTTGAATTAAAAAAAAGCCTTTTTCATGGTCATTTTGGAGCTGCTGTGTTTCTAGCCAGGACTTTTCCATCTCTTCCCAAACACAAACCCTTTGTGTGTAGCAGTGTGTACACAGTGTAGGGAATTATAGACTAACCAGCCAGAAACTGGAGTCAAACCAAATCCTCAGGGAGAGCAGTTAGATGTTGGCCGAGGCCAGATTTAGCCTGAGGTCATAATGCATCTCTCCATGCTGCCGGCACCCTCCTCCTCCTCTTCCTCCTTCTTGGAAACAAGCCCATAGCACCCAAAGGTGCTGGACATAAGCAGCTGAGGCTGGGCATCGCCTCAGTGCCACTCCTGGGCTTAGCACAGCTGTTCCCAGGCTCTCCCAGTGAATTATGATCCATTAAAAACAATCAATAAACACCCATGAGGCAGAACAGTTCCTAAAACTGGACTTTTCCAGGCTGTTCCACTTTGGATCATGAGACCATCAAGAATACAAAGGGTTTGCCACGACAACCAAACCACCGCTGGTGATTGCCCACAACCTGAAGAACACATTGGAGAAGCTGCAACTCACCAGCAGAGAACTCCCGGGCAAAAGCCAGCGAGACGAGGAAGAGGGGCAGCCCCACGGTGACGAACTTCAGCAGGCGATCGCTCGGCAGCTCCAGCCGCAAGCCCTTGGCTCGGGAACTGCTGGGATCCGGGAGCAGAGCATCGGAGAGCATGTACTCGGCAGCCGTGTGCGAGAGGGACATTTTGAAGGGAGGAAGAGACACTGATGAGGGCTGCCTGAGGTGTGACTGGCTCAAGGAGCGACTTAGCCGGGCTGAGGAGCCCCTGCCGAGAGCCTGCCGAGAGCTGTGTCCGGCAGCTGTGAACGACAGCTCAGACAGGGCGTTAAATCACCTCCTAATTACAGGGGAAGCCTTTTCACAAACAGAAATAGAAAAACCCACCTCAGCAGCCGCAGCAGAGAGCGGGGAAGGCAGCAGGCTGGGAAGCAGCTTTCCTCCCTGACAGCATTCCTGCAGGGCAGCGTTCCTGCCCGGCCGCAGCCGCTCCTGGCTCCCCGTGGTTTTACGTCCCTCTCTCATCAGCCAACAGATTTCTGGCGCTGTGGCCCGAGCGCATGGGGGTCCCCAGCTATTTCCAGCAGGGAGCCAGGGGACTGGGCCCTCCCACAGCAAGAAGCCCCAGCCAGGTACGCAGTGGGGTATAAGAAGCCCTTTCCAGCACCCAAAGCAGCCAGAGGGGCCAGAGAACATCCTGCTGGCCAGTCCCAAGCGCCTCAGACAGGTCAGGAGACACCAAATGAGGTAATTTTGAGTCAGAGCATCTGCTGCCATTCCCCAGATCATCAATCCCTCCTCTTACCTCCCTCTCAGGGCACAGGGGGAAGAATCTGGCTCCAAAGAAAGCTCCCAAGGGCAGGGGACCCCAGTAAGGGGTTCTAACAATTAGGAATAGAGTAACTGAAGGAGCAGTTACAGAACAGTTTCCCAGCAGCACAGTGCTGAGAAACCCACACCAATGCTGCTGGCAGCACAGAGCAGGGGCAGTCTCGGAGCTGCTCAGCCCAGCCAAGCCAAGGAACTCCCTGTGCAGTCTCTCAGCACAGCAAAAAAATACCAGAGCCACTGCCAAATTGCACTTTCGATGGATTTTCCAGTGAAGGGACTCTCCAAATCTGAGCTAAACAACTCTGGAGAGACAAGTGACAGTTCCAAAATCTGGGAAGGGCTGCAACCAGGTCTGCTCAAACCTGCACAGGGACTGAGTCCCACCCAGCCAGAGCACAGAGACGCACACCACCTTCCCTCAAGGAAACTGCAGGTTTTATTGCCCAGAGTCAAGTCCAAAATACAAATCAGGCAAAGCCCAATTTTCACCCAGCCTTGTTCGTCTCTGCTAGAGGCTCCTCAGTATGTCCAGCTGCTTTCCTGGGCCAGAAGCACACGTAGACACCCACTCTGAATCCAGCAACATCAGCACCAGCACAGAGACTGCAGGCTTCACCCCACCACTGGCTCCAAGGTGGGCACAGCTGCTGCCACGTGCTGGAGATGCACAGATACATGGCACCATTCCAGTCCTGCCTCGTCAGTCCTTAGGGATGTCCAGCTCTAGCTTCCTCAGGGTTTTTTGGAAGAAGAGGGGCAGCTTGCAGACAAAGTCTAAGGGCTGGCCCAGGGGCAGGCCGAGGCGGTGGGCGTGCAGGTGCAGGGGCAGGTGCCGAGCCTTGCTCTGCTCCAGCTTCAGCCTCCTCAGGGTGAGCTCAGGAAGCTTCTGCAGCAAGGACAGAAAATGTTCCCTTCAAAACTGCAACTTTTCAGCTGAGACTTGAAATCCCCAGCCCACGAGCAGCTGGGGGACACGAGGGGCCGTATCCAGCTGCTCCCCAGTGCAAGACCTGCCTTACCTGGGGTGCCAGTTTGCTCCAGTGTGAGTATTTGTGATCCCCCAGGATGGGGCATCCCAAGCCATAGGCCAGGTGAACCCGGATCTGATGTTTCACCCCTGAGGAGAAAAGGGGAAGAAGAGAAAGCTGACATCCAGCAGGGCCAGGCCTCACCCTCAGTGCTGGACAAAGCCGTGCCGCAATCGCTGGCAGCCAGCAAACAGCTCGGCAGCAAAGCATCGCCCCAGCAGGGCTCATTCCCAGAGCTCTGTCCCAAAAACAGGACAAAGTCTTGTCTGATGACAAGTTCCCCCTTCCAGGGCTGCTGCTGACTGCGCAGGGAGCAGGGCAGGGCTCACTCACCGGTGATGGGCTGCAGCTCCAGCAGCGAGCAGGCGGAGGCGGCGGCCAGCCGGCGGTAGCGCGTCACCGCGCGCTCGGCGTGCCGGTTCCCGCGGGCCTTCACCACCTTCCCATCCTCCGCACACAGGCGGTAGTTGGGAGCCAGCGTCATCTGAGGGTGGTGAGAGGGGGAGTTAGGGAGACAGGAGGGGATGCTGGGGCTGCCCGGCCAGAATGGCGGCCGAGGGAACACGGGACTCACCTTGTAGTGGGACTGGTGGCTCTGCACCTCCTTTTCCACGATGGGGATCTCCACAACGCCCTCAACAGGGTCTGGGTCCCCCAGAACAATTGCCCTGGAAAGGGAAAGCAGAGGTCTGTGGGGTGTTGCTCTCACAGGATGGGAACCCTCCCCTCAGCCCCTCTCCCATGACCCAGTCTCATAAAATGGTGCTGAAGGGGGGAGATAAGCAACACCCCCTACTTCCACAAAGCGCCCACACCCCAGGGATTGTCCCCTCACCCTTTTCTTAAAGGCCTTTCACAGCCCCATCTTCACTCAAGACTTTCCTACCAGTAGATCTTCTCCACCTGACGGGTTTTGAAGAGCAGACGAATCTTCTCTGCTGCCTCCTTGCTCCGTGCCAGCACCATCACACCCGTGGTCTCCTTGTCCAACCGGTGGCAGAGGTGGAGGGGCTCAGCTTTCATGTTCTCCAGCATCTTGGCCAAAATGGGCAGCACATCAGCGATGCAGTTCTTGATGCCGGGGCCGCCTGTGTGACCCAGGGCAGCAAGGAGTCTCACCTCTCATACTCCCCATGCACCCTAAATCACCCCAAAGTGCAAGGGGAAGGCTGAGATGAGACAGTAATCAAGCCCCTGGAACCCTCCCTGGGAAGGGAAACCCCAGCACAGGAAGGGCAGAGACAGAGGATCCCGTAAGCACCACGGAGCCATTTCCATTCCCCACTCGTGCTCACCGTGCACAGGGAGCCCGTAGGGTTTGTCTATCACCACAATCTCCTCATTCTGGTAGAGAGTTCTCTGCTTAAGGATCTTGGCCAGGACGTTGGGGTGAACCTTCTGCAGCTGCTGGCTCATTGCAGCAAGTTCCCGGAGCCATCGCTGTGTCGGGTCCTTGGGGATCTGAGGAGAGAATGAGGCACCCGTGGTGGGGTTTAAACAGCTCTTGGCTCTCACACAAACCTGCACCGGGACCTGCAGCAACGTGCTCGCCTTCCCTGTGCTCCTGCTCCATGACTGAGGGGCAGCCTGGAGTGCAGAGGGATCGGGACAAGCTCAGTCAGTGGCCTCGGGGAATCTCCTGAGGTTCAACAGGACCAAGGGCAGGAGCTGCACCTGGCTCAGGGCAACCCCCAGGATCAAGGCAGGCTGGGGAGGAAGGGCTGGAGAGCAGCTCTGGGAGAAGCACTTGGGGTGCAGGTGGGTGAGAGCTGGGCAGGCCCTGGCCCTGACCCCCCTGTGCTGGGCTGATCCCCAGCGTGGGCAGCAGGGCAGGGGGGGATTCTGCCCCTCTGCCCCCCAGGTGAGACCCCACCTGCAGAGCTGCCTCCAGCTCGGGGCTCCCAGCACAGGAAGGAGCTGGAGCTGCTGCAGCCAGGCCAGAGGAGGCCACGGAGACGCTCCAAGGGCTGGAGCCCCTCAGCTCTGGAGCCAGGCTGGGAGAGCTGGGGGAGTTTGCCTGGAGAAGGCTCCAGGGAGAGCTTAGATCCCCTTCCAGTGCCTAAGGGGGGCTCCAGGAGAGCTGGAGAGGGACTTTGGACAAGGGATGGAGGAACAGGACAAGAGGGAATAGCTTCACACCGACAAAACACAGAGTTAGAGGGGATATTGGGAAGAAAGTCTTCCCTGTGAGGGCGGTGAGGCCCTGACACAGGTAGCCCAGAGCACTGCCCCATCCCGGGAAGCGCCCAAGGCCACGTTTGGAAGGAGCTTGGAGCACCCTGGTCTAGGGAAGGTGTCCCCGTCCCCGGCAGCGGGTGGAACTGGATGGTTTTTCTCCCATCCCACCCGATCCCTCACCCGCGAGTCCCGCTCCCCGTGCCCCGTGCCGCGCTGCGCACGCCGGGAGTTGTAGTCCGGAGACCCCCGGGCCCAGCAGCCCGCACTCCGCTCACCTCTCGCTGTTGCTCCTCGCTCTTCCGCAGACGCTCCGCCATCTCCTCCGCCCGCAGAGCCGCCGTCGCCCGTCCGCTCCCGCAGACTCCACGCACCGCCCGGGCCAGCCCCGCGCCGCTCCGCCAACAGCGCCTCGCCGCGCCGCCGCCCGCCGCCATCTTCTGCCTCCTTCTCCGCGTCCCTCTGCCCGCCAATGGCAGCGCCGCGGGTGCAGCACCGCGGAGCGCCTGTCCAATGGGAAGGCGTCGCCAGCTGAGCGGCAGCCGCGCTGGCCAATGGCGGCGCGCGGGGGCGTTTAAACCGCGGCGGCAGTTGCGGCTCACAACGGAGCGGCGGGAGCGGCGCGGCCGGGCCGGAGGTACCGGGGAGCGAGAGGGGTGGGGGGTACGGCCTCAGCCATCCCTCAGCGCTGAGCCCACTCCCGTGGCCCCCAAACCAGAACACAACATCGCCACGCCGGTTTTCTTGAGATTTATAAAAAATAGCACCGAAAAAACACTTTTTCTTTTTTTTTTTCAATTGCAGTAATTTAAAAAAGGGTGAAGCGTCTGCTGCCCCCATGCCGAGGTGCCCCGTCACTCGGTGCCCCGTCACTCGGTGTCCATACAGATCCTCTTGGGCAGCTGCTCGGGGGCTCCACTGCTGCCCCGCTTGCCCTCGGGGGGCTCCCCGGCCCAGTCCCCCGGCAGCCCCGGCCCCGGGGGCGGCTCGATGCGGCCCCTCCGCACGAAGTGCTCGATGCGGGCCTCCAGCCCCTCGCATCTGGGCCGGGCCAGCAGCGGCTTGTAGGTGCGGGCTTGGACCCCTTCCACGAAGCCGCTGATCTGGCTGTGGAGTGGGGGCTGCAGCTCACCCCAGGGCACCAGGCTGCTCTCTGGACCTGTGACATAATGGAAAAACATTTAATTATCCCGTCCTTTCTTTTTCTTTTTTCTTAAGCAGTTAATCCTCTGTAATTCCCAGAATCCCATAATGGTTCTGTTGGAATGGACTTTAAAGCTTATCTCGTTCCATCCCCTCCATGGGCAGTGACACCCGTCCACTATCCCAGGCTGCTCCCAGTGCCATCCAGCCTGGCTTTCAACACTTCCAGGGATCCAGGGGCAACCTGTGCCAGGGCCTCTCCACCCTCCCAGGGAAGAATTTCTTCCCAATATCCCATTTAAAATTGCTGTCTGTCAGCGTGCATGCCAAGTTATTCCCCCCAGCCTCCCTTTACCTTTTCTGGTGGCCACGGGAGCAGCATCCAGCCCTGCCAACATGTCCCGGAGCACGTGGGTTTTGACGGCGTGGCTGGCCCAGAGCTGCTGCAAGTGTGTCACGTTGAAGCCCTGCACCTCTGGGTCGTAGAGCCACTGTAGGTCTGGGAACTCGCAGTCATACAGGACCAGGGGGAACTCAACCGCCATGCTGGGAACAAGGACAGGAGGGGGGACGAGAAAAAGGCTCAAGAACAATGGATCTGCCAAAACCAGCCCATACCTTCACAGAACTTCCTTGCTGAGTAAAAAGTGGCTTAATTTTCACCAAATACCAAGGACTAGAGCTATCAAAACTTTGCTCAAGAGCAAGAAAACAGAGATCCTTGTGGATACATTCCAGTCTGTTTCCATGCGTGAGGCTGCTTCATGTGCTGGCATGTCTTGCCAGCAGGACTCCAGGCACAGCTGTTGCTCTGAAGAGCAGCCCATTGGGTTTTCCAGACCAATCCCTACCTGTACTGTGGTTTCCGGGGGTTCTTCTCCACGTCCAGCAGCTCATCGATGACATCCGGGCTCTCCATGCCCTGGCCAATGAGGAAGAGCACGGCCATCATGCAGCGGACTTGGTGGTACAGGAATGCCTGTCCTGTCACCTCAAACTGGCACAGCCGGAAGGGATCCCGTGGCCTGGCTTCTCCTCCCCTGTCCACCCATGTCACTCTGGTGCTGAGGATCGTCCTCTGGAAGTTGAGCACCCCGTTGGCCACGTCCATCTTGCAGAGGTTGCGGAAGTCGTGGGTGCCCACGTAGCGCTGGGCCGCGCTGTCCATGAGGGCCACGTCCAGCTGGGCGCAGGGGAAGAAGTACCGGTAGGTCCGGCTCAGGCAGCTGAAGCGGGCGCTGAACTCTGGCCCCACGGGGGCCCAGGCCAGCACCCGGATGTCGGGCGGCAGCACCCTGTTTAGGATGTGGGTGTAGCGGAGCTCCTCCTGCTGCCCCTCACCCCCGTGGCCGTTGAGCTGCTGCCCCTCCGGCAGGCTGGAGCGAAGATCCAGGGAGATCACCTGCAGAAATGAGGAAAGCCAGGATTAGAGCGTGGATGGATGGGCGCAGCGGCATGTGGAGCCAAGTCTTCCCACTCCTCTGGGAAATAAATCCAGGATCTCCTACAGATGAAGGCAGCATCAGTCAGGCAGTCTTGCCGTGGCAGAGCTGCGAGTGCCTCCGAGGACCCGAGCAGATGCCATGGATTCCATTAATAAAACAGGGAAAGTTGCAGGCTGCCTACGTAACACAGTCTCGGAACGGCTTCATCTTTAGTCACGGGGTTATAATGTGCTTTTTTTTCTCAAGCTGGAGGTGATGACTTGAAGGCAGTAACAGCCTGGCTGGCCGGGAAGCCTGGTGTGGGAACAAGTTCATTCCCACTGTGGGTGCCGTGTGCTGAAGGGGTGCAAGAGAAGGCACCAAATGCCCTGATTTCATGTGGCTCATCCTGTGAAGGAGAGCAGAGCAGCTATTTGAAGTCAAACCTATGCTGGCTTTGCTTTCTGTGCTGGGAGGGAAGACAGGAGAATCAGCCCTACAGTGAAGCCACCAAGGTTGCTGTCTCCCCAGTGTCTCAGCCAGCCTGATGGATCCATGCCCACCAAGCGGGCCAGCTTGCTTCCCTCCCTCCAGCTGCCACTCCTACACTCCCTTCCGCTGGCTGCAGCTCTGCTCAGACCCTTCTGTGCAGGATCTCAGCTGCCTGATGCTGCAGGAAGTGAGCCTGTTCCTGGAGATTTTAGGTTTTTGTACGGTTGGCAAGTTAAATCAGCTGAGAGGGCCCTGCTGAGGGCAGGGCATCACCAAGCTATTGGGGAATCTGCAGCCTAAACAATGTTTTATCCTCCTAAAACAGGACCCTGGAAAACAACTAATATGGGGGGGAAATGGCACTAAAAAGGCTTTGGAGGTCTGAAATCATCACTCCACATGCAGGAAGCCATTGCCAGGTTCACTTCCAGGGTTAAGAGCTGATGGCTTTTAAAGAACAAATCCAAGCAGTAATCCCATCGGACAGATCTCCATCCCACCCAGGAAAACCGACAGGAACCCCCAGGAGATGCTGACCTGCCCGAAGGCGCTGACACCCTTGTCCGTGCGCCCGCAGCGGTGGTAGTTGGACGTCTGTCTGTCGTCCACCAGCCGCGTCTTCTTCAGGGCTTCAAAGAGCTTCTCCTCGATGGTGTTGGGGGTGTTCTCCTGGCTGGCAAAGCCCTGGTAGCCCCATCCCAGGTAGGCGATGCGCAGTGCCACGTGTCTGCGGCTGTGGGCACTGAAATCAAAGGGCCGTTGTTGGCGTTTCCTGGCTTTCCCAGGGGCTGGAGGAGCCTCTCTCCTCCCAGCACCCTCCTTGTTCTCCTGGAGCTTCTCCTGCAGCCGCTTCACCTCCACTTCCAGCTCCTGCACCCTCCTCAGGAGCTGCTCGTGGTCAGTAGCTGTGCTCTCCTCAGACATAGCCACCACCTTGGAGTGTCAGTTTGTTGCTCTTGGATCCTTGGGGTCTGCAGGGAAAGAAAAAAAAAACGGTGGATTTGCATTTTTATGTGTTTTTTATTAGATCTCTAGGCTTGTTCTGCAAAATAACTGTTACCAACAGAGTCAGTGCCCCTTGGTGTTCCCAGGGGAGCACAGGCAGGGCAGGGCCACTGGTGCTTAGCTCGGGCAGCTTCATTTCACTCAGATCTCTTTTTTTGGGCTCTTCAATCACTCCTCTTCCCCCAGCTGATGGGATCTGCTCCGTCAGCAGCAGCACGTTCCCGGCGAGCTGTCACGGAGCCCTTGTCGCTTTCACACCTGCATCCCCGCTGCCGACAGCGCGCTGATGGCTGCCACTCATCCCGCCCCGCCATCTGCTCCCGCTGCTCCCAGCAGCAACACTCGCAGCTTTTCAAATTGCCCTAAAAGAGATCCTAAACCTGTGCTGAGAGTGGAATCTCTGTGGATCCCTTTTTGTCACAGGGCTGGAGGTTTACTATCACCAGACTCATAAATGAGCATCTAAACACACTGCACTGAGTCCTTCCCTCCTCTGGAAGTAAAGCACCCTCTTGGACGTCTCTTGATTAAATTATGACTAAATACTGTGGGTTTAGAAGCAGAGGTATGGAAAGACCATTTATCTCTCATGCAGTGCATGGAACCTGCCCTGTGTTTTTCCTGTGTTTTCCCAGGAGTACTTAATTTATCACATAATTAATTTCAGTATAGTTTTCTAGCAGGAATTTAGGGGTTGTGTTTGTGTAACTATAGGGAAAAGCCTTCTGCTGGCAGCAGGTTTAGCAGTGCACTGAGGACACCCCCAACCTAAATCAACACCCCTGAACCCAAAAACCTGAGCATCAGAACCCCTCTGACACTTTTAGCCAACCTGAATGTACTGCAGTAAATTAACCCTGGTTTCTTTTTCTGCAGAATCCACCCAGTTTGGTGGGAACCATGGAGGATGTGTTAACAGCAGAGTGTGAGGAGCAGCTGCCAGCTGATATGAGCCCGCCGAGCTCCTGGCAGGGATTCTGTGACGTCCCATCATGTTTCCAGGATGATCCCTATGCTGACTCATCCATCGTTTCTGGCACACAGCCAGCCTTTCCCATGGATCAGAAGGAAACCAGGAGGTTGGTGATGAAGAGGAAGGTGCTGAGGCACAGACCTGATGGAAGGGTGGAGGTCTCCGATGAGTCACCGAGCATCGAGTCAGATATAAACACCTATCCATGGAACCTGGGACATTCCAGGACTTATGTGGATGACACCATCTCTGAAGGGGAAACACTGACCAGCAGTGGCACCTTGGAGGACTTCCTGCACTATGAAGATGATGACTGGTTCCTCGAGGACAGGCCCTGCTCTCTCCTCGGGGATTTTGGGAGCGACACCACATCCAACCGCTCTGTGGCACGGCGATCGCCCACGGCGCCCGCTTACATTGCCCCACAGGCCGAGAAAGTGAAGAGAACCGACCCAGTGGCCAGACTCAACGCGTACAGGCGAGACTGGGAAAGATTCCGCTTCCCCGGGCAGGATTCACATCAGAGCTTGCGCTGGGCCATGCGGAACCAGATGCTGCAGTCGGGGCTGCCGCGCCGGGCGCAGAAGCGCCTCGTCCCCAACATGTACGAGGTGCCCACGACGAAGAAGAGAGACTCCCTGCGCTTCGGCGTGCGCTGGGACCTGGCCCACTGCCTCATGCCCCGCCGGAACACCACCTCCTAGAGCCACAGCCCCGCTGCTTGCTTCTCCTCAACATCCTCCGTAGTCTGGAAAATGCCCCTGGTGCGCTTCAAGCAGCTGAAGTTTGGCGTGGAGGAGGTTTTCTTTGCAATGTCTCGGCAATATCTTTCTTTCTCAATAAAGCATTTGCAAAGATTCCTTATTGTTCTGTCGGTTCATTAGAAACATTACAGGCAGCCTCCATTATTCCAGACTTATCTCTGCATCACCTAACTCTGCAAACCTTTGCCTTATTTTACCTCATCTTTAAAATAAATGAGCTTTAGGATGGAAGCAAGGTATTATTAGCACTACTAGTAGTGTTATTACTATTCCTAGTGTTAATTTTTTCCAAGATATGGGACTGGACTGAAAAGGTGGTTCTGGTGTAGGAAAGGGTCCCCAAAAGCTCAGTGGGATGGCTGGAAAAGGGAGCAGGATGATGGGAAGCATGTGACAGCTGCAGCCTGGGATTCTGTGTCCAGCCTCTCCTGAACCTCCCCTGGAGGTGATCCCAGATGGGAGACAAAGAAGCTTGAAGACTCCACTGTCACCCCACAGTGAAGGGGTTCTGGCATCTTGGGGGACCTTGCAGGTTGGCGGTCCCTGACTCTCCAGCACCCTGTGGATCCTCATCCATCTGTGAAGGGGTCTTTCCGCCCCAGGAGCCTTGAAACCCTCCCCAAACACTATGGGGGACAGCACCCCAACCCTACAGCCTCCCTGTTCCTTTAGCACCCAAGGGCCCCTTCCCTCCCCTCTCAGACCCTGTGAGGTCCCTGACTGCAGCAGGGGACCCTTCCTACTCTACAGGGTCCCTGTCATCCAGCTCCCCAGGGCCCCACCATGCCCACTATAGGACAGTCTCTATTCTCCAGACACCCAAAACCTTATAGGAACCAGTGCTGGCACCATGTAGGATCCCTCTGTGCAATCGGGGACCCTCACTGCCCTATGGGGTCCCTGCTCCCCAACACCCCAGGGACCCCCCAAAACTCCATGGGATCCCTGCATCTCCATCACCTTGGGGACACCTCCTTCCCTCTTGGTGTCCCAGGATTCAGCATCGTACGGGGAGCGGGACACAGACCCAAACCCTGCGGGCTCCCTGTCTCCAGCAGGGACTCTCCCTCCTCCATGGCCCGTGTCCCCAACTCCGCAGGGCTTAGCAGCACCCCATGCGACAGGCTGTGTGCCCCAGGAGCCGCCTAAACCTTACAGGGACGAGTGCTGGCACCCTACGGCGCAGCAGGGGCCCCTCCCCGCCCTGCGCGGTGCCGGGGCCCGGCACCCCGAGGACGCCCACCCAACGCGGGGTCCGCGCCCCCCGGGCCGTACCCGCTCCCGCCGCGGCCGGTGCCGGATGTTCCCGCCCCATCCGGCGCTGCCGGCACTGTGGGACGGCTCCATGGCGGGGGCGGAGCGCGGGCTCCGCGGGCTCGGCCCGGCGGGCGGCGGCCCCGGCCCGGGCTGCCCGTGGCACGGTGCCGCTCCGCGCCGCCCGGCCTCCCGCTGGCCCGGGCTGCGCTGCCCCGAGCGGCCCGGCCGCGGCGCCGCCCGCGGGCTCGGCCTGCTCCCCGCGCCGCCCGCGCTCCGCGCCGAGCCGGACGACGAGGAGAGAGGTGGGTGCGGAGGGGAGCTCGGTGTCAGCCCGCGCTCCGAGCCGAGCCGAGCCGGAGCCACCCCCGCGGCGTCCCGAGGAGGGGCGGCCCACGATACCCAGCCGTAATTTAATCAACAGGGTGTTTTCCTTCCAGAGGAGGGAAGGGCTCCGTGCACTGTGCTCAGGTGCTCGTTTATGAGCGTGGTGATAGTAAATCTGGAATAATGGGTGTTGCCTGCGGTGTTTCTAATGAACCCGCAGAACAATAAGAAATCCTCTGGGGAGAGAAGAGGATGCTCGTTACAAGCCCTTTGTTGTAAACTAAAACACAAGAAGTTCCACCTCAGCATGAGGAAGAACTTCTTGACATGGAGAGTGGCAGAGCGCTGGGACAGGCTGCCCAGGGAGGTCCTGGATTCTCCCTCCTTAGAGACATTCCAGACCTACAGGAACACGTTCCTGTGTCACCTGCTCCAGTTGACCCTGCCTTGGCCGGGGGTTTGGACTGGATGATTTCCAGAGATCCCCCCCAACCCTAATGATTCTGTGATCCCGTGTGTTTATTTACGGAGTTGCTGCTTTTCCCAGTGCCGCTGGCTGAGCTGTCACTGATGAACAAGTTGATCCACACGTCCCTGGTGGAGTCCCAGCAGCACGTGGAGATCCTGCAGCGGGACCCCAGCTCCCCACTCTTCTCTATCAAGACCTTCGAGGAGCTGCCCCTGTGAGTTGCCACAGCCCCCGGCCCCACCATGTTCCAGAGCACCAGCCTCCTTCACACGGGCACTTGGATGCTTTGTTTCCACAGGAAGAAGGAGCTCTTGCAGGGGGTTTATATGATGGGCTTCAACAGACCATCCAAAATCCAGGAGCAGGCTCTGCCACTCATGCTGGCATACCCGTGAGTAGGAACACGGCTGGGGCGGCTGGGCCCCGGCTCCTCGCCGCATCCCAGCCCTGTGGTGCCAAGCAGGAACGCCCCGACCCCTGCATTGCACTAAGCTGCTTTTGCCTTGCAGGCCCCAAAATCTGATTGCCCAGAGCCAGTCAGGGACAGGGAAAACAGCAGCTTTTGTCTTGGCCATGTTGAGCAGAGCCAGTGCCAGCGAGAAATATCCGCAGGTAATGCAGGACAGGGAGAGCTGCTGCAGGAGGGGTTGGCCCGAGCGCCCAGGAAACTGCCAGGGGCAGAGCTCTGGGCTTTGTCCCTGCTCCTGTGTGACTGTACCCACTGGAATGGGATGATAAACCACCAGGGCCCAGTGGCAGGTAGGACCAAAAGCACGGTGTCCACCTCAGGATTGCCAGAGTGGATCAATCCAGGTTTCAGTTATCCTGGGATTTAGGTTTTGAGGAGCAGCTGCAGACACTGCTGGTTTCTGGTGATCACATACTTCCAGTTCCCTTTCTGGGTACAGAACCAGCTTTGCCAGCTGTTTCCAGCCATGTAAGATCTCCTTTTGTATGTATGGGCAGTGTGCATGAACTAGGGCACAGGAGCAAGCTGCACCACGCTTGAGAGATGCATTTCCTCCTCAAGAAGAGCAGCAGCAGCTTCTTTCTGCCCCCTTGGCTGGAGCTGGGAACACAGCCCCGCTCCTGAGCCTCCAGGCATGCCGTGCTTCCCCATCCTCCTGTGCCTCAGTGCTGTGGGATGCTCCTGCTCTCCTCTTGCTGTCCCTGCCCCGTGTGCCCCATCCCGGCCTGACAGCTCCTTCCTCTGCTCTCCTGGCAGTGCCTCTGCCTGGCTCCCACCTACGAGCTGGCTCTGCAGATCGGGCAGGTGGTGCGCACCATCGGCAAGTTCTGCACTGACATCAAGGTGAACTACGCTGTCCGGGGAAACCGAGGTGAGTCCAGCCCAGCCCAGCTCCCAGCACTGCTGCAGGAACAGGAAGGGAGC
This sequence comes from Motacilla alba alba, assembly GCF_015832195.1. Taxonomy (NCBI): domain Eukaryota; kingdom Metazoa; phylum Chordata; class Aves; order Passeriformes; family Motacillidae; genus Motacilla; species Motacilla alba. Next base: position 1,777,472 of record NC_052039.1, on the reverse strand, counting down.
ACAGGGATCCTCTCTTTGAGCCTGCAGCTACCAGGGACTGCCCAGACATCCATGAAGGGCAATTGTCTGTGCCCCTCTCCTGCTGAGGAGGCTTTTCCATCATCACTGGCTGCTTGCAGACTCCCTTTTCCCATACGGGAGTGGTTCCCATGTCCCAGGGCTGCAGGGAAGTGTCATGATGACCCCTTGAAGGCATCACTGAGCAGCCAGAGTCTGAGCAAGCCAAGGGAAAACACAGAGCAGCAGAGAGCTCCGTGTCTGGAGGCGACCAAATGCCTTTTGCCCCCTTGCAGTTCTGAAGGGCACAGTGCTGGAGGAGCAGATCATCATTGGAACACCAGGCACCACGCTGGACTGGTGCTTCAAACAACGCGTCCTGGACCTGACAAAGATCTCCTTGTTCGTGCTGGATGAGGCCGACATCATGATCGACACGCAGGGCCTCTCCTGTCAGAGCATCCGCATCCACAGGTGGGGATTGCTGAGAGCTGCTGTCCCGATTCCCTGCTTTCCCTTCTCTTCTGTAGCTTTAAAGGAATCTGTCACCAAAGGGCTGTGAGAGTGTGCCCATGGTGCCAAAGAGGCTTGTCCACAGGGCTGTCTTTCTGTACAACTGCGTGCACTGGACACACAGGAAGGCACTTCACCTCGTTTAGCTTTCCTTTGAGCTATTACAGGCCTTGGATTGACTCACAGAACCATAGAATTTCCTCAATTGGAAGGGACCTTAAAGCCCATCTTGTTCCCACCCTTTCCCATTGGCAGGGACACCTTCCCTTAGAGCAGGTTGCTCAGAGCTCCATCCAGCTTGGCCCTGAATACTTCCAGGGATGGGGCAGCCACAGCTGCTCTGGACAACCTGTGCCAGAGCCTCACCATCCCCCCAGGGAAGAACTTCCTCCTAATGTCTAAACCTGTTTTCTTTCAGTGTGAAGCCATTCCCCCCTATTCTTGTCACTATAGACTCTTGTAAAAAGTCCCTCTGCATCTTTCTTGTCAGCCATCTTTGCTTCCCTTTCCATTGAAGGCAAGACAAAATCAGTTTAAATTAGGGTTTCTGTCCTTCTCCTGGGCAGCAGCAGCTGCTCTCGGGGCTGACAGAGCTTTTTCCCTGCCCCAGGGCTCTTCCCAAGAGCTGCCAAGTGCTGCTCTTCTCAGCCACTTACAAGGAGCCCGTGCGGGCCTTTGCGGAGCGGATCATCCCCGACCCCATCGTGATCAAGCTGCGTGAGGAGGAGCTCACCCTGAGCAACATCAGGCAGTACTTCATGGTGTGCCAGAGCTCGGACGAGCAGTACAGGGCCCTCTGCAACCTCTATGGCAGCTTCACCATCGGTCAGGTCATGATCTTCTGCCAGGTAAGGGGCCTGCCTGGGAGAGCCCTGCACTGCCCCTCTCCCTTTGGGAACAGCAGGAATGGGTCATTTTACAGTGTGGGCATAGTGGGCTCCTCCCAAGACCCCCAAAACAAAGGAGCAGACCCCAGGGGAGTGTCGAAAACCGCCATGAGCTCCCTCAAAAGGGGCAGGGGACTCTGGGGAGGGAACTGTTGGCCTCAGGCGCTCCCCGTGTGTGCAGACCCGGAGGCTGGCAGACTGGCTGTCGGGGAAGATGAGCCGGGACGGGCACCAAGTGGCCATCCTGACAGCAGAGCTGACGGTGGTGCAGAGGGCCATCGTCATCCAGCGCTTCCGTGAGGGCAAGGAGAAGGTCCTCATCGCCACCAACGTCTGTGCCAGAGGTATCCTGGCAAACCCAGCGCCCCTCTGATGGCCCGAAATGCACCAGGCCTGCTGTTCTTCCACGTGGGCTTGAGCAGCAGCTCCTGTGGGACGAGGTATCCCAAGAGGATCCTTTCCCTCTCTTCCAGGCATCGATGTGCAGCAGGTCACCACGGTGGTGAACTTCGGCCTCCCCATGGATCAGGACGGCGAGCCGGATTTTGAGACCTACCTGCACCGCATCGGGAGGGCGGGACGCTTCGGGCACCGCGGCATCGCCTTCAGCGTGGTGCAGAGGGAGACCGTGCAGCTCGTGCACAAGATAGAGGAGTATTTCCGTGAGTATCCGCGTGGATCCGCCGCTCCGAGAGGCAGGGCTGGGACTCTGCTCCCCTCCAGCTCATTTCCTGTTGGCAGATAGTCCCTGTTGGGCTGCTCCTCTCCCCGGGGCTCATCTCACTGGGAATGGGTAACAGAAACAGCCTTTAGGGTGATTTTTGCTCCCCAGCAAGCAAATTTCCCAAGAAGCAGCCCTGGAGGTTGTGTGCAACTTGCAAGGGATGTTACCAGTACCAAGGATGCCTCAGCACCTTCTTTCTTTCCCTCTTTCAGGCATTTTTTCTGCCTTTCCTTGCAAGTGCTTGTCCCAGGGGACCTGGTGCCCCAGCTCAGGTCAGCCCTGGCTGTGGGAGAGGAGGTGGCAGCTGTGGAAATCTTTCCTGAGTGGAAATTGATTGTCACTTGCTAACATCAAGAGGATTTTCATGGGATTTGCCAGATGCCAGGGCTGCACTGATGGTTTTTTGAATCCCAGTGCCTGTTTTCCCTGTGATTTTTAGAGGAAAGAAGGTTATAGGAGCCTTCTGATGGGCAGGAAACTGTGTCCCTTCCACAACTCCAGCCTCAGAGCCATTCAGCCCTCTTGGTTCCTTCAAATATCCACCTGTCCTTGGAACCTGGAGTGACCCTGAGGCAGACACCAGACAGAGAAGACATTCTGGCAAAGATTGTTGCCGTGGAGTAGAAGCAGTGAGCAGCTGGAACAGCTGGCATGTGGATGAGCCCAACCACAGCCATGGGCAGAAGGAGCCAGTGTGAGGATGAACCCCCAGCGCTCTAACTTGTGCTTTTCATGTTGTGAGGTTGCTGTTGGAGGGTACAGTCCCTCCTGTCCTGCGTGGCTGTGGAGGTGGGCACAGGGAGCGTGGGCACATCAGAGGCTGAGCTCTGTGCTGCTGCTGTTGGGCTGCTGCTGGCGCTTGCTGCCTGCTGCCCTGATCCATTTCACCTCCAGATTTGTCCCAGCTGATTCCCCTGCTCACCCCACTTCCCCTGCACTTCCTCCCAGCTGATTTCCCTGCAGGGGGAAGTGCTGCAGGGAGCACTCCAGGAGCTTCCCAGCTGGCGTGGGGCACTCAGGTGGCACGGACAGCGCTCAGGGGAACAAGCTCTGCACTCACATCCCAACAATTGCTCTTTCCTTCCTACAGAGACCACGATCAAGCAGCTGGATCCATACGACATGGACGAGCTGGAGAAGCTTGCAGCTGAGTGAGGAGCAGGGATTCGTTCTCCCAAATCCAAGTTGTAGTTCTAAACAGGAGGAAAAGTTTCAGGGGAAGACTTCCCGGTTCTCTTGTATCCTGAAGCTGTTGAGTTTTGTTGTGTTGCCTGAGGGGAGGCTGGAGCGAACCTTGTCTCGCTAGATGGCAGCAGGAATCCACTGCTGCCATCCCAGATCCCAGGGCAAAATCGAAGTGTTCAGGGTCCTGGCAGTGCAGGAGAGAGGTTGGACCCCCGGGGGTCTAAAATCCAGGTGTTAAGGATCCCATCAGTGAGGGAGAGAGGTTGGATCCCAGGGGTCTGAAACCCAAATGTTCGGGGTCCCAGCAGTGTGGGGACAGAAGCTGGACTCAGGGACTGGGCTGTGTTTGTGCCTTTGTTAATCTTTAATAAATGAAATGGTTTGTAATCACCAGGACGGTTCCTTCTTTACCAGAATTCTCTGAAATACATCAACCCTTGCAGGTGAGGTTTGATTAGGTCAATATTGACAGTGGTGACATTTATCGGGTTGGCTACTGTGCCCTGCTCTCCTCATCCAGATTTCTTATCCAAACCCAACCTGAATGGGCCCAAAAAGTGACCAAAAGGTGATGAGAGTGCAGCCAGAGGTGTGTGGCAGCAGGAGGGGGCCTAGCCCTGTCTTTGCAGTTCCTTGCTGCCAGCTTTAACCCTCTGGGGCATTTCAAGCCTCTTTGTGGAGAGCACACACATTTGGTATTAACAGTGTGATTTTGGTAATTCTAATTTAAGGATCAGTGAGGGAGATGGGAGATGGAAGGTAGTTTTCCAGGCTTTGCTGAATGTTCCTGATCCCCCTCACCATGTGCACCCCCAAATCCCCCCTGGCTTGCTCCAGCCCCTCGGCGTTGCGTTACGGCACAGCCGCCCCTATGAATGTTTGATGGTCCGGGGCGTTGCAGACAGTGGGAGATGAAATATCAAACCTTGCTCCTTGCCTGGCTTCCCCAGCTCCAAACCCCCCAGCTTTGATCACAGGGGAGTGGCAGTTCATTTTCCCCTCCTTTAGCCAAAAAAATACTGTGTGTGGAGGAGGGAACGCTCAGGGATTAAATTCACGTGGGGGCAATGCAAAGGTGCTGCCATTCCCGCACGCTAGTGCGCCGCTCCTCAGCCCTGAGATTGCAGGGGCCCAGGTGGCAGTGGCGTCAGGTTCCCCCGTGCTGGCAGGTTGATAAATAATTAACAGTTAATCAGGGCTGGGCTTAATTACCCGGGGGTAACCGGAGAGCAGGTCGTGCCGGAGAGCGCAGCCCTGCTTCGGCGTGCCGGTGCCGGACATGGAGCCATGGAGCGTGGCCGGGCACCGCCGCCTTGGAGGGGGCTCTGGATCCTGGTGCTGCTGCCGGCGCTGGCGGGGGGTGAGCACCGAGCCGTGCCCGCGGTTCCCGGGTGGGGGGCGAGCAGAGGCCTGAGGGACGCGCTGTCCCGGGCAGGGCAGCCGCTGGCGGCCGGCGAGGCGGCCTACGAGGAATGGCGGGCGACGGGCGTGCGAGGCCGGGCGGTGGAGCTGAGCTGCGGGCCGCCGCTGGCGGCCCCGCCGGCCGTGGTCTTCTGGAGCTTCACGCCGCAGGGAGAGGGGCTCCCGCGGGCGGTGGCCGTGGGCTCGGGCAGGGAGGTGGCCGTGGCCCCCGGCACGGGGACGCTGGGCCGGGTGACGCTGCGCAACGGGACGCTGGAGCTGCGGGAGCTGCGGGTGGCCGCCCAGGGCCGCTTCCTCTGCCAGGGGCTCTTCCCAGAGCGGGGCCGGCTCCGCGTGGGCTATGCCGCCGTCCTCCTGCGTGTCCTGGGTAAGTCCCTGGCTCTGGCCAACCTGGGGGGACCTGCTGGCCAGCAGCGAACAGCATCGCACTCTCCTAGGTCGTGGTCAAGAGCAGCCCCTTGCCCAGTAGCCAACAGAGCCATCCACCGGCCAACAAAACACCCCCCTAGCCAACCAAGGGCTCCACAAGTCAATAAAGCGTAGCACAAGCCAGCAAAGTGCCCCACTAGCCAATGCAGAGTCCCACTAGCCAACACGGTGGCTCACTAGCAACTGTAGTATCCCATTCACCAACCGAGCACCCCACTAGTTAGCAGAGTACCCTACTTGCCAATGTAGTCTGCCACTAGCCAGCAAAGCATCCTATAGCCAACATAACACACTGCTAGCCAATACAGCATCCCATCAGCCAAGGCAGCTCAACGCAAGCCAACATAGCACTCACCAGCCAACCCAGAGCTCCGCTAGCCAGCGCAGGTCACCATCCGCCAGCAAACCTCCTTTGGCTCCAATCAGTGTAGCCCCCTGCGAGCCAACGTAGCAGCCCACTAAGCCACCCTCCTTTCCTTGCCCTGGCTACCCAAGCATCCCGCCACCCCAAACGGGTCCTGGTAGCTGCCCCAGCTAGTACCCATGCCCACAGCCAGGGCACCCCTCGCTAGCCTGCAGGTGTCCTCACTAGCCGTCTACTGGCTGCTGTGGCACTTCACTGGCCACACAATCCGTCTGGGTGGGGGACGGGCGGGCCCCGGGGCGTTCTGATGTCCGTGGGGGCCGCTCACACTCGGTGCCCCCAGTGCCTGTCTCCAAGCCCTTCGTGCGGCCGACGGCGGCGGCGGCAGCGGAGGGGGCAGCGGTGGCCCTGACGTGCACCGTGCGGGAGGGGACAGAGCCGCTGAGCTTCTCCTGGCAGCACCAGGAGCCCCGAGGGGGTCCCTCAGTGACCCCTGCGGGGCTGGGGGGCTCCAGGGCAGAGCTGCAGCTGACACCTGCCAACCGCAGCCACACGGGCTGGTACATCTGCACCGTGCGCAACGAGGTCAACAACCGCACCAGCGACCCCGTCTACCTGGACATCGTCTGTGAGTGCCCTGCGTGCCACCCACCTCGGGGGGCCCTCAGCCACCAGCTGAGGGGGGGTGCATCTTCAGGTCTAGTGAAGATGCCATCCACGGCATCTTCAGGGCTAGTGGCATCCATGGTGTGTCTGTGGCCACCACAATGCTCCGTGGTTTGTCCATGGCCACTGAGCACCTTGCCACCATGGTATGTCCATAGCTGTCATGGAACATCCATGGACATCATGTATCCTGCCACCGTGCTGCCTCCGTGGCCACCACTGTGTGTCTATGGCCACCATGGTATGGCTTGTTGTTGCTTTGATGTATTCAGGGCCATCATACACCCCACCGGCACAATGCCTCTCTAGCCACAGTGGCCACCATGGGCGCTGTCACCACGATGCATCCGTGGCCTCTGCATGCCATGGTGTGCTCACAGCCCTCATGGTGCACCCTTTCTAAGGGATCTTTGCTGCCCTGCTTCCCATCAGTGGGAGGAAGCCCCAGGGAGGGCCGTGTCCCCTCTGTGGGGCTGTCCCTGCCTAAAGGGCCCCGTGTCCCCGCAGATGGCCCTGATGAGCCGGCCATCCGTGTGGAGCCCTTCTCCCCCGAACAGGGGGGCTTCTCGGCAGGCGAGCGGGAGGACGTGGTGCTGAGCTGCCTGGCTCCCTCCAACCCCCCCAGCCGCTACGTCTGGCTGCACAACGGCTCCCAGGTGCACATCGGCCAGACCTACGTCATCACTGCCATCGCCCGTGCCCAGGCGGGCACGTACACCTGCCTGGCCGAGAACAGCCACCTGCAGACCCGCACCCAGGCCACCATCGTCCTCACTGTCTACTGTAAGTGACCCCGTGGGGGGGCCGTAGGTCCCCGCAGGGTGAGACGGACCAGCGCGGCTCCCTGGTGAGGATGTGGGTGGGAGGGGCAGTCTGAGGTGGGGCTGGGGGGAACCCAAGCTCTCCCCCGGTGCCGATGGTCTCCTGCAGATCCACCAGCAGGGAGCCCCAGCTGCTCTGCCCTGGCCTCCGATGATCAGCGGGATGTGGCCCTGCGGTGCCGCTGGCCGGGGGGCTTCCCCCTGGCCCGGCTGCGCTGGGTGGGCCCCCAGGAGGAGGAAGAGGAGGATGAAGAGGGGTTGACAGGGAGCAGTTTTTCCATGGCCACCAGGATCCAGTCAGGGGCAGACACCAGGAACGGCAGCTCCTTCTCCTGCCTGGCCTCCCACCCCGCGCTGCCCCTGGGGGCTGCATGTGGGACCACCCTGTGTGAGTGACAGCGGGCCCATCTGCCCCCCAACCCCCCTTTGTGACGCCCTGGTGTCACGGCAGCGCCGCGATGCCCCGCTGCCGTGGCCAAACCATGGGACGGGCGCTCCGGAGTGCTGCTGCCTTTCCGGGGACCTTCAGCGCCTCCAGCTCGCTCCAAAACGGGGACGCTGTGGCACGGCCGGGATTGCCGAACCCCCTCACCCTGGGGGCTGTGTGTGTCCTTTTGGGGGGTGCTTCGGCACAGCGTGGCAGCGCCCCGCTCCGACACCGCTCCGTCCCGCAGGGCTCCCGTCCGGCAGCCCCGCCTGCGCGGCGGCGGCCACCAAGGGTGACGAGTACGTGATGCTGCGGTGCCGCTGGGACGGGGGCGCGCCGCTCGTCACCCTGCGCTGGCGGGACAGCGCGGGCAGGACCTTGGGCGACCCCGCGCCCTCCAGCGCCGTGCTGGTGCTGAGCACCGACGGCAGCCTGGGCGGCCGGGAGTTCGTCTGCGAGGCCGCGCACCCGCTGCGGGCCGCTGCCGCCGAGTGCCGCCTGCGGCTGGGTAAGCCGGAGCCGTCCCCAGCGCCCGCAGCGTGCCGCGGCGGGGTGGCACGTCCCGGCCGATAGTGTCCCCTCTCCTCGCCGAGCAGAGGTCCCCGAGCTGCAGGCGGAGAGCGAAGTGGCGGTGCTGGAGGGCGGCGAGGCGCAGCTGGCGTGCCGGCAACGGGGCAGCGGTGCCGGTCTCGGTGCCACGGTGGCGTGGTACGACCCAAAGGAGCGGGAGGTGACACCGGGGCTGGCCAAGTACCAGCTGGAGCAGGGAGAAGCGTGGGTCAACCTCACCGTCCGGGACGCCGAGTGGCCGGGGGACAGCGGGATCTACCGCTGCACCGCCACCAATGCCGTGGGCACCGCCAGCCTCCCCGTCCGCCTCCGCGTGGACCGTGAGTCCTGGGAAGGGCAAGGGTGGGCTGGGGGCATCAAGGGTGGGCTGGGGGCATCCAGCCCCGCCTGCCGGGTGCCATCTCGCCGCAGGGTACCCAGCCCCGCCCAACGTCACCATCAGTAAGCTGCGGTACACGCGGGCGCGCACCGAGGTGCGGCTGGAGTGGCGGACGCAGGGCGCCGGCAACCTCACCGGCTTCGTGGTGCAGCGGCGCCAAACCAAGAAGCCCCTCCGGGAGACCCCCAGCCCCTGGGAAACAGCCGCCGGCGACATCGAGCCGCACTCCCGCGACCGGCGCCTGGGGGGGCTGGACCCCGCGGTGCTCTATGCTTTCCGCGTCCTGGCCGTCAACCACCGCACGGCCGGGCACCCCTCCGAGGTGCAGACGCCAGGTGAAGTGGGCAGGGGCTGCTCCGCGGGGGCAGAGCGAGGGTTGAGTGGAGAAGGGCAGCGTTTCCATCCTGGTGGAGCCGAGGAGCCGAGTGTCAGCAGCCGCCAGCAGGTTTCGGGCACAGGCTCGCACCTTCCCGGGCCTTTCTGGGCTCTGCCCGTCCCTGCTGCCTGCCATGTTCCCTCTGCTCTCTTCCAGCCGAGCCTCCCTTCGAGGCGTACCCGGCGGTGACGGGGGCGGCGGTGGCAGGGATGCTGGTGGCCACCGCAGCGTCGCTGCTGGCCGTGCGCTGCATCGCCCGCCGCAGGGAGACCCTCCCCCGTGAGTGCCGGGGCCGCGGGGGCTCCTCGGGGGCCACAGCCCGACCCCTGACCCCCTCGCCTCACCCCCTTCTGTCTCCCCAGGGCTGCACGACCTGCTGTTCCGCACGTGAGTGCCCAAACCCCCGTGCCCACCGCTCCTGTGCCCGGGCACCAGCGAGCCCCCGTGTCCCCGCAGGGCCGCTCCTGGCGCCCAGGAGCCCGTGGGCACAGCGGAGGATGCTGAAGCCGCCGCAGGCGGGGAGGAGGAAGCAGAGCAAGCTCAGAGAGACTCGCGCGGCCCCGGCACGGCAGCAGGTGCCGAAGCAGCACCAGCACAGGGAGACCCGTCCGCCCCGGGCACGGCAGCAGGTACCGGGACGGGCTGAGGGCAGAGCCCCCTGCCCCGCTGCCCCAGCACCCACTCGGGCTCCTCCACCCCTCGCAGAGCCGCTCTCGGCAGCACCGGGCACCACCGAGGACCCAGTTAATGTCACCATCACCGTGACAGCGACACCGTGACCACCCCGGCTTTTGCTCCTTATTTCCCTGTTCTCCTCTCTCCCGCACCTCGGGACGGCAGCACCCACCTGTGCCCGGGCTGCGAGGCAGCTGGCTCCAAACGCAGCACCCGGCGAAAGCCCCTCCGGCTCAGCCCCGGGCCTGCAGTTACTGCTGGAGCTAAAATAAATATTTAGGCTACAATAAATAGTTTCTCACCGATGGCAGGAAAAAAGCCCGAGGGCCGAAGCGCTGCTCTCAGCCCCAGGGCTGGCATTGACTGGGGATGCTGCCTGGGGACTGTGCTGAGGTTTCTGTGGTACAAGAACAGCCACAAAGCTTTTTGTGGGAAAGGGCCTCATCTTCACCTCCAGACCCCCCAGTTTCAGGCCAAACCACAGGAGGTTAAAAACAGTGATTGGAGATGGTTTTTCCCTGCATTGGTGCAAGCACGAAGGGAAGCAGGGCCCAAGGAAAATGCCAGGCAGTTCCCAGCTTTCCTGAGTCCTCATCCTCTGCTGTCTGTGGAGACAAGGGCACCTTGGGCCATTTTCTCCTGAATTTGGTTAATAATAACCCACTGGCAAGTATCAAGCCACACAAAACAACCTTGATCAGTGCTCACAGAGTATCAGTCCCCACACCAGCCATAAAGCAGCATTAATCCTTTTATCAAACCACCCCCAGAAATACAAACCCTACCCAAACCCTCTGCAAAACCATTACTTCCAAACACAGAACATTCCAAAGGCGTATTACAGCTTCTCTGGAAAACAGAGCGTCTTTATCTGATACACCCACAATACAGGCGAGATTTAAGCAAATTTAACCATGGTTAAGTTTCAGTGTTTGGGGGAAACGAAGCAGCCACAGTTAAATCCTAACCACTTGTGGGCCAATCTCTGCTGGAAAAGGGGAAAGCCTTGCAGCAGGTCCTGCAAAAGGAACATCCAGGCAGTGAGGATGAGATAAACAAAAAGAGAGGAGGGAGATCTGTGGTGGCTCTGAGGTACGTGGCAGCCCAAGCCTACAGGTGTGAAGTCCATGGTGTGCAAAGAACTTTGGAATAAAGCAGCTCTAGCTGGGAGCTCTAGCACAGCCCTAAAAAAAAAAAAAAAACAAACAAACAAAAAAAAAAAAGCAAAAGAATAAATATAACCACAAATAATGCAATATGGGATATTTGGAATAAATTCTTCCCTGGGAGGGTGGTGAGGCCCTGGCACAGGGTACCCAGAGAAGCTGTGGCTGCCCCAATCTTGCCAGTGCCCAAGGCCAGGTTGAATGGGGCTTGGAGCAGCCTGGGATAGTGGAAGGTGTCCCTGCCATGGCAGGGGTAGAATGGGATGAGCTTTAAGTCTCTCCCAAATTAAACTGTGCTGGGATTCTATGAAACATAAGAAATCCCATTCCAACACTCGGAGCAGCCCATGGAGCTGCTGCTACCAAAGCAGATCTCGGGGGCTTCCTCCTCACACAGACATCACTCCCCAAACCCTGTGGCTGGCAAAGCTGCACCAGTAGCCCTGAGCTCCCCAGGGCTTTGGAGCAGCCACAGCCAGGCTGGCCCTGCTCCCTCCCTTCCCAGACTGGCAGGGACACCCTGCTCTGGGCTGTATGTGTCACCTCGGGGTGGCAATCTCTGTAAATTGTGCTTCATTTCTGTGCCTTTGCATTGTGACTCGTGTGGGGGGAGGGAGTGCTTTGCAAGCACTGGTTTGGTTTATTTACTGGGATTAAATTTGGAAAGGAAAAATTAAAACACCCACCCCAGCCCTGCAGTTAAGGTTGCAGCACCTCCATCGTGCCGTGTCCAGGATGGGCAGGCTCCTGACAGTCGTGCCCAGGGCTGCTGGGAGCTGTTTCACCATGACTGGTTTCATTTCAGAGCTAACCAAGCTGTTAGTAATCCCTCAAACCAAGAGTTGAAGTGGATTTTGTCTTCTGTAAGTGGGAAAGTGAGACAGGCTGGATTTCCACCTGTACTTCTGCAGAAGGGTTATTGAGCACCTGAAGACACAGTCACTGACTCAAGTTCTGCTTCAAGCTGCACAGGACAGACTCAACCAAGGCTCATTTTCCTTATTGATCTTCTTATTTCCTCATCGGGATCTTCCCAGAGAAAGCAAGAGAGGCCAGGAGGTGTTCATGGAAAGGAGGGTTCAAGTACCATTCACTGAGCTGCCAGGGAGGTGGCAGCTGTTGCTCATTTCAGATCTGCTTAAATCCCTCTCCTGGGCTCCTTGGAAGCGCTTGTCCCACTGGTAAATTGCCATGGAAACACACTCCACATTTCCCATCCTCATTCTTTATATTATTACAATTCTTTTTTATACACATGACCAGGCTAGTTTTGTGGTGTGTGGGGGAAGAAAAAAAAAAAAAAAACCAACAAAAAAGGGATTTCAAGGCATAAATAATATAAAAAGGCAACCATTTTGAAACCAAGATACATTCATATGACACTACTACAAAAAATAAATAGTGACTCTCTCTGTTATAATTAACATCCCCCCGTGACTCCCGTTCAGCGGCGCTGCGGTGCAGTTCCTGCGCTAAGTGGGGACAACGGTCACTGCCTCAGGTTTCCCGCAGCTGGAGCTGACAAAGGTCCCCAGAACCATTTAGGGTGACTCCGGATGAACTCCATCCTGGTTTTTCCTTACAGTCCTTGGAAACAGGCTGAAGAATGAGGGGACTCCAGCTCAAAACGTGGTTCGATGTTTCCGAGTGCAGGAAGCTGCTGCCTGCAAAGCAAGAGCAGGGCGGGTGGTTGTGGAGGGTTTTTCAGGAGATTCTCTGTCAGCTCAACAGAACCACACGCCCCAAAAACTCTTTTAATTCCAGTGGGTGATGCTCTTTGGGCTCAGGCTCATTCCCACCATACCAGGCACAAGCACAGGGCACAGGCTCTATCCCAGCACAGCCCCTGCATCAAACAGCTCAGAGGAGGTCAGCCCAGCACTGCAATAATAAAACCTGCTCTGAGATGGCTGCTGAAAACAGCTATGAAATAATGCTGAACCTTCAGGATTCATTAGCACGTGGTCACAATTCACAAAACTGCTGCATTCACCCCAAAGCAGCAACAGCTCCAGGCATTTGGGGGAAATGGGTCACTCAGGAGTTTGTGGCACCAAGGCCACGCTCCTGATCTGGCACGCCTTGCCAGAGGTGTGTCCACCTGAACCCCCCTCTCCCTGCTGCCTGGTGGGTGCAGAGGGAGCTGCCTGATTTCAGCACACAAGGTGCAGTGATTCCAGGGTGGGACGAGGAACAGGTTCTCTTTCCACCAACAGAGACTGGGTCCCTCCCTGGGCCAGCTCCTGCCTCCAGGATGGCTCTGGAACGCTCGTGTCCTGTGTCAGGGCTGATGGGTGTGCTGTGAGTGCAGCATCCATCAGTCACAGCCTCCTGGTGTGTCAATGAGCCCTTTTCAGAGGCATCAATCACAAGGGCATGACAGGACCAGGCACTGGAGCAGCACTGCTCCCACTTTCCGTGATGGGAAAGGCGGGCCACTTCACCTTCCTCCAAGCCTGCTCTTACAAGGGTTTAATTACTGGCTTCTCTGCAGTAAATCAAGCTCCCTACAGATGTCCTACAGAATATTCCCAGCTTGCCAGCCAGGTGCTATCCTCTGTGGGATGCCTCACCGTCCATGCAATCCACAGAGAGCTGGCTCATGCCCTCCCGACAGCAGGGAAGCTGCGCCGGGGGCTGCTCCGTGCTCTCCCTGCCCTCCTCCAGCCGGGCGCTGCACTCGGGGCTGGCCGAGGCCAGGCACATGGCCACCATCACGTGGGGGCTCAGGGGCTTCATCTCCACCCCGTCCTGCTGGAAAGGGGCTCCCAGGGGCACGACGGGCAGCGTGCTGCTGCCGAAAGTGCCGTTGGTTTTGGTGAAACACCTGCGGGAGGGACAGAGGCCAAAGTTACTCAGAGTGGCTTCTTCCCCCCTTTCTTCTTCCCCCAACAACTTCTGAGTGTTTTACCGTATCAACGATCAGAGCATTTGTCAAATCAGTTTTAAATATATTTGTGGAGCGATTCTGACATTAGAAAAAGGATAGAGTGGTTTTTTTCCTCCCAGCAGACAGCTGAAAACATTCAGAACACGCTCAGTTCCCTCCCCCATTGATTGAGACCCAATGACCTGACTCGTGAGTCCATTTCTCCATCAAAGCAACTCCATAAAACATGTTTTCACTGCCAAGATAAAGAGCTCAAATTTGAAACCCAAGCAGTACACTTAGGTACCTTGAAAAATAAATACTAAGTGTTATTGGAGTGAATGCAAATTAGAAAAATAGATGCAATATAAGAAATTTAACTCCCCTGTTCTGCTGTGTCAGTCAGACTGTGGCCCTGTAATGCCTTTGTAAAGCTGTGGAACTGAGGTTAAAGTGCTGAACAATCGTTACAGCTGAGGTGTTTAAGCTTTAAACAAAAAGGAGCAGGACTTTGACACACATACCACTGCAGCACGAGGGAAAACACCTCAGTGTTTGCAGCCCCATGAACAATGCAGCCTCAGGGAACATTTATATAAACTATTCCTACATAAGAAAGCCTTAACTACCCCAAAAATAAAAAGTTCGCTTGTGCAGCTACCACAAATTTTGAGAAACTACACGTAAAGATGCTCCTTGTTATGTGATGCAGGACAGAGATGGATCTGCAGATGAACACATGGAAATAAGGATGGAAAGTGTTCACACCCTCCAGTGACAGCCCAAAATGCTCCTGTGAAAGCTGAACAAGCTCCAGGTCTCTATGTGCTAGTGCAGATACAACTCTGAGCAGCCTTCTTCTCTTTTTTTCTGACCAGATGTAAACCCACCCCTCACCTGCAAGTAGCACTGTGTGCTGCTCCAGACTGATTCTGGCCCAAACCTGAGCAGAGCAGATGAAAAATTGCTGGAAATGAGGAAAGATGGACTGGGACACCAGCAGTGCCAGGGCAGCAGCCAGCAGAGCTGACCTCGACAGCAGCCCAGCACTGAGCTCAGAAGGCTTCAAATCAGGGTATGTTAAGCTTGGCAGTCTCAGTTAAGTCCTGCCCAAGTCCCAGAAACCACTTTTATGCCATTAAAAAAGTCATGGCAATAAGGAGAACCATCACGCTGGAGGGACCTGTCCTACAGCCCTGCCTAGAGCTCAGTTCATAGCTGAAACCTGATCAAAACCTGGGATCAATACTGCAAGAACTGAAAGAGCAACAAAACACCCAACAACACAAATAAACTTGTCAGAGGAGGAGCTGTAGTGAGCTTTCCCTCTGGCAGATGCTTCACCTGCAAAGCCAGAATAGGACAAATGGGTTCCCTCTGGAGCCTGCTCCCCTCCCAAAAGCTGTGAGGATGGAGCAGCACTAAGCTTCAACCTTCACTCTCCTATTTTGTCCTCCCACTCCTGTAACTGCCTCCAAAATCATTATTCCAAGTACCAAAATACCACAGAAGCCACTGGAGAATCCACATGAAACACATCTGGTCCTCAAACAAATCCATTTATTAGTTTGCCTTTCTCTCCGCAGAGGTTTTGACTGCACTCACTTATTATTTAGAAAAAAAAGGCTCGGAGAAACCCATCTAAATGTTTGGGTTTGCATGTTTCTGGGCGTTTCTTCTTAAAGATCCAGGGGTGAGTGAAGCTCTCTGTATTATTGTAAGAGCTTGAAGGATGTTTCAACACAGCAGTTCAGCATTCTAAGCTTCAATAACCACATTTTGATGGAAACAAGCCATGGGGATATCCAGAGCAGAGTGTGGAGGAAGAGTGATGTAAAATCCCTGCTGGGAAAACACATCTTCTATCAATTCTTCATACTGAAACTCTACTAAACGGTAATCTAAAAAAATCCTAATTTAGATGGAAAAGCTGGAAAAACAAACTGATGTTCCTACATTTGAATTGGGTATTTCAGATTTCTGATCAAAACGCAGCGAATTTGCAAAGGAGAGAGATCTGCAAAAGTGTAAATTCCTCTGCAAAAGTCAGGTATCTCGAGAGCTTTAGCACAAAGGCACAAGAGAAAAAAAAAGATCAAGTCTCAATCCTGTCAACCACAGGCTTTGTCCACAATAGCAAAGTCGGTCTCCAGTTTTCAGCAGCTTCTCCCTCTGGCAAGACTCCATGAGAAGTTATGAGGGATAAAGTGCTAATTTAAACAGAAGACCCAGGGATTTCAGCACTGCAATAATAAAACCTGCTCTGAGATGGCTGTTGCTGAAAACAGCTATGAAATAATGCTGAACCTTTAGGATTCATTAGCACGTGGTCACAATTCACAAAACTGCTGCATTCACCCCAAAGCAGCAACAGCTCCAGGCATTTGGGGGAAATGGGTTGGTGAGGGATTCATGGCACCAAGGCCACGCTCCTGATCTGGCACACCCTGCCAGAGGTGTGTCCACCTGAACCTCCCTTCCCCACCTGCCACGGGGGAGCTGCCTGATTTCAGCACGTGATTCCAGGGTGGGATGAGGACAGGCAGGCCAGGGGGACAGCCCTCACCTGCGCAGCGAGGTTGAACAAAATGGGGAAACCACTCCAGCCTCCAATTCCCACTTGCCAAAACCTACTGAGCCGACTGCACTAACCCAACAGGCCTTCCTCCTCCTCTTCCTCCTCCTCCCCCTGGGCATAGACCCAGCTCCCTGGTGTAAAGCTGAGGCACGTTCTGGTCCTCTCTACTCCCCTCTCCCATGTCCTTTTCCATTCCCCCAGCGGCAGGACAGGAACAGAGCGGGCCCTGCTGCGCAGCTCTCTGCCAAGCCGAGGTTAATGATCCCCTCCGGGGCAAGGCAGCTGCAAGGGACAACTTGTTTCTCTATCAAGCAGTCAAATATAGAATGGGGCTGTGAAAACTCAAAGTTCAGGCCCTGCTGATGACCCGTCTGGGAGGAGCAGCGCAGTTGCAGAGGATGGAACTCTTTCCCTCGCTTTCTTAGGGAAAAAAAAAAGAGCAAATAAAGAACTAAATGTGTTTAACACTGGAAGCAAGCTCTTAATTACAGTGTAACACATATGGCATGTTCTAAATTACCACGAGTCTCAGACATCCTGGTGAGAGCTGCTGCACGGCCTGCTTGAAATCACAGCATTGGTGTGTGAGGAAACGTGCTGGGCTTTCCTGAGACCTGCCAGGGACACTGGGCCAGGCAAGGCATGCCCAGCTCCACCTGCGAGCAGCAGCTTGTCAGCATTACACTCTCATGCCCATATTTATGGAAGGAAGAAGGATTCAAAGCTCATTAAAAGCGGTATTTTAAAAAGTAAAACTATGAAAATAAAGTGAATGTGTTTTCTGCCTTCAACAACAGCTTTATTGTTCAACAGGGGTTGGACTCGATGATGCTTGTGGGTCCAACTCAGAATATTCAATGATTTGATGATTAATTTCAACTCAGCTTAGCCAGATGCACACCTAAAGGCAGCTGAAGATTTTAACAGTACTGAAAAATCAAAGTATGATTGAAAAAAAAGCCCAGCTTGTCTGACTTTCAGTCCAATTTCTAATCATTAAAATAACCAGAGATTGAGTCAGAAGCCTAAGGAGGACAGTAATTCCAAAAGTGAAAACTTAGTAATTTTTATTAGGTTTCAAACTCCCAGCTACAACGCAGAAGGCAGATTTCCCTTATTCTACACAAGAATTCTTTTTCACATTAAAAAAAATGTATCCCACTCTGACAATGGCTGGTCATCTCCTCCTGAAGGCCTCAAGAACTTCAAATCCCATGTTTTACAAAGAACAGCATTGTGAAGGCAAAGGAGTGAGATGGTTAGTGTTCTTAAGGGAATGTCAGGGAGTGTAAAATATAGAAGACCAATTAAATCCGATTTGACAAGCTCCATATGGAATGATTTTGTTATCTCAGAACTGAAGAAGAACACAGGAAATACAGATTTTTCTTAAAATCCAGTGCCCAACCTGCCTCACTTCCTAGAGAGCACCAGAGGAGCATGTTGAGCAAAGTGAGCTCTGGGGTTTTAACAACTTGTTTTATTCTGTCCTATGGAAAATCCTCAACTGCTCTCCAGGTCATCCATGGAGCTCCTTGTGCTAGTGAGGACACAGCTCTCATCTTTTGTCAGCCCCAGCTCCACCCCAGCACACAGAGGGAGGGCTGTTCTCTGGGCAGGTCATTTCTCACCTGTTGTTGTCATTTCTCACCTGTTGTTGTCATTTCTCACCTGTTGTTGTTCCGACAATTCCGGCAGCTGATGCACTCCGAGGGGTCAGCCTGTGGCACTGTCGTGTACATCCCACCACCCTGCAGCAGGAAGGATTAATAATTAATAGTTAGAAATCAGATCCCTGCTGGGACACCCAAGAGCTCTTGGACTCAGTCTCCCTGCTCTGATCACATTATCGATGCCCTGCTCCGGGCTGTACGTGGCACAGCAACACTGAGCGATTGTCCAAAGGCCAGGGGAGGCCTTTGCCAGTGTGTGTGTCAGGGAAAAGTAAATAACTGCAGCTTAGACAAGTATGTGGTCATTTCCCTGGTCTGTTTTCAGCTTAATATGCTGAGGTTTAATTTAATAAACACACTGTAAATATATTTATTTTTAACGCTGATGACAGACACGAAAGCGAATTGCTGTTCATTAGCACGCAAGGCTTGTTTAGGGAGACAGAGGATTAAATTTGCAGGGCTGATGTCACATACAAACCCATCCCACTTTCCTGTAATTACTCCGATTAGATCAGTTTACTTCACTACACTGATTTTTGAACCGTTTGGTATTTGTACAGATGGGGTAATTCCTCAGCCAGCAATGACTCCGGGTGAGAGGGATTTTGTGTTGTTGGTTTTGGCTAACGGGGCCATTACAAGCCAGTTGAAATGCCCAGATTAACACATACCTCATTGTTAGGGACCAGGCAGACAGTGATGTGGGAGCCACTCCAAGGGGGCTGCAGAGCCAGGCTCCTGCACTGGGCTCCAGGAGGGAGCCGGGCTGGGAAGGCTCACCTGGCTTTTGGCAGCTCAAGTGGTAGGCAACTTCTAGCAATCCCTATTTTCACAAAGACAGAGCTTATCCTGAAGTTTTTGAGGGATAGGGAGCACTGAGGAAATGCCTAATTAGTCTTGATTGCCATCCTGGCCAGTTTCTCCCTTCCTCATTTAACCCAATCATTGAAACAATAAAGAGCAACCTAAGGAGGATCAGAACATCCTGTTCCTCTGCGAGGCCTCGCCCATGTGCCAGTCCCAGCCCTTCTCCATGGGCACGGATCCTGTGACTCAAACTTTCTACAACAGGGAGTGGGGAAAGAAAAGCTCAACCCCATCTCCTGTTCCCAGCAAGACAGCAGCATTGGGTGGACACCTCAAAGCACAGAGGAGCTCCAGGCACCAAGACCTGTGTAATCACAAACATATTTCCTTTTTTCCCCCAAAAAAAA
Organism: Motacilla alba alba; assembly: GCF_015832195.1. Classification (NCBI taxonomy): domain Eukaryota; kingdom Metazoa; phylum Chordata; class Aves; order Passeriformes; family Motacillidae; genus Motacilla; species Motacilla alba. Next base: position 1,758,534 of record NC_052039.1, on the reverse strand, counting down.
ATAAAAATGGGAGACACAAAACAATGCAAACTACCAGTCTCAGTCCCAGGCAAGCTTTTGAGCACTGCAAATCCTCCCTCCCTGTGGGCTTGGAGATTTTTGGAGAGTTTCACCCACTGGGAGATTGGACAGGTCAAAAAAAAAAAAAAAACAAACCAGTTTGGGACTTGGTTGCTCTTGAAAACAACAAGAAGTGGGCACTTCTGGCTCCATGGGTAGGCCAAGGGCAGAATGGGGTGAAGAACTGACTGGTCTGGGCTCAGACTGGAGGGAACTGAAGTGGCAACTACTGTGCAAGTGCTAATTTGTTGTTCAATAAAATGAAGTGCTTGTGCTCAATTACCAACACAAACAATAGACCCGTTTTTTTTCTCCAGAAACAGCATGGGTTATTCAGACTTTTGAACTTTTTCTTTCAGTTTTCCTGGGCAATGTTCACAGTTTTGAGTAAGTTTAGTAAGTTTGAATGCAAGCCATCTGTTTCCATAGACAATAATGAAATCATTATTCTCTCTTGGAAACAGGACACGTTTCAGCAAATGAAGTATTTTTCCACAGCATACAAAGGCTGGATCGCAGACTGAAATTAGTTTTTAATTTTATTTTCAATTTCAAAACAAAAAACGAGCCTGTCTCAACAGTCACAAACAGGGGACTAAAAAAAAAAAAAGAAAAAGAAAGCAGCATTATTGCTCTGCTGCAGTTCAAGATGTATGGGGCACTTCATTCCATGGAACCTCCTGCGCCATTCGTGCTTTGCCATAATTAATAGCATTGCTCAGAGTTACAGATCTGAAACAGGTGGGGGAAAAACGGGTGATCCATAAAGCAGCAGAATAAGCAGCTATAATTAAATGTATTTAACTTGGAGATTGAGAAATACCATATGTACAAGTAAAGTATCTCAGCCCAGCACTGAGGCATTCTCAGAGCTTACATGCTGTTAGGAGGAGGGTAGAGGCAGATTTCCCAGAGTAAGTGGAATTCTTGCTGTCATCTGATATTCTCAAATGAAAACCATGATGTTTGTATCACAAATATCAGCCCAGTTGCTTCCTCTGGGATAAGGAATTCAGTGGAACTGGCTGTTATCAATGGATGAGTATTCCCCCACCCAAATCAGGCCTGCTTCCACAGCCCCTGAATGAACCCCAAGGTCTGGGCTGAGCCTCCCGCCCAGTAGAGGAGCTTACGTTCACGAGGTGATGGGGATGTTCGTAGTCCACGTGTGTTCTGGACAGGGAGTTGCTGTGCCCTGGGTACAGTCCTGCTCCTCCTCCACTCATGATGCCATTGACACCATTGGCGACTTTGTGATGGAGGTGGGGACAGCCGTTGCTGAGGAAGTTCCCGTGGATGCTGCCGTTGACCCGGCTCGTCCCGGGCAAGGTGGTGTACTCAATCATCTGCCCGTTGATATCTGCCCCTTGGTACAGGTAGCCTGGGGGGTCGTATTCTGCAAAGGACATTTTCACTGAAAGCACTTCTACTGATAGATGAGAAGCTAAATGAGCAACCCTAAAAAATAATGAAACTTATCTTTTCTTTCTCCAGCTTTTGTGAACTAACTCTGCTATCCAACTGCTTAGCATACGCATGTAGACATGGAAAACAGCCACATCCTGGAGAACAGGCCAGAAATGTTGGTCTGGAAGGAGCTGGTTGATGTCAATCACTACAAGAGCATCCTAAAACCAGGCCTTTTGTATCACCAACAGCCCTTGTGCTATATCTGCTATAAGCTGCTTCCAGAAGATCTCTCTGGGCTGCAGCTGAAGACACTATCTTCATTATCTCCACATTTCTCTCTGTAGGAGAGTAAGAGTATTTAAAAATAACCACAGGCCGAGCAAGAGCAAGGCTGATTTATGCACAAGGAGCAGAAAAGGCCACTGCAGAGATTCTGCTGGCTCTGGGTTGTTGGTGGCTGCAGAGCACCTTGCAAAGCTCCTGCTCCAGGCTCCTGCTCACTAATGAACAGGTTTTCCTTATTAACACCTCTCTGGAAGACTTGGCCACTGAATGCCATCTCATTGTGCAGGGACTAAGAGGTAACAAGGGACTTGTCCTAGAGCTGCAAGTTCTCTTTCTTTCCAGATGCACTCAAGAAAGGGAGAGATCCAGGGTTTAACTCTCCACAATTTTAACAAGTGATTATGATTACACACATTCTGCCTCTGCAGTCATCAGAGACCTATGCAGAGGCTTAAAGTTAAACACAAACTACAGAAACTTTGCACTGGGCTTTCCCACACCATTCCCTGGCTGAAACCGCAGCACAATCCTCCAGGGACCCAGCAGGACAGGGAGCATCAGGGTGAGGAAATGGAGATGCTGCTCTGAAAAACTCAAGTCTGCACCTAAGGCCCACCTGGAAGTACAAGTCTCTACAGAAATGCAAGTCGGCTCCTAACAGGAAACTGCTTCCCATCCCTAAAACACAGCATGGACATTCCTGATTTTACCCTGGTAAGGTTTTCCCCGTGAAACCGACCCCCACTCACTCTGCATGGCGTTCTGCTGCCGGTTCTTCCAGAGGCACATGGCGATGAAGACGATGAGGATGAGCACCATGACGCCCAGGACGCAGCCCACGATCAGGTACAGCATGTCCCCGCTGCGCACGGGGCCGCTGGCAGCCACAGCCCCGCTGCCCCCCGCCCGCTCGGGGGGGCTGGGGGGCGTGCTCAGGTCTCTCACTGGATACTCAGACGCTCCCGGCGTGCGTTTCACTGGATGAGTAGAGACAAGCACGTGTACATCCACTAAATGCGTTTTTGAAATGTGGTTTTTTTCGTCACGAAATGAAAATAATTACTGCCGAGCCTGAGTCCCGATGCCTCGCAAAGAAAGCTTCCAAGTCAACACTAAATCCTGCAATGAGAATGCCAACTCCTATTGGGTAATAACTGTTTGCCTTGGAAAATGGTGATTATCCCGCCTGCTCACCGCTCTTTGAGGTCACTGGAACTTTAACGAGCCGCTCGAGGTACCCGTGGCTGCAACTGCTCTAACTCTCAACTTGAAAGAGCACAAATCTTTCCACTTCTGAGGTCAGGAGAAACCACAACACTCATTTCTCTTGCCCAGGCTCTGCCAGATGACCTACCCTTATCTGATGTGAACCCTGCTAACCCCCTTTCCAAACCACACAGTTGAAGATCAACCAAGAGATGAACAGAAAATCACTGAAAATGAGATGCTGGTTTAACCCAGGAATTGCATTTATATTAATTTCCAGTATACCACAGTTCAGATTTATTTCATTCTACACTAAAACCCTAAAAGAGGTGCCTGGCTTAGGAGTGAAGCTGCTCAGAGAGAGACAGGCACCTCCATGCAGGTATGCTGGATAAGCTGGATCACCCTTATGAGCCTGGGGGAGATAAATTTTAAGGAAGAGGCAGTGTGAATGACAGATTACATCTTGCCCACTTTAAAATTAGAGAAAAAAGTTATATTCCTTGCAGGAGGGAGACCAACTGTGCGTGCAGCTTTGAAGCCCTGCAGCTCCTACTCCTTCCTTCAAAGGTTTCACTACTCACTTCACTGAATTTTGATGCTTCCGCTCCCAGAGGGCTTTTTTCTTTTTTTTTTTCTCAAACATTTTTTCATAGCACTGCATTTGAAGTTTACTGTCTGCATTTTCCCTTTACAGCCTTACTTGGTTTTAGAGATTAAAGGAGACAGGAATTCTTCGCAAAATAAATGTGACTGCCATATCTGACACTTCCCGAGAACAGTACAAACTTTGTGCCAGAGGCATGCAGGATTAGGGATGGAGGCAGCCAACACAGCCATCAATTGCTGTGGTCTGCACTTATACAACGTGTCACAGAGCCCTGAAGACATAAAACAGATGTACAAATCAATTCTGTCATCTTCAGGCGCATGGTTGTCTCCTAAGGAGAGGCCATCAGCGGAGCAGAGGCAGCAGCGCTATCTCTGAGGGCAGGCAAAGCTGCAGAGCTCTGCTGAGAGCCTCAGGAGTGCAAGGGATCACTTTCCATATGTTCAAAACAATCCCAGCTTCGGAAGACAAAACAATCCTCCGAAACATTCCAGAAAATTATGGTCATCATCACAGCTGACTTTTGTGCTGCACAAAAATTCCCCCAGTGGATCTCTCCCGTCCCAAAGGCCACCTCGGCTCGGCCCCGCAGCCTCACCTTTGGTCTCGCAGATCATCACGTTGCTGTACTCACTCTCCCCTCCCTCGTTGTAACATTGCATCTTAATGTCATAAGAAGTTTCAGGCTGCAGGTGATTTATCAGGTGCCACTGCTTTGTACCTGGAGGGGACACAAAAAGTAAATTGCAGCTCATTTACCCACGGGAGCCAGAATTATGGACAAGGAGCATTGCAGGGACCTTTTCAACCAAATGCAGGGGCGCTGCAGCTTGTCTTGTTAGCACAAGCTAACAAGAATTTTGAAGCACAAAAATCTTCAGTAGTAGCTTCTGGACTTAGCTGAAGCCATGGTCCACGACTGGCATCCCTGCTCATGACAGAGGGCTGGAACTAGATGATCCTGAAGGTCCCTTTCAACCCAAATTATTCCATGACTCTCTAAGACTTGCGTTATCTTGTGAAATTGATTATTAGAAGGACCTTTTGATGAATTAAAGTGAGGGTTTTTTCAGTATTTTCTTTCAAAGAAAGTAATTCTCTACAAAAGCCAAAACTCACTAAACTCAAACCCAGACATCTAAGTGCCCTCACGTGTGCATTTAAGTTCAACAGCAGCCCCGTGCAGCCTAAACATGGAACTGTCAGAGGGATGGGTTTAGGGTGGATTACGCTGACTATTTACAGTACCCAGGGCAAACAACAAGGAAACTGGCACAGAGAGCTTGGGACAAGGAAGAACCTGGCTGTGAGCAGACCTTCTAGAGGTGCAAGGTACCACTGCAGCCATCGGTGTCCCACTGAAAGGACACATCTGGGTGGCTCAATTTGGCCAAAACCCCAAATAACTGGACGTGCATTTTATGAACCATCCTGGGAACACAGCAAGGCTGTCCTGGTGCCACTGCCCCTGCAGAGCCCGAGTCCCAGCCCCAGCCAAGCAATCTCCTCTAATAGGACAGTTTTGTCATCTCTGGCCCCCAGCCAGCTTTTCATTTAGACACCCTCCTGAAGTACTGAGCATTTCAGGATAAATCACTCCCAGTTTTTACTTTCACGGGCTTGTGACAAATTTTACTAAACAGCGACCCTTTTTTTTTTTTTTTTTTTTTTTTTCTAGAGAGTTTAATTAACTGTTTGAGTGCTCTTAATCCCTCTTGGAAAATACCACCTTGAACTGTTTCCACTGTTTCTAAGGAACTGTCTACCACCTACTGATTGAAGCATTAATAAAAAGGCTCGGCCGTGCTGGGCTGTCACCGTGATGCTGCTCCAGCTCCTCCGGGAGCGCAGCCCAGGTGCAGCCCCTCTGCCCGGCCCCAGCAGGGCCCTCTGCACCGGGGGCTGCCCAGCACGGGCCCTGTCCGCACCCCAGTGAAGGCGGACAAGCCCCGGCTCAGGCTGGAGCTGCCTTTCCCTAAATCGCACGTTTTCCCAAGCTTCAGGCTCGGTTTTCCCGGCGCCCCCACCCCCAAGCATTCCTTTCGGTAATTACTACACCAGGTTTTAGGTTTCCGCTTCAAACCATTAGTGGAACTGGAATCAGTACAGGCACTTTAACTGTCCTCTTCGTGCACCATTAGCAAGGGAAAACATTTAAACAACTGACATCAGACTGCATTTACATTTAAAATTCAATCTCCAGGATTCTCGAAACAGAGAAATTCAGAGCAGAAACGGAGAAATGCAGATCATCGCTGCAGGACAGGGGGGGATTTTTTTGCTTTTGCCTAAAGCGACTGAGAGATACCGAGGAGCCATCAGAGCTTTTTGCTTGTTTTTTCCGTCAAATAAAATATGATTTTGCCTGCAGCGGTATTTATAAGGAAAAAAAAAAAGGTTTCTGCAGAGTTTTGAATGTCTCGAAAGACAAGACTTAACAGGAAGCGGTGAGGAAAGCCTGCGGCAAGCACTTAGCTAGCACAGGCATCACAACACTTTTTCCACAACTCATGCAGTCATTTCAAGATAAAATTCCCTGTCATAAAGCAGATTAATTCAAAGGTAACAGAGGGGGAAAAAAAAAGCAAAGAACAAGTGATTTATGGCAAAAATACCTTAAGTCACATGTTCCTCTACATATTTCACATCAAGTGCTTCCAATCACAACTTAATTGAAAATACTTCTCTCTCTTTTTTTTTTTTTCCCTCCTGAAAAGCTAATTTAGGGGAGCACAGTAAAGAAAAGCTGAAGTTTAAATCTTTCCACCAAGTGATTTCTGTTGCAGGCTCTGGCAGAGCGGAGCAGCTGCTAATGGTTTCAGACTGCCACAAAGAGTTCAATACACACACGCTCGGAAAAAAACCCCGAAACAAGCTAATTTCACAGCACAGTGGAGCCCACTTAAACAACCAACTGCTCAGTGTATAAGATTTATAAACACACAAGTTCTGTCTAGCAAAGGCTAAAATACATTTGCAGATGAAGGTGAAGCCTGCATAAGGTTCTTTAAAGCCTCTGAGCTCAAACTCTGGATCTTTAATAGCTTTATAGTGTGCAAAAGCTTATGTCATGCATCAAAGTACTATGTGCAGCATTGTCTGGCAGGGGAAAATTTTCAAAATAAAGGTCCATTCCTCTTGTAACTGAATAAATGAGGGGGAAAATAATTAACGTCATTGGGCCAGAATGAGATCACTGCATTTGCTCAGCCCAAGCAATAAGGACATTAAATAAAATATTTTTAAAAGGGTTTTCCACTTCTGGACTAATATAGACATTATCTAATAACTTCTTCCAGGAAAATGATGATCTAATATGCACAGGGGAAAAAAATAACTTGATTAAAAGGCAAAATGAAGCACAAACATAGTTGCATTTGCAGAGTGCTACAGCACTTGAGGCTAAAAGCAACTTCCTTATAGCAGGAGAAGTGATTAGGCGAGGTAAGAGGAGAGAAGGGCAATTGCACACAAGGTACTACCAGCTTAGAAAGTCCACGCTGGGGTAAATAATTTTAAAAGCCAGCTAGTTGTTAGTACAGTCTGTAACCCAGATGTTTTTATCCTGGGTTAAACCTCATTTACACTGCTTTCTCTTCATACAACTTGGAGCTACACCAGTTTAAATTGACCTTCATTAAGTATCTGTATAACAAGCCAGACTTAAACCAGTAATTAGCTCTCAAGCTTCCACGTCAAAGAGGCTTCAGAGGGAAGAAACCAGCTCACGTGTGGGCAAAACCCGACGTTAGGGAGTTGAGATAGCTCCTTCTGTGAGATATATTATAAAGACTGCTCGGGAAAAGCAGTTTAGATTTCATATAAACACAGCCAACATGGCTACAGGGTGTCCTTCCCCTTCTCCAAGCAGGCGTGCCCGGCACCGTACCGTCCACGATATCCCGCTTGTAGTCGCTGTCGTTGTCGCTGTCCGTGGGCCGGTAATAGATGTAAAATCCTTGGATGGGTGTGTTGTTGTTGCTCGATGTGATGTACTGCAAAAGAATTTTAAGAGACCGCATGAGAGAAGAAAAGTTTTAACTGAGTCCTGCTGAGTTGTCATCACCAAGTAGCCCATGCTATGCAAATAGGAGTATTTTTAATGAGGTTGTGTAAGCAAAGGTGACTGAACTCCCCTGAGTAGACAGAGAGTAGCATGGGTACAAGAGACTGAGCCTGGGCTGACACTTTGCTCCCATATTACTTCCCAAACCCTCAGTTAGGGTTTGACCATGCACAGCCTGAAAATCTGCATGATTAATGGAAATGGAAAAGTTAAAACCATAAAACTCTTCAGAAAGAGTTAAGGTCACTCTAAAAATCAGCTCAAGAATCTTTAAGTTATGCAGCCTCCTGAGGAACCAGAGGTTATTTTAAGTTTATTATCCTTAACATCTCTTAAGGCTGAGCTAGCAGAGCAAACTAACACTGGGAACTCTACACATTAAATCCTCCAAAGTATACCAGGGGGTTAGATTTCAAAACAAGAGCAAAGAATTTCTGTGGGTTTCAATAAGGACTTTAAAGTACTTGTTTACAATAGACGAGGTAACAGGGGAAAGGAAAATGTTTCTCTAACATGAAACCTCCACTGGATGTGAGGGAAGACGGCGGGTTTGAAACACTCTCCCAGCCACCCCAGCCTGGATTGACAAAAGCAGCAGGAATTGCAGGAAACGGAGCCAACTCACTCACAACTCATGGCATGAACAGGGTTTGGGACAGAGTTAAGCCCACTGGTGCCTCTGAGATGTCTGTGCCAGAGCAGGTGGACTGGGGCGGCTGCAGCCTCCCACTGGAGCTGCCAGTTGGGCACATCTGGCGTAACCCGAGGAGGGCTGTGCGGGCTCCCCGGGGAGCTGGAAGGGGAGTGGGGTGGAGGGAAGCCGGGAGATGGTGCAAAACGCAACAGACAACTGACAGGGCTGTCTCTGAGCGGGAAAAAGTGTCTGGAAACGGGGGCAAAGGGCTCAAGAGGCACAAGTCCCATTAAGTCCCCCAGTTCTAACTGCCTTAGCCCCGTCCTAGGAACACGATCATCTCCAGGTCTCGTGGGGAGGAAAACCCCCGCTCACCACTCCGCCAACAACTCTTAATCCTCGACTTTGCAGTACAAGCTGCGGGAAGAACAGGCAGAGCTGTACCCACCGTCCATTTCAGCATGATCTGCGTGTCGCTGATGGCTTCGGTGTAGGCGATGTGCGGGCCGGCGATGGGCCGGCTGGAGAAGCGGCCGGTGAACCCGGCCACCTGGTACGGGCGCGACGCCGCGCTCCGCGGGCTCTCCCCGTAGTTGTTCACTGCGATCACTCGGAACCTGTACATTTCTCCTTTTAAGGGAAAGAGGGAAAAGAAAGAAGCCTTGTAGCAAAACAAGCGCTGGAAAGAGGATTCAAGAAGAGACTAAACAGATTAGGAAGTACTTCTTGCACAGCATCCAGTTAGAAAAGGAGAGGAGTCCCCGCCACAGGCTGAGGTGGAGATGTAAACAACTTCTAGAAGTCACTCAAGGAAAGTCCAAAGGCTATTGGAGATACCTCCATCAGCCCAGGAAATCCCTAAGCTGGTGGGCACTGAGAAGATGCTTCAAAGGACCCCTATCACCATCTACTCCATCTTCTCTTGTATTTTTTGCCTGAGTTTTCAGGGCTAGACACTGGAAGAAGTCACATTTTTCCACTAATGCATTTTTCTCTACATTCTGAGTGTTCACTAGAAGGACAATTAAGTTAAAAATAGCAGTGATACACAACCCTCCTCTCCACATGAACAAGTATTAAATTATGGGAGGTTTTTTTTCCACATGGAAAGCCAGAAATCATCTTGAATTCATGTAACAAGCTCCTAGGCCATATACAAAACCCAAACCTAATGGAGCAGAAACGGGGTAATCCAAGCAGAAGTTAAAACGAAAAAACCTGAAGAGCTGCAGTAATGAAAGATCATTTCTGATACCTGGCTCCAAGTTCCTAACTTCCACAGACAGCTTGGAGGGAGAGATGTTGCCAGCTGCGACGAGCCAGTCGCTGTTGCGACCCAGACGTTTGTACTCCACTTTGAAGGCGGTGATGGGGGAGCCCCCGTTGGCGCGGGGGATCCACGTGACGTAGACGGACGACTCCGAGGCCGTGGATATCGTGGGTCGGTCAGGAGCTTCTGGAACTGAACGGGGAAATTCAGGTACAAGAGGATTAGAGTCAGCTGAAACTTCATTTTCACTAACAACTGATTAGGCTCGTTGCTGATGATTGTGTCGGATTTCACGTATTAACAAGGAGAATCTTAAATCCTCCTGAAATCACCACTGCCCTTACTCTGCTGCAAAGCATGGATGATGAGCAGACAATTCAAGAGGAATTGATATCTCACCAATATAATATTAAAAAATTACATGGTATTGCACTACTCCAACCATTTCTACATGAGAACAGATGCATACACTAAGTGAACAAGAAAAATATTTTCAAGCCCCCAAAATCCCCCCGACCCAATGAGACTTCAACCCATCTGAATTAATGAGTGCTGGAGAAACGAGAAGGAAGAGAGAACAAAGCATGCACCAGGATGTACTTACGGAACTCACTGAAGTTACAGGCAGCAGTGGGACAGAGAGAAGGGAAAGAGGGGTGTTAATAAACCTGGTTGTAAGAGCTGTGAGGCTTTACTAAACCAGCCTGGATTCATGAACATGGAGCTGGTGCTGAGGAGAGGAGTGGAGCAAGGAGCAGCAGGCTGGGGGCTCTGGGGCACGAAGCAGCTGAGCATTTGCAGCCAGGCACTAGTAAGGCCCTTGTGTGGCTCCTCTGACATTGATGCTGCCACAAGCTCAGCTCCTTGCCTGTATTATTAAACCTCTCCGCTCACCTTTGGCTTTACCCCAGATTTTAGATACCTTTGAGATCTCAGCCCCTGAGTAAATCTGCCTGAACTAGGCCAAGGAGTTCAAAGGCTGGGGGAAGGAGGGGTGAGAAAAAGGACTATAAACGTGCTCTTTTCACTGGAAACCAGGCCAAACATTACATCTACTGGGAAATGCCTATATCTCCTCACCATCAGAAATAAGCCTGTCCCTGGGAAGCCACAGGAAAACATTCAGAACAGATATCACACATTTGGAGAACTTAAAACTCTGACACAGCCATTTCCCATTTCCTCTTCCTCTTTCTCAGTGGAAGGAAAGAGAAAACCAGAGTATTTAGCAAAAAGATGCCATAGGTTTACAAATGAGCAGTTAGAACATGGGTTGTAAGTGAAAATTCTATTGTTTTTTGAGAGCCACACATGCAGGCAGCAGCATCCTAAGAAATATGCTATGTAACAGAGTAGCCTCAGAATAAACAGGAAATAGAGGAGGCAATACAAGCACCTGGAGCAGTAATAAACACAGCTTAACTCAGATACAGCTCTTTGCAACACAACTTTTAGTGCCCAACTCACAAACCATCCACACTCCTACCTCCACTGTGGCGAGACAGGTCCGGAAGGATGACACCGAAATTATTTGTGCCTTCATGAACAATGGGATGTTTGGGGATTCCTACGGGTGGAGATGGAGCCTGCGTGTTTTTCGAGGATGATGTTCTTTCTAAGAAGATTTGACAGACAGTACATCAGTGTAGGGCCTGTATAAGGAAATGCTGTTTGTCAATGCTCACTCTACAAGGTCACTTGCTACCGTGCTGCCCTGGCTTCAAATCCCAAGCTGGACAGTCAGGATAGCAATTAGGGAGATTCTCTGGGAGAGCAAGAGAGATTTCCCACCCAGGCTGCGGGTGAGTGACTGTCCATCTGCAGTACTGACATCCACAGTGCTCAGTGGTGATGCCACCAGCTCCTGCCTGTGCTGCCAAGCCCACTCATCACAACGTCACCAGATGGGGAAAGTTATACACTGAAATCCATGTCTAGAGAAAGAGTTAAAATGCTGTGGAAGCAGCTGGAGCCAGTACACCAGGCTGAGAGGGCTTTTGACCTGTGGCAGGATAGTATGGAGCAGGGTGGGGTGGCAGTACTGACTCCCCCGAGTTTGCCAGGGATTGACCACAGGACAGTGAAGAGGAAGCATCATCTGGGTTTAATATGATGGGCTGTGACAAGTGGCTTTGCTGGTGTGAAGCTTCTCAGCCCCCCAGGAAGCTGGGAGGGTTAGTAGGAGGAGGAACGTGAGCATGAACACCAGGATGTCTCTTACAGAAAAGTAGGGGTGGAACGGGATTTTGCCACAGTTTGGTACAATACCCTGGGGGGTTGTTTGAACCTGACTCCTGGAGGAAGGTGGGGTGGAGGAATGTGCACCTGTGATGATAAAGGGAGGAGGTGTAGGACAAAAAATCAGGTAAATGTGGGGCGTTCCACGAGAATCCTCCTGAGACTCAGCCTCTGAGGGTCTGTGCAAGGAAGGGGATGGCTGAGAAGAGGCTGGGGATGGATGACTGCGGCCTCTCGAGATGGTGCTTGGCCTCATGGTAGCACACAGCCTATGAAGGGGGAGCAGGAGAAGGGCTCCTGTGTTAGAGGTTTCTTTGTGTAAGTAGGAGCCATAGTAGAATCCTCATCTAGCATGCTGACAGATGCAGATGAAGAATGAGGCTCCCTTTGGAGCAGGTGAGGGACCAGTCAGCCACACTGAACATTTCTGTGTGTCTGGCCAAGGGTGGTGCAGGCTGGGGCTGTGTCTGCTGGGCTGTGGAGGGCGAGCAGTAGGTCAGCCAGGATTTGAGTTGTTAGCCAGATGCCTGGGAGGGACCCAAAGTTTCATCAGGCACAGACGTTCTGGGTGGTGGGTAGGTCACAATTGGGGAGTTGTTGACTTTTTTAGTGGGGGAGAGATTTTCAGAGGTTGAGTGCCATCAGTTTTGTATCTGTTCATTGATAGAATGGTGAGAAGGATGGTAGCGCAAAGGATCTAAGTATGTTTCACAAATTTCATGAAGACATTAAATTCTTTTTAAAAAATTAGGCTATCCTGTCCATCACAGAATTCCAGAAGGGTTTGAGTCAGAAGGAACTTTTAAGCTCATCTTGGTCCACACCCTCCCCTGGGCAGGGACACCTTCCACTATCCCAGGTTGCTCCAAGCTCCATCCAACCTGGCTTTGGACACTTCCAGGGAGTGGGCGGCCACAGCTTCTCTGGGCAACCTGTGCCAGAGCCTCACCACCCTCCCAGGGAAGAATTTATTCCAAATATCCCATCTAACCCTACCCTCTGTCACTTAAAAGGCATTCTTGGACAGTAGTACAAAAAACATCTACTCATTTGTGTGCTAAAGAGCACAGGCAGCAGCGTCCAAGCTTGAAAGAAAAAACGCTCTGATTAGGAATGTTGTGCTTGTTGCTGTCTGCACACAACTATCAGAACAGCTGGCTTGTGGTCAGCAGAGATTGTCACTGAGGTGTCTGCAAAGCAAACCAGGAACAGCTTTATTGACACATGAAAACTCAATGGTGCAGAGTTTCTTTTATGATTAAAAACCTCAACAAAGACAGGCTGCTCCTGACTTTGCTCCTTAAAGCAAGACAAACCTCACAGTACAAATCTGAACAATCACCCCAAAAATAATATTATCAAGCTTTTAATAGCTTCTACTTACCAACAGCCTCACACTCAAGAAGTTTGCCCTACAGCAATTTTAGCTATTAGAGGCTGTTCTTTAGCAAATAAATTGCAGAATATTTCACATATGGCTTAGCAGATGCCATTAAATGACTGATGTCATTAAATAAATGTCTCTGGAAGGCCAGGGACACAGGGCACATTGTGCTGCACCTACCCTTGCTGGTGCGGAACGTCAGCATGGCCGGCTGGCCCTCGCCCGCGGCGCTCCTGGCCACCATCAGCACCTCGTAGAGGCTGGAGGGCTCCAGCTCGGTGAGGCGCAGCTCGTTCTCGCTGCCGGGCACTCGCACCGTGTGCCAGCCGCCCGCCGCGCTCACGCCGTCCTCCAGCTGCATGCAAGAGAAACTGTCAGCACGGTGCGCTTGGAACTGGGGGCTGCTCACAGCCTGCATTGCACCCCAGAGTACCTCTGCTCCTCCTGCTGTTCTACATTTACCTATGGTTTGTCTCCAGCTGCATGCAAGAGAAACTGTCAGCACAGTGTGCTTGGAACTGGCTGCTCACAGCCTGCACTGCACCCCAAAGCACCTCTGCCCCTTGCCAAAACTCCTGCTGTTCTACATTTACCTATGGTTTGTCTCCAGCTGCTCACAAAGGAGAAACCTCAGCACAGCGTGCTTGGAACTGGGGACTGCTCACACGCTGCATTGCACCCCAAAGCACCTCTGCTCCTCACTAAAACTGCTTTCTACATTTACCTACGGTTTGTCCCCAAGTGCACAAAAGAGAGAAACCGTCAGCACAGCATGCACAGAACCAGGGACTGCTCACAGCCTGCATCACTCCAGACACAGGCACCAAAGCACCTCTGCTCCTCACCAGAACTGCTTTCCTACATTCACCTATGGTTTGTCTCCAGCTGCACACAAGGAAGAAACCATCAGCACAGCACAGGCGGAACTGGGGGCTCCTCACAGCCTGCATTGCACCCCAAAGCTCCTCTGCCCCTTGGCAAAACTCCTGCTGTTCTACATCTACCTATGGTTTGTCTCCAGCTGCTCACAAGGGAGAAACTGCCAGCACAGCGTGCTTGGAACTGGGGACTGCTCACAGCCTGCATTGCACCCCAAAGCACCTCTGCCCCTTGCCAAAACTCCTGCTGTTCTACATTTACCTATGGTTTGTCTCCAGCTGCTCACAAGGGAGAAACTGTCAGCACAGCGTGCTTGGAACTGGGGACTGCTCACACGCTGCACTGCACCCCAAAGCACCTCTGCTCCTCACTAAAACTGCTTTCTACATTTACCTACGGTTTGTCCCCAAGTGCACAAAAGAGAGAAACCGTCAGCACAGCACGCACAGAACCAGGGACTTTCACTCCTTGGAGTAAGCACCACAGCACTCTTTGGATAACTTATTTTCCCTCTCCACGCACATACACACAGTTGGTTCTGACTGGGGTTTTTTTCATTTTCACTTGTGGCTAAATCTACAAGAGCCCAAATGATTTTCAAGCCTTCAGTCAGCCTTCAGCTGTGTGCTACTAAAGGGCTGGACCCAATACCCTAATGAGAAGGACGCTTCCCCTGTACTTGCCCAGCTTCCCCTGTATTTCAGCATTTAAAAATATTTATTGGCTAAAATAGGCAACAAAAAGTAAGTCTTAGTTACTCCTTAAAGATGGCAAAAAAGTCAGCAGAGAAACCAAAGATTTGGTTTCGGGTTTACCAATGCACGTTTCCTTTTTTTAAAAACAAAACCACTTTTTAACTTAGCAGTGAAATCACCAGCTCCGTTAAAGAAAAGAAAGACATTCTGGGTAGTCTCTTAATGCTTGACCTTTGCAGGAAAACATTACCCCAAATCCCAAAGGAAAAGACAAAGATTCCACCAAAAATAAACTACTAAACAATATAAGACTTTAATAAAACATTGGAGGCAGATCTAAATGCTGTGGATTATCAAAGGTTATGCCAGAGGTCTTTGTTCAACTATTTTCTTCTACAGCAGCCACTCCAGGGCTTTTATTCCCCCAACTTTTTTTTTTCCTCTATTAAAACAGGGAAACCAATAAAATAATTTCATGACACAAAGAGAGCACCACCCTATAAACTAGGATAAATTCAGTGCCGAGAAATGCATGAGTGAGCACATTTAATGTGGAAAGGATTGGTGTGAGAGAAGGGAGAGCGTCAAAAAGGTCAAAAAAGCATTCAGAGCTTCCAGGGCTTATGTGAACCAACCACCTTTGGATGAGAAATCATCACTGACAAATTCTGGCACTTGGTTTTCAGGAACCAACAGGTCAAAAATCTAAGCATTCCCTCCAGGCTAAGACAAGATCAGGATGCAGAGGATTAAAAAGCTTATGAAAAATAAATCAAACAGCTTTGCCACACAGAAAACTGGTTTGCTTGGAAGAACAGATGCAGGCATTGCTTGGTTCTGATTTTAGAATCACAGAACTTCCTGAGTTGAAAGTGGCCCACAAGAATTACGGAGTCCAACTCCTGGCTCTGCATAGGAGACCTCAGGAATCCCACCACGTGATGTTCAGCAAAAGAGCTTGGGGTTGACACACCATTTTTAATGCCATAGTAGGTACTGCCCTGCAAATTTCAGTTCACTGTCATATTTGATAACTTCAGTTTAATTGAGTCCCTTTGGGACCCAGAGTAGCAAACTCAGTGATGCACTAAGGTAAAACCCAGCTTCCCTTCTGCTCTCACACATAGATTCAAGCTGGCTCACATTTAAATGCATTTTTAACCCCACTGACTGCACACACACGCCCTGGAGCCCCATTCTCCATAGTGACACTGTAAAGGACAGAAAAGCCTGGATAAATCCCACTTAAAACTAGACAGAGCAGTGTACTGGTGACAGTGTCAGCCATCCCACAAACAAGCTGTGTGTGCACAGGAACATTGTGCTTCGGCTACACACTGTGTTCTGCCTGGCCTGAACCCATGTCCTGGTTCACAGCAGTGTGGAGACAGATAAGCATGCCAAACCTCTCCCTTGGAGAGATGTCCCTTGAGTGGGCTGTGATGGGATCATCTCAGCACTCCTGGATTGAGAAATCCTCATGGTCATGGCAAGTTCCCAGCATGCTTGGGCTCCCATGTAGATTCTTTGTAACCCATTGGTTTTTCCCCCTTTTTACCACCCCACTTTTCCCCATAAAAACCCCTGTTTCTGCCCTGTTTGGGAGCGAGCTGTCACCCCTGTCATCCCTGGCCTCCTTTGCAGGGTTGCTGGAATAAAGGAACTCTGTGGAACTGCTACACAGAGCTCCTGTCTCTTTGTCCCTGTGTCCGCCTGGGGACACCTCACAAGGCAGAGCTGAAATCACGGCTAAGAGCTGAAATCTCTGCTAAGAGCTGAAATCTCTGCTAAGAGCTGAAATCACTGCTAAGAGCTGCCTGCTTACAGCCACGGGCTGCCTGCCCCTTTCCGAGGTTACCCTGCGGCTGAAGGGCTGCCTCAGACCCCATGGAAGCTGTCTCGTGAGGGAGCTCTCTCTGGGAAGGCTGAAGGGCTGCCTCAGACCCCATGGAAGCTGTCTCGTGTGGGAGCTCTCTCTGGGGAGGCTGAAGGGCTGCCTCAGACCCCATGGAAGCTGTCTCGTGAGGGAGCTCTCTGTGGGAAGGCTGAAGGGCTGCCTGAGACCCCAAGGAAACTGTCTCGTGTGGGAGCTCTGTGTGGGAAGGCTGAAGGGCTGCCTCAGACCCCATGGAAGCTGTCTCGTGAGGGAGCTCTCTCTGGGGAGGCTGAAGGGCTGCCTCAGACCCCATGGAAGCTGTCTCGTGTGGGAGCTCTCTCTGGGGAGGCTGAAGGGCTGCCTCAGACCCCATGGAAGCTGTCTCGTGAGGGAGCTCTCTGTGGGAAGGCTGAAGGGCTGCCTGAGACCCCAAGGAAACTGTCTCGTGTGGGAGCTCTGTGTGGGAAGGCTGAAGGGCTGCCTCAGACCCCACGGAAGCTGTCTCGTGAGGGAGCTCTCTCTGGGGAGGCTGAAGGGCTGCCTCAGACCCCATGGAAGCTGTCTCCTGTGGGAGCTCTCTCTGGGAAGGCTGCAGCCTCCGGGTCGAGCCATCAGACCCTGGCTGGCAGCCACAACACGGCGGCACTGCTGGCTCCTTGTGGCACGCGCAGACCCGCGGTGTGTCCCCGCAGGGTGGGCGCGGCTGGGGACGGTACCTTGCGGTATTTGACAAAGTAGGCGTTGATGGGCAGCCCCCCGGCGCGGCCCGGCCGCCACACCAGGCTGTACGTGTCCGGCTTCGGCGTCTGTGGGGGGCTCAGGATGATGGGGGCCTCGGGCGGGGCGGCGGCGCTCGACGCTTTCTCCATCGCAGCCGCGTCCAGAGGAGATTTTGTCGGAGGTGAGCTTGAAAATGCCATTTCTGCACCAAAATCACTGCCGCTCTCGTCGCTCTGGGCAAGCTCCAGAGGAGCTGTTTCTCCTGCTCTCGTGCCAGTTGCTGAAGGAACTGCAAAAGGAGGGTCTGGTTACATCCCCACGATGACGTACATTGCCCCACGCCGAGGGGACGCTAAATCATTTCAGAGTGACATTTCCAAACAAGCCCTGCTGCAAAACACCAGGTCCAGAGGTGCCCACACAGATCTGAGCCTGGTGCCAAGCTGCGGCCTGGGTGTTTTTTCAGGGCACAGCAGTGGGGTTCGGTTTGTTTTGTTTGGTTTGGTGTTTTTTTTCACAGTAGCAAAGAGAGGAAACCTGAAACTCAAGGTCTACAGGCACAGTTTGACCGTATCTCCACTAAATTAAGTCATGGCAATGCATGTTAAAAGAAATAAATAAGTATATAGCTAAATTTGTGAGACAAACCGAGTAATTTGTACGCCGTTGTACAAGGAACTTTTCATGGCCTGCACTGGCATGCACACAAGAGGACATTCTCCTACCCCAGTTTCTGAGGTTTTAGCTGTAATTTAGAGAAGCTTTGAAAGCTGCACAACTCAACTACTTCATTTGAAAATTTATGCTGAGAATAAACTCAGTTTACAGGAAGATCTACATGCAATTTAATACCAACGCATTTCTAGAAATCCTTCTCCAGCCTCCTCCATCCTATTTACTTTTGCTGGTATGAAAAAGAAATCTATATAGCATCAGTACTCTAAAAGAGGCCACAAGACAAAAAAAAAGGCCTATTCGGTTGATGCAGGGCCCGTAAGAATTCCAGGCAGGAAAAGGGTGGCAGGTTGGACATGTGAGATTATCCAGGACAAGAAAACATCAGTACTTAAAGCAAGAAGGTTTGGGAAGCAGCACAGCTCCTCAAGGCTGCGCACGGCAGCAGCGGGACAGCCAGATGTTCGGAGCCCTGTCCGTCCTTTCAGATTTGTGTAGGTTTATGTTACGTGCCGGGGTCTGGAAGGGGAAGGGAATGAAGGGAACTTGGTTTACAAAACAAACAAATTCCTTGGTAATGTAAAGCCTAGGCAGTGTTAGCCTGGCTGACTCAGATTCCTTCAAACCTCCATTAAAATACCAGCAGCAAGTGTGGCTGCTATTTTTGGCCACTTTTTAAAAAGCTGGGAAGGAAAGTTCTCTTTTCAAATTGAAGACATGCTCTCGGCAAGCATTCCTTGTTTGTTTCTTCTCATTTATTTAGCAATGCCACAAAATTCAGAGACAGGAAGAAGGCAACAGCGTGGGGAGGATGTCCCCAAAGCCCAGATGGTCCTAAAATGCCAGACACTCCCAGAACAATCCCTGAGCGAAAGGATATCTCAGCTGTCAGTGGAGCAGCGGGAAGGGCGTGATATTGGAAACAAATGGGAGGAGGTGGAAGGCCCTCAGCTCCGTGGTGGACCCCAAAGATGTGGGTGGGCATGGTTTGGTTTGGCGCCTGCTGGCACTGGGGACACGGACTCTTGGAGTGGAGGATGAGTTGTGGTTTCAGCTGGTGACAGCAGACCCACAGCCAGCGCTGTGTTTATTGCTGCAGGAGGGGAGTCGTCAACAACTGCTGAGTTGTTGTATTTTTGCTTTGGAAAACAAGCCCCGGGTAACAATTCCCATTGAGTAATTCAGATCAAAGCTCTTTCTGCAAAGTTTCTGGCATAATTACTACCCATGTAACCCAGCACATCAGCCTTCTCTCTGCTGCTGTGTCATTATGGAACTTTTTTTTGGCTGTTGCTCCCAGTGCCATCCCTTTCCCCTTAGCCATGGAGATTTTTCTTCCTCAGCTTCCCCATTCCACCAGGAACACCAGAAGCACTGAGCTGAGTCAGGCCAAAGGCTGCATGCACCCAAAATCCTGATCCCACCAGCAACCAGAGAAGGACTGAATCACCCAAATTTGGGCATTAAAAGAATGTATTCATAGAATCTTAGAATGATTTGGGTTGGAAGGGACTTTAAATGCCATTCAGTTCCACCCCACTGCCATGGGCAGGGACACCTTTACTATCCCAAGTTGCTCCAAGCCCTCCCTATCCAACCTGGCCTTGGACATTCCCAGGGATGGGGCAGCCACAGCTTCTCTGTGGCCTCACCACTCTCACAGGGAGGAATTTCTTCCCAATATCTCATCTAACCCTGCTCTGTGGCAGTGTGAAGCCATTCTCTCTTGTCCTGTCACTCCAGGCCCTTGTACAAAAACTCTCTCCAGCTCTCTTAGGCATGAGAAGAGGGTCTAAGATCTCCCCAAATCCTTCTCTTCTCCAGGATGAACCATCCCAACTCTCCCAGCCTGGCTCCAAACCACACATTCCATAATACCCAGTACTCTACTGCCCACTGTTGTTTCTCCCCTTCAGCTGCCTCATTTTGAAGGGGAAGAGCCCTCACTTTTTCAGCCTCCCCTCCTGCAGAAACCCTTCCCCACCTGCTGTGTTTCACAGCACCTTGGCTTGTTCTCCTGCTCCCTGCTGACCAGGGTACAGCCACAGGCAGAGCCAGCAGCTCTGGGTTTTATCTCTGCTGTGCAAACAGGTCACATTCCCAGCCTCTTCTTCCCTGCTCCTTTAACAGCCAGAGGATCCTCCCTCTTTCCAAGCTCTCCAAATACCTCAGCACAGGCTGGGGAAGCCCTCTGAAAACCTGAACACAGCACATCAGTGAGGTCACCCACACCTGGCACGTGTTTCAAATCACATTAGGACTTCTCAGAGCTTCTCTAAGGTTTCTGTAGGAGTAACTTCAGCCTGTTTGCCCCTGAAACACCCACCTGTGTGGACTAAATGCTCCTTGTGTTTTTCACTCCCTCTCCTGCTACTCAGACTGCCTGCAGTGTATTTTTCTCCTTCATTTCCATAAGATGAAGTTATTTTGGAGATTTAACTTTGTGTTCAGTAGCTCTGGGAAGCTCCTGCAACTGTCTAAAAAAGAGACCCAAAAAGGGAGGGCCGTGGGTACAGGATCCTGAGGCATCATTTTACATTTTGGTGGTTTCTCACTATGATGGCAGCTGAAGTTGTCCTGCCCACTGTAAGACCATGCAATGAATCACAGCCTGGAAAAGATCCAGCAGAAGGGAAAAAAAAAATATTTTTTTCAGCCAAATGGGCTCTCTTACTGTGTGCTGGGACAAGGCAAATTACAGGAACGGGGACTGAAGCTGAGAGGTGTTTAAGGTGATCCTTCTACTGAAGCAATGGAATCCCAGCTGAAGTCATCCAGGTGCTTCGGAAGTGTTACCTGGCAGGAATTCTTCATTAAACAGCTGAGTGTCTGAGCATGTCTTTGGCATGGCTGGGAGCTGTTCTAAACCCCTAACAGCTCCCAGAAAGTCCTCAGAGACTTTTATATCAAAACCAAATGCCTTAACCACCCTCTGCACCATAATCAGCAGCCAGTACAACGTATTAGAAACCGATAAAAGTTAATAAACAAAGCATTAAAATTGAACTCACTGCCATAAAATTCTGAAGCAAAGCACTGGGATTTTTCTCTTTAACGCAGGCTGAATTCTGGGATGATATTTAGTTTCGTTTTTCCACTCAGCAAGGTCCAAAAATAACTGATTTATAAAACTACATGATGGGATCACTTTCTTGAGGTTTCTTCTTTCTTTTTTCCTCTAAGTGAACCTTTAAGCATCTTTTTATGTTATTTACAGGAGTTTTAAACTCTAACCAAAGAACTTTAAATATGGGGCCACATATTAAATCCCACTAACCTGAAATCTCCCTGGCATTCAGCTAAATTAACTGAGGCAAGGTGCTGAAAGAGCTGAGAAACTTAAGTAACTTCATGTAACTAAAAATCTGTATCTCGGTTCTTGTGGAGGGAACTTGGGGGAGCTCAAACCTGTTATTAATGTCACATAATATTCCAAAGTGAGGAAAGGCTCTTTCCCATTTTGCTTTAGTGTAACTACTGTCTTTTCCTAGTAGTAATTTCAAGATATAAATAAAAAATATCAGCCTTGTGGGAAATGGATTTGTAGAAAATTCTCAAAACCTGACAGAAGGCTCACATGGTATGTATTTGTATGTAAACATTGGGACAAGAAATGGTGACTTAGAAATGTTGTGGAATACGACAGATATTGTTGAGAGACAAATGGAAACAGAAACAAGTTTTAAAGGATGGTTTTGTAAAAAAGACTAGATACTTTGGAGAAATAGAACTATGAAAGATGCACTGTATTAGGACCTGCGAGGGGTAATTTTAGATGATTGGCTTTAAGGCATGAAAGGCTCTCGTCCCCTCAGTTGCCCCATCTCTGAGTCAGAAAAGGGCTTAGTCTGACACACCCTCAGATAGTTTTTTTCACATAGAAGATGCTAAGCCCATGCAATGCACACAGCATTCCTCCTTTGCCTAAGGTGGGATGGAGGAACTGCTCCGTGAAGACAACTAAGACGCCTCTGCTTCCTTTCCCTGAGATTCTGCCTCACCCACCTGCTTATTTTGAGGCATTTCTCACCTAAATCAGGGAGCCAAGAGGGAAGTTTGGGGCTTCAACTTACCGACTGTCAGGAAGGCTGTGGCCAGGGCGGAGCCGTGCTCGTTGCTGGCCTCGCAGCGGAACTGCCCGGCACGCTCGGGGGTCACGTTCCGCAGGCGCAGGGAGCCCCAGCCCGCCCGGGGCACCCAGGGGCACCGGGGCTCTGGCCCTGCTGGGGGAGGGCTCTGTGCTTTGGGGGGCAGCCCCTGGCTGGGGTGGCCGATCACGAGGCCTCTGCTGTCGTACCAGCGGATCAGAGGAGCGGGCAGGCCGGTGGCATTGCAGGACAGGGTCACATCCCCACCGGCCACCACAGTGGTGTTGGCCGGGGAAGAGATGATGATGGGGACAGAGTCTTTGCCTGGGGGGAAACACAACCAAAGAATGAATTCAACTAAGGGATATGACACTTAATGCCAGAACAAGTCAATATAATTTAAAAAAATCACATGTGGTTCTTTCTAACCATTTTAACAATGATTTCTTCTGTACACAGCATCTCTAGACTTCCTTTCCAGACTGCAGAGATCAGCACAGACTCCACCTTAGAGGAGGCTGATAAAAACCTACACTCAAACTGCACTTTAAACTTTCTAAAGGACAAAGACTTGACTGTCAGGGAGGAACACAGCGCAGGCAAGACTGGCTTAGTCCACTCCACACATGCACAGGCCATGAGATCTCTGCTCAGCCAGGCTCTGCACAGCTCACACCAACCAAAACTGGTCCAGAGAAGGTTCAAAGCTTCAGCTACACATGACAGGGAGAGAACGGGGATGGCAGTGTTGCCACCATCCTTGTGCCAGCAGAAATCAACTTCTCTGGGTATTAGAAGGTATCTTAGAGAGAAAAGAGATCAAAAGTACTGCTGGTACCTGATCCTGCAAATCTGATAGAGGGGAAGTGTGCATTAACCCCAAACCTGATGATTGTTGTGTAAACTTGATTATGGAACAGGCTTAACTACTCAGCAGCCAATACTACTAGGAGTACCAGCTCACCCAGCACAACAGGATCCTGATTCCATTTAAGAATAAATCGCATCAAGTCCAATCATAAGCTGATTTGATCGCAGCTGATAATCCAGGTTTTAAGTATCAAGTAGCCACACTACCCCAGAAATCCCTGCATCTCTTAAAATCCAGCTGAAAGCACCTTCTTTGTAAGATTAGTGGTCAGAAACAAATTAATATATAATCTAGGGGAAAAAAATACCACAACAGAATAAAGCTTAAAGTATAAATGCTAAATGTGAGTTCTTGAGGGCTCCAAGTGCTCCTACCTGGCTGCACACGGAGTCTCCCCGTGGACTGCACAAACCCAATTCCATTGCTTCCCACACACTGGTACAAGCCAGAGTCCTCCAGGGTGACCCCGCAGATCCGCAGGTGGCTTCCCGTGGGGAAGTGTCGTGGGGAGGGCTGGAGAGGAGCCGCATTGTGGAGCCAGGTGAGGGTGGGAGCAGGGCTGCCGCCAACCTCGCACCAGAAATGGACGCTCGCTCCCGCAGCCACGGTTTCGTCCTGCAGTCCCCTGGAGAGTGAGGCAGGTTCTGGAAAGGGAAATGATTCCACATAAACGACTTAGACTAAGTCCTGAAAAAACTGCTGTGAAACATTACACAGGCTTATCACATCCAAGGGCTGAACAGGAAGCACAAGCTGCACAGGCCGAAGCTGGTTTTCCCATGCATGGGCTTATTTGAACGGTTTCTCCCTTTTATTTCAACAGCCACATGCTTGCATTAATCTTGTAAATAAAAGACTTCTATTTTCAAAACAACTAATTAGTGACACTCTCCAAAAAGAGGTGTGTTGTGCATCAACACCCTGTTTTCTAAGTAACTCAAACACACACATTTTAAAACTCAAACAAAATCTGTCACGAATGCAGAAAAACTCAAGTAGCAGGAAAATCTGCTATAATGGAAAGCGGAGGTGAGGAACAACTAGCAGCCAAACAAAAGAGGCCAAGCATATGATTATATTTTTTCTGCTTTTGTTGACATTCTCATCCAAACATATCGCCTTCCTTCACCAGTTTTTGTTCACATACCACCTCAAAAGAAGCAAATCTGGTCCCTGGCACATTACCGACACTGGCACTCTGCAGGAAAATAAATGGATCAGTTCTTTCCTTGGAGTTTGTTATCCTTCACTGTTTCATTATTTCAGACTGCAAATGGTTTGAAGAGATAAATAATTACGGATTTTAACTTGGGAGAAATGATGGGATATGGTCATTATAAACAGATCTGTATTCTTTATTTTAATATGCTTAAGGTTGAGAAAGAATGCAAGGCTGTTTGGAAGCAGATGCCAAAACCAGCAGGTATATGAAGGGTATGTTTGTTGCCTGGATGAAAAATGAAATGTGAAAATGTCTTTAATTCTTACCAAGTACAGTAAGCGAATAGTTAACATATTTCACTGCTCCAGAGTCACTTCCCACCACGCAGGAGTAATTCCCAGCATCCGATGGCTCCAGCCGGTCCGTGACCAGGTGGGAGTGCAGCAGCTTCCACCCGCCTCTCCTGAGCGCATCCCGGCCGTCCTTCACCCAGCGGATGGGGGCTGCAGCTGCCCCACTGACCACACACTCCAGGGTCAGGGCGCTGTGCCGGGGCACTGCCAGGCTCTGGGGAGCCAGCGGGTGAAGGATGTGGGAGCCACCTGAAGAAGGGCCTGGAGGAAAGGAGACGAATCGTGGAATAGAATCACAGATTGGTTTGGGCATCTGGTCACCTTTCACCAGACTGGTTTGTTCCAAGCCCTGTCCATCCTGGCCTTGAACATTTCCAGGGATGGAAAAGCCACAGCCTCTCTTGGCAGAGAGCTTCACATGGCTCACCATCCTCACAGGGACCCAATATCTAATCTAAACCTATGAGTGTCATTCCCCCTTGGAATGGGGGAATCATTGCCATTCCCCCCTGTCCTGTCACTCCAGGTCCTCTCCCTCTATTCTTCTTGTAGGCTCCCTTCAGGTACTGGAAGGTCACAATCAGGTCACCCCTAAACCCTCTATTTTACAGGCTGAACTATCCCAATTCTCTTAGCTTTTCCTTGCAGGAGAAATCAACCAAGCTTTAAAACCACACCCTCCCATCCCATTCTCTGTCCTCCTCCATGTCTTTCAAACACTGCACTTGGGACTGAGCATGATGTTGTAACACTTCCAGAAGTCTTGCCCCAAAAAAGATTTGGGGACAGAAGTATTAACAGTATTCCCTTTCCAAAGGTGACTGCCTGGGATTTGAAAAGCAGTCATGCTGCTCCTCCACAGTGAGGGGAAATAAGAACTGAATGTGCAAAGAATGCAGGAGAGATCTTACATACCATGGTGTTGGAGGCACTGATGGGCCCTTGCTAAAAAAAGGGATGTTATTTATTCTGTTTGAGCTGTGTTAATTCTGGAAAGATGAGCTGAATACTCACGTGTGACTGTGAGCTTCCGTGCAGTGAGTTCTACTCTGAGGTCGTGAGTAACTGGGTTGTATGCTGCACACTTGTAGGATCCTTTGTTTTCTAAAGATACATTCAAAATTTGCAGGTTTCCAGATGGAAGAATTAGGTAGTTGTCTGAACAAGCAGGGAAGGTGAAAAGAGGATTAAATTTAATTTAGTTTCAAAAGAGGTCTTCCTTTTCTGTAATTTTTAAAATTAATTTGTCAGCTATACCTACTTATTCTAAATAGAGAATCAAAAAGAAATCATCATGCAAAGGAGACTCATTTCCAAGGGTAGGTTTAGATAAAGTAATTTGTACAGGAAGTTCTGCAAACTTCCAGACGAGTTTTTTCCCTTAGGTTCAAAGAAAAAACTCCAGGCAAGCTTTTGCTGGATACTTATATTGCACAAAACACCTCACCTGTTGATTGCTCCAGCCATTTCCCCTGCACTTGGAAGCGAACCTGTGCTTTGGGGTGACTTTCTGGCACCTTGCACCTGATGAGAGCTGTGCCTCCTTCCTCTGCTGCAACAGCTGCTGTCCCCAGGGCATCAAAGTCAGCTAAACCTGGAGAGAGTTGGGAACAGGGTAAGAGCAGCCACGGCTTGGAGGAGGGGAAGGGCAGGAAGCTCAGTCTGTGTGTTCAGAATACAGTTGGTCTCATGCTGATTATTTTCTCTGCTGCAGCTTTTGGACACTCACATCAACAGGCCTGGTCTATCCTGCAGCCCATAAGAGCATAAACCCTCCTTACCCACTTCCTTACTACAAAAAGCTTTTACATGGGAACAGTGAGGAGAAAAAATAATTCCTACATCCCCTCAACTGCTCCCAGAAAAGCCAGCAGAGACACTGGAAAGGCTGCAGGACTCCTCACACACTCTGCAGGCACTACAGAAGACAATTCACACTGACAGCAGGAAGCCTATCCATAAAAACATGGAATTGTCTTTCTGGGATGATAATGAGGCAGGCAGAGAGCTCCCAGCACCTTCCTGTGTGCTGCCAAAACCTCCAAGAAAGGAGGAAAAGTGTGAAAGCTGCTCTTTTACTCCCTCCATGTTCAAACTTCTTTGAGGCTGTGAAGTTTTCTTATGCTGGCCACCCTTGGAGCTCTCTTGAGAGGGACTGGCCATGGGTCAGTACTTTACCAAAACACTTATAAGAGATTTTCCTCCCAAGGGGATTTTGGACATGCTCCATAGATGAGGTACCCTTCCAGAGAAATCACTCAAACCCTGCTTGACAAAGACCTGATTCAGACAGCCCACAGATCCCAAGCAGACAAACCACACTCATGCAGGAATATTGTACTCCCGTTCTCAGCACTGCACTGTCCTTCCCATGTGGAAGATATTGTCCTCCCTCTTCCAAATCCCTCGAGGACACACAATTTACAGATCAAGCATCAAAGCAAAGACTGATCAGAAGAACCAGTGCAACTAAGAGAAGGGAAGCTGTCCCTAAGAGGTGAGAAGAATGTCCCCACCTGAAGAACATCAACACTGGTTTGATCAAATAAAATGAAAGTTAAAATCTGCAGCTCCCACTTATTTCCCAGGCAACAACTCCCACAGATTTCTCCTCAACTCTCATGCATGCTTCTACAATGGTGTGGCAGTTCAGCTGCTCTTTCAACATCCTTTGTGAAGGAAGCATTTGAGAATCTTGTATTTTCAGGCCAATTCATGGAAATGAATATTATTTCATTGAATAACATTTGTGTTTGCTGAAGGAGACCCTTGAGGTCCTTCAACTCAAAATGAGACGGACACCAACACTAAATCCATCAGGTATGGTTTGGTGTAGCTGAGGCTTTAAAAGCCTCCAAGGGTGGGGATCCACAAGCTTTCGGGGGAATCTGCTCCAGGGCTGCATCACCTGACAGGTCTCAGATGATGTAATAAAAAAAAAGGCAAGATGTGTACAATCCATCGTATTGTACATACTGGCTGAGGAAAAAAAACACCCCAGAACATTTTGATCTGGGCATTTTCTAAAAGTCAAAGAACAAGCCATACAAGCCAGCTGAGAATTGGCAAGGAGCAAAGAACAGAAATGCAGATGAACTTACTGCCCATGGACACCGTGGCCGGCCGGCTCAGCACGGCGCCCACGCCGCTGCTCGCCACGCACTGATAGCGCCCGCACGTCGCCGGGCTCAGGGACACGACTGTCAAAGATCCCGGCTGGATTTCCACCTCTCCCGCCCTGCTGTTCAGAGGCTCCCCATTAAACAGCCAGGAAATGCGAGCTGTGGAGGGCTCAGCAGAGCAGCGCAGTTGGACGGGCTCACCAGACTTCTGGACAGTAGATGAGGGCTCAGAAATAAAGCGGGGAGTTATATCTGAAAGGAAAAATACACATACTCAATATATGTTAGAGACCAGAACTTTGCATGGACACAGGTGATAAGGTTAACAATGTGGTGGCTGGTAGGAAAGACTCACCATATAAAGGGTCTCTAAACTCCAAGTTGCAAGTGATACTCAAGCAAGTGCTGCCTTTTCCTTGGCAAGAGGAACTCAGGGGAGATTCCTGCTCGCTCTCAAACACTGGGAAAATGTCAAGATTCAAGCCCCATAAAGGGGGTAACAACAGTTAAATGGAGGTAGGTGCAGTAAGGGTAAGTAAATCCCCAAGTGTGCACAAGGCACAGGAGTCAGGCTTGCCAGGGCCAGCAGAAATTGCAATCCCACTGGATTTATCCAGAGGAAAACAGCACCCGTCACCTGAGGAGATGGAGCACAGGAACACGCAGCTGTAGCTGATCTGTCCCATATGAAGCAGGCCCGGACGTGACTTGTAAAATGCTAGAAATGGCAGGAGCCTGCCAGGTATTTACACAGAACCGTCTCCGAGTCTGCAGAACTAATTAAAAATAGCCGGATAAAAAAAAGCTGGACGAACAGCAAAGGCTCTTGCTAATTCCAAATACATGGACTTCATCAGGACAAGGATGATGAATTGGGCATCCATTATCTTTACTGAGTAAAGATGAACAGAAACAGGAAGAGCTGCTAATAAATAAAAGGTTCAATTCCACAGAACTTGGTTATGAGAATCCATTTATTTGCCAGAAGAAAATTCCTGCTTGTTGGAAGAGATTTTTTCCTATTCTGGCCAATGAAACACTGGGAAGTATTTCCATTTGTTTTCTATTGAAATCTCCACTAAAGATTTTGCATGAAGGAAGCAAGCAAAAGGCAATTAACACCAGTAATATTTAATTGGTTAGTAACATAAATTAGGAGAAAAAACTGCATTAAAAATAGACACATTGGCAGGGAAAAACAACTTCTATTTTGTAAAGGATCTAAGGAATTCCAGATAGTACGGGTCAAGATGATATTAAATGACATCCAAGTCAGAGACAGTTTTCTTATAGGTGGGGCCCTGGGTTCATGCTTTTCTTCTCAAGTCAGTCCATCCCAACTCTGGTTATGAGTTTCAGATGAGAGACTGCACATTTTTAACTGAACCATAAACTATCTGCATAAACATAAAATAAAACTGGAAATTAAAGTGTGGCTTCACTTAACAAAAAAAGATGAAATCCATAAAAATGGTATCCAAGCATTTCGCAGGACTCCAGATGTCCATTTTTAGCTTTTAATTAGAAAACTGTTTTTCCTGTTAGTTCAGTTGGAATTTCCAGGGATACGAGGGAAGCACTGACCTTTCAGTCTGCTTGCCACCAATTGCTATGAAATCATACTGCTACTTTCATCTTCGCCCCTGCCCTCACTTCTGACACCAATACCGCACTTCGCGTAAAAGGCAAAATTGGTAGCAGTGACCCTGCAGCTGGAATTTATCTCCTATGACTGCTTGAAAAATAAAATTTATCCCATTTGCTCATAACGATTGGCTATGAAGTGCTAAAAGTAGTAAAAGCTTCTTTTTTGTGTGGTTACGTTAAGACAAGCTGACTACACAGAGCAGATGTGTCAATTAAAACCATCCCTCTTCTTTTTTTTAACACCAGAGCTGTTCCAACTGCAGCCACGCATCAGCTTTCGGATTTCAAAGGGCTGATTCCCCTCTCCCCCTGAAAATCCAAGCCCCTCCCAACCCCTGGGAACACAAGATGCACTGCATGCAGCAGAACCGGCGTCCAGCTGAATCCATGGAGATCCCAAGGAACAAACCCACGTATCCCAGAGTCTTCCATGTTCTGGAGCTTGCCCCGAGCCAAGTTTTCACAAGCAAAGTCATATAGTGAGTGCAAGGCTGTGTTTCATGGAGCAAGTGCTCCATGCTTCCTTAAAAGCAGCTTATTGCCAACATCCATTAAAGCTGGCCACTTCGAAATGCACTCCCAAGCTTTGTTTGTTCCAAATTTGAGCTCAACCCCAAAACCTCCACGTCCCCAGCTTGGGCGAGGCCTTACCTGTGCTGGTGACAGTGACAAGGCTGCTGGCAGCGATGAGGAGCAGTGCCTGGAAGCGCCCAGGGGCTGGATGCATAGCGCCAGATTATCCAAACTGAAAGCCCAAAGCTCCAGACTAAGACGAGGCACGGAAACAGCTACAAAACAAACAGGCACATGTCTACTGTGAGTTTCAGGAGATCGTCTTTTAACTCGCTTACAACAAAGTGTTTGGGGTTTAAAGAAAAAAAAAAAAGCACAACCAGGAAACAGCTAATATTCTCTGCAATATAGAAACCATCTGTAAAAGTGAGTTAGAGCTGAACTTCACTGTGGTTCCAAATACTATTCTTAACGTAAGAGTTTTTCCACAGCTGGGGCATGAGGCATCCGCATTGAACCGCTCTGCCTTGATAAATTAGACTCCGTTCCACCCAGAGGAGCTGGAGTCCAAAGTAAACAGCTTATCTATTGGAGATAATATTGTTTGCAAACAATAATCATTTGACCATCTATCATCAGGCCGCACTTGTTTTACAAGTTTCTACGAATCTACTGCTGCAATGCTGCTACCGCTCTCAACTGCTCTAAAGCTGCTCACTGAGACCTGTCATCTGCTGGCTCCTTCTGCTGGGCTTTACAGGCAAACCATAGCAATGAAAAACACCAATATCAGTTTTGTTCTCATTTATATACCCCAAAAAATGGTGCTTTCTCCTATATCCTTTTGTGGCATGCGTTATATCCACTTTTATCTCCACGGCTACTTCTAGAGAGGGCAGTCCTTTCCTTGACCATATCACACATGACCATTCAGCTACGAGACATCTCCCTTTCATCATCAAAAATAAATACATCATTAAACCAGCAAAACACAAACTAAATATGATCCCAGAGGTCTTTTCCAACCTAAATGACTCTACAATAAATTGTCAAACCAGCAAGATACAAACTAAATCATGGAACCAGCAACAGAACTTGCCTGAAGTGAGTCTCAGGAATGGTGTTTCTGTCACTCTGAGTCTCAATCAAACACTGGTTTCTCCAAGAAAACAATAAATCCACAGCTGTCATTCACGTAAATGTCCAACTGGCCTTGTGTAATGCTATGATGGATAAGATCTGAGCTCATTTAGCACAGTTACTTCATTTATCAGCCCGGCCATACAATTCTGCTGCTGATAACACTCAACATAGACTTTAAACATCTCATCTATCAGCTGCATATATAAACATGTATCCAACACACACACAATAACTGGGAGTTTTACTTCAGCACAGAAACAAGTGCAGCAACACACATGCTTGGTAGGAATAAGTCCCAGTTTACTGAGTGTTCATAGAGCCAGTTGCTTTCCAAGAAGCTGGATCCAGATATCAACAGCAAAATTATTCCTGTGGTTTATTTAAAAATAACCATATTTTATCATCACACCATCACTGTAAAGTATATATGCAAATGAAGCATCAGGAAAAGCCTCCAATCATAATTAAATAATCACTCTGGGTTTTATGGAACTGTTTGCTCACTGCCACTTCTGCCCACAAACTGCACTCTGGTTACACTGACAGCCTGAGAGGGCGGCAAGAAACGCTGTCGAGTTCTGCTCCCGTTTCTGGGCAGTTTTATCTGATCCAGCAAATTTCTTTCAGCTGTTGGGAAGACCCGGCGATCCCGTGGCCCAGGCTGGCTCCCGAGGCGAGCCGGGGCTGTTCTGGGAAGCCGCAGATGGCAGAAGAGCCCAGCTGTGCCGAAGGGGTTGGTTTATTTGAATTCTCCCTCGGTTCAAGGGCAGGAGCGCCGCTCCACCAGCGCACGCAGAGGACAAAGTAAACACCCAGAGAACTTGTTAACATCAAACACTTTGCTGAAGAGGGCTGGGGGCAATGTTGCTTTTTGCCAAATCTTCCCTCCACTATTTATTTATCAAAAGCAATGAAACGTATATTCTGGGTCAACTTTAACCCCAGCACATGGAGCTACTGGGTTATTTTGCAGCTGTCTTTTTAAACAAGGCCAGCTCATTATCTTTAACTAAACTTTATCTTTGGAGATCTACTTTATCCAGGCTCTGATTTCCCTCTGTTTATCTTTCTCCTTACATGTTCCTCGCTGCCAGTGTCAACAGCTACTCCTCTTTTGACCTACCAGTTTGGCTTTTGCAGGCTTGTGGAGTGGTAAGATCAACTGCAAAGCAGCGAGTACACAGAGCGAGCCACAAAGACCAAAGTTCCCTGACTGGGGGGAAAAAAAGGAAAAATATTGTCTTTAACTGGAGTAGGATTGTTCAGCATCAACACTCGGGCATCTGAATGAAGCTTCTCAACACCTCCTTCTGAAGGGATGGCAGAAACATCTTGCTCACCGGTAGATCTGGGAACATGGGAAGATAAGTCCCAGCAACACAACATAACCCAAAAATGCTTCTTTCTTTTTCTTCTGCAGATGGTGATACTCCAGAAGCCCCTTGTTAAAAATAGAGAACAGGGCAAGACCACAGCTCGTAGTTTCTTGGTCTTTAGAAATCCCATGGAGAAACTCTGCCTCTTCAATATTGTACTAAAAGAGCCCAAGGGATGGAAAAACATGATTCTTCCCCTCTGCCATCTTTTCAACAACCCTGAGGGGTTATTTTGACAGCAAAATTGGGACATTTTGACAGCAAATACCAGTCACTGGGGTCCTGTTGGGATCTGAAAGAGGAGCATCTTGGTTAGGTGGGACTCCATTTTAGTGTCCTAGACTCCAAGATGAGCTCTGCTCAGAACAACTCTGCCCACTGTTCCCTGTTCCCAGATTGGAAGGATGTACCTCCATCACTTGTGGATCAAATAGTCAAAGTAAGTTTTGAAGTAAGAGGTGTCACTGTCTGAGCATTTTAAATTAAAAGAGGAGTTATTAATAGAAATAATATTCAACGTTGAATAGAGACAGACATGGTTTTTGTGGATCAGGAAAATGTACGTTTCACTTTCCCTGACCATTTCTCCAGCCCAGCAGAAAGTCACAGCATGGCAAAGGCCACATTTCCCCTACTTCCACCCAGACCTCTTCACCTAAAGTCATCCTCCAGTTATCTTCATGCAGCACTTGAC
The DNA here is from genome assembly GCF_015832195.1 of Motacilla alba alba. Taxonomy (NCBI): domain Eukaryota; kingdom Metazoa; phylum Chordata; class Aves; order Passeriformes; family Motacillidae; genus Motacilla; species Motacilla alba. The sequence goes on along the minus strand of NC_052039.1, from coordinate 1,725,557 downwards.
CTCCTTGTCAGCTCTAAAGTATGTTATTGCTCACGGATCAAGGGAAACAAGGAAGATAACAGACTTGTGTCAGCAGGAGGGGTCATCCCGACCACTCCAATGGATGCCTGGCCCCGGGAAGCATGCTGCACACACAGGGGCACCCAGAAACATGTGCCTGCTACTTCTGGACGTAATTAGTAAGATGAAGTATTTCTGCACATGACACAACTCTAGCTGTGCGCCTCGTTTGTCACAGACCCTTTCTGAAAGGAACCCCTCAGCACAGAGCTGTGGGGACAGGCATCCAGCAGCTCCCAGTTTCAGCCCCACAACCTCTGGAATGCACAGGCAAGAAAATAAACCATCACCTCAAACTGCAAACAGAGGGGAAGGCACAGTTCAACAGTGTTTTCCCAGCACGGGAGCAGGGCTGTCCCCAACACCAGAATGGCACAGCAGCCTGGCACACAGGATGCTGCAGGGCAGCTGGCACACAGCTGGTGTGGCCTGGAGACCTCACCAGGATGGACATGGGTCATCCTGGACAAGAGAGCAACCCGTGGGATCACTGGAGCACCCTCCTGAGCCAAGATGGGGAGGCACAGGCACCAGAGCAGCCAGGATTTCTGCAGCTCTGGCAGTGACCCTCCTGTCCCTTCCCAAGCTTTGTGTTTGTCACTGCTTCCAGAAACCAGTGGTCTTCAATGCACAGCCCCACAGGCCTGGTCCTGGCACCGTAACTTAACCCTCACCTCCAAATTAACTAATTCCTACCCAAGTTTGCCCCCAAATAAGGCTTCACACTCTAAAAGATGACAAAATGCTGTTTTCCATGCATTCCCATGGTGCCAAGCTCCTGTGTCCTTCCAAACACAGCTGAGATCCTGCCCCACTTATTTACTGGACCGTGAACTTCTCCTCTCCAGCCTTGCAGCTGAGGGCAGAGTCACTATGAAAAGAGCATTATCTCATCCCCATTTTGGTTTAGCTCCCTGAATCATCTTCCTGCCATCTCAGACCAGCTGGCACGACACCACCAGGACCTCCCTTCCCAACCGCCACCACCCCACCTCGATGGGTTGATGCACTCCCACTCCAACACTCCCCCAACCTTCAGTGAGCTGTTCCACGAGGAACAGCTAAATGAGGAAGGGTTTCTGCACTTCCCAAACGTTCCAGGTCCTATAAATGTTGGGTAGAGCAGAAGAAGGAGGAGGAGGAGGAAGGAAACAGCATGCTCGGGAACAGAGGGAGTTATTCAGGTTGCCCACTCCGCCTCCAGGAGCTGACAGCCTTTGCTAAGAAGCCCAAGGAAAAAGTGACTGAGCCTCAGGGACGGCACTGCCCGCCAGCTGCACGGTGACAGCCCTCTGGAGTGTACCAGCTTTGGATACACAGACTTCCCATTTTTCCTAAACAGCATCAACTCAAAATTGATTTATTCCACCTCACTTTATAAAGCCATTTGTGATTTAACACCCAAAGCTCAGCAAATCGGTTTTTTCCCCTAGGTAATTTATTAGAATTACCGAGAAAAATTTCATTTTAACTTGCTATCAGTACAACAAAACCCACAAATTTTCAAACCACCTAAACTTAGAGCAAATGAATCCCCTTGAATTAAGTAAAATACTCTGGCTTCAGCGTGAGCAAGCTGAGTTAGATCATTAAATCTCACACCAAGACACCTTAAAAAAAAAAAAGAAAGAAAAAAAAGAAAAAAAAGGAGGTATTGAAGCCTGTGGCATTCCAAGAGAAAGCAATCAGACATTCCTGCCGCTCGGCTCCTCAGTGATCTCCAGAGCCTTTGATCACTGACTGTCTTCATGCTGTCCTCCTGGGGTCTGGCAAAATGAGTGTAACAGCTGGCACATAGACTTCATTAGCTTTCGGGGCTGGGAGGAGCGGGCTCCAGCACGGCAGCCACCGGCAGCCTGCTCGCGGCTGCACGGACGAACCTGCCCGGCTTATCCCCGGCGCTGCGGGGCCGGGACAGCCCGGCGGTACCGGTGACAGCGGAGCGCTGCGGGGCCGGGACAGCCCGGCGGTACCGGTGACAGCGGAGCGCTGCGGGGCCGGGACAGCTCGGCGGTGCCGCACAGGTGACACCGGAGCGCTGCGGGGCCCGGACAGCGCAGGTGTCAGCGCAGGTGACAGCGCAGCGCTCCCAAAGCCACCGCTGCCCAGGGGATGCGACAGACGCGCTCCTGATGCCAACCCGCGCGGCCCGGAGTGCCAAAAGGCAACGGAGCCGGCCGAAGCCTCATTTTTATGAATGCCTAATGACCACTCAATCATTAACATCAACCTTTAAAAAGCAAATGCAGCACCTACAGTGTTCATTACCCTCCCCCTCCCCCCCTTTCAGGGTCTCAATCGAGGCAGTCGAGCGTGCAAACCGATCCTGTCGCCAGCAAAAGCATTTCCTTTCACTGTGGTCAGCCAAAAGCAGGGGAAAAAAATGGAAGTGACTTGGAGTTATGGCACCAAAAAGGCCAGACAAGCAAGGAAATAATCAACTCCACATGAGCCACTTCGAGCCCATCACAATGAAAAGGGCCTACGACTAACCCCAGGAAAGGTCAGCGGGACTATGGGGGTCAGAAGCTGAAAAAGGCAATAGCGAGCAGCTGCCAGCTGCAATAAGAATCAATGTGTTCCTAATTACACTCCGAAGAGAAGGCTCGAGCGCCTGGAAACGCCGGGCTGTAATCACAGCTTGGGCAGAAAACATTCAAGTGCTCCCGTTTTACCCTTCTCCACCTCGAGCTGCAGCTTGTGTGCTACTAAATCACAGGAAGCCCAGTGCTGGAGATAAGGAGCCAGGCAGCTACAGAAGGGTTGGGGATTTTGTAAAAAAATACCGTAATTAAGCATTTGTGTTGGAATTATGGCATCACCAAAGAGAGGATTTTGTGAGTATAAGCAGTAAAATTACATTCTTCAAAGGGATTTTGCATGTGCTTTTGGGAAACACGCAGAACGCTGCTGAACAGTCCCATACGCCTGGGATTTTCTGATTGCCCAAAAAAACATGTGAAAGGGAAAACCCCAGAAAAATCAGTTTGCTGACAGTAACCCTATAAACCAAGTGTGAGAGACACAAACGGGTCAGAACACAATGAAATGGATGCCAAGGGATCCACAGAAACACCGAGGAGAGAGGCAGTCAAAAATTACAAGAAAAAGCATCCTTTGATGTTCTGCTCATATTTATTTATTGCATTTTAAACAAATGAAAGTGCACCCTCCAGATCCTTATCAGAAGGATAAGGATCTCCTGAATAAAGGAGAGAAATTAGAGTTGCTCAAACTTTGCAATCCTCAGCTTGGGTTTCAGTGATGCCTCCACATTTCTGCCCATAAAGCCATGGCTGGGACCCACACCCACCAGTGCTAGGCCAGCTCCAAGTGCTTCCTATGCCAACCCCCACCTAAGGATTCAACTGGTACTTTTACTTCTGTTTAGGTAACAAATATTTTTATAAGCAGCCTTGCAGGAAGCTTTTTCTTGCTTCACACCATTTAATCCCCCATGAATCAGTGATGAATCCAAAGAACAATTCTGGGGCTAAAGTCCCTTATCAATTGTGCTGCTATTTCTAATGGCACATCACTGTTCATAGAAAGGCTTGAATTGGGAGGGGCCCCAAAGACCTGAAAGCTGATCTTTTTGTCAAAATACAGAGTAAGTGTTTGCTGGGGTGGCAGATGGCAGGAAAAACAAACAGTGCTGAGCAAATGAGACAGTGACTGAGCCCCAGAGAGGACAGGGGATCCCACAGCCTGATGGTCTTTCTCAATAATCAGCAGATGTGTTCCCTACCAAGCTATAGAACACCCTAAATAATGTCATTAATTTACTCAAAGTGCTCTAGGTAAGGTCCAATGGCACAGGACAAAGGTGACACAAGAAGAGGTTAAGCAAAACTGAGGAAAACCAGCAGTATTAGCCCAAACCATGGCCAAGAGGCTGTCTGTCTCAAAGATGGAGAAGGAGGTATATTTTATTGGATTTTTCTATTTTGATTTCAGGCCTGGAAAGTCTCATGGTTGGTATCAGCTGCTGGACTTGGATCAAAGTTTAGCCTTCCATTAATCTTTTGAGTTATATGTGAGGCTGATAGAGAATTTTTTTTTTAGAAGACAGTCAAGATTACTCAGATACTTAATTTGCACTCCAATATTTCAAAAACACCTTGACTTTAGAACCTTGGTCTTGGCGTACATATGGTCTTGATAGAAGAACGCATGCTTTGGCATGGACTGGAGGAATGGATTTGGGAGCTGAGGGAAGGAAATTTAACAGTTTGTGTACTGTGCCTCAGCACACACAGATGAAAACACTCCCGAGTCACGACTCTGCTCCCGAGACACATCTGTGCTCCCAGGGGGGAGAGCTGGGGCTCCCATCCTGCCATTCCAACACCGGTCACAGCCAGACAGGCATCGGGAGAAAAATAAATAAATCATCCCAGAAGCCACACTTTCTTCTCCACAAACAGGCATAACAATTAGTTTAATTTTATTATTAACTTCAGCAAAGGAGCTGAGACAGTCCCCCTGCTGCCACACTAATGAAGTGGGAATGGCTCTTGCCTCCTCTGGCCTCGGGGAAGCCAGAGAACAGAGCACTGGCCTGATACATAGTTCTGCTGGGCTGCAATTATGCTTAAATGCCTAAATCAGGGCTTTCAGCCCCCGAGGGAGCTAAGGGTATCATTAGTTTAACAGTTCCATCACAGTAGGCCAAATACATACAAAATTCTCACCCTTTGCTCTTCCAGGCCCCCTCAGACCTCCCGTCTTCATCTCTCCTGCTTCAGCACTGCTTTGCCTCATATTTCCATTTTCTTCCCCACGTTTAGATCAACACCTGTGCCATACCACTGAAGGGACACCTGTGACAGCTCTGCTGCCTTCAGTCATGTCTCTCTAAGGGTCCTTGGGCCAACACCCCCTCCCCTCCTTGCTCAGGGCTGGCCTCAGCCTCGGAGAGAGGCGCCTGCTTTACTTCTCCAGCTCTGGTTTTTAGCAAGAATGAGATTTCGCAACCAGTTTTTCAGCCAATTTAAAGATGGGCTGCTGCCGAGGAGGGCAGCAACACCTTCCTTCAGGACCTGGCTTGCATTCTCCTATCTGCACCAGGGATCCTGCGGCCAGCAAGTGAGTCAGATCTGCTGGCAGATCCAGCTGAAAACTCAGCCAGAGAAAAAACGAGGTTCAGTTTTCACCTGGATGAGGGAGCAGTTTCAGCTCCCCACGCAGTCTTGGAGCACCGGCCCAAAGGAGGGGCTGGGAATGGACATCCAAGAACAGGAACTTAGCACTTGAACAGCATGAGGCCTCAGCTCAACTCATGAAGCACCACCCTGGTATGCTGAATAAACCCTGGACTGCAAGAATGTGTGCAAAAATGAAGAAAAATATACAAAACCAAACTGCAAGTGAGCCATGCCCCTTTTCTCAAGGGAGCTAGGGAACTCACCATCCTAATTATACAAGGTACAGGTGCACACACTGCAGCAAGCTGGAGTAACTGCCTCAGGGAGTGGATTTTCGCCTCCAAAAAGTTTGCATTGTGCATGTCAAGTACCATCACCCATGATTATAATTTGTCTATGGTTTCTAAAACCAGAATCCAGCAGGAATAAAGAAATAAAAAGGACTAGAAGAACCACAGTCATGTACTGGTCATCAGGAAAAGCTGTCATTCTCTCAGACAAAGGTGCTTGTGTCCACACAGGCTGCCTAAAGGTCCCCTTCCAGCGGCACTCTCGCACCTGGGTGGTTTAGCCACGAGAGAACATTGATGGAAAGAACTGGAACCATGGCTGAGCTCTGTTAGAGGACAGCGAGCTCATTCCCCAGGCAATTCCAGATGAACACTGACACCTCGTCCTTTGGTAGCCTCCAGCAAGCAACAGCTCTAAAAAACGCAGACAAATGGGTTCTTTTAGCTGTGCTAGCCCGAGTCCAACTCGGTCTGTTGTAACTTGCAGGGATCCATGCTATCCGTGAGCCCTTAAAGGGAAGCACAGCCATTAAATCCACACCTGCAGCCAGAATTTATAGCAACCTCATCGACTGCTGTCTTACATCATAGGCAATTAGGAGCCTGTGAACTCATGGCTGCAGGATATGGGAGGTGCACTGGAACCGGAGAGCCAAGCCTGTGTTACAGCACAGTCGTTCGGCACCTTCGAACTCACCGTGCTGGAACTGTGCTCAGGCTGGAGCAACAGACCCATCTGGGCTCTGCTCTCTAAACAAAAGTGCTGCCCTGCACTCCAAGCCACTGCTTCCCCCCTCGTTACAGCTGTCCACACGCTGTCACAGGCAATGCCAACACTCCCTGCTGCTGGACCCAGGCTCCAGGCAGAACAATGCTTATTAAAAAGCAAACCAGCTAACCAGGGACAGCTGAGGGAGAGAGAGCAGGAAAGACCCCGGCCTTTCCTCCCCCGATTAAAACAAGCCTTCACACAATCCATCCTCCAGCCTTACAGTAATTCAGTTTTACTGCTCTCCTCCCCTCCCTTCCCCCATGCTCAAAAGACCAAACCTGGTTTCAAAATTGAAGTCCGAGCTCTCTGGCAAACGCACACTTCTGCACTTCTTCACCTCGAGGGAAGGAGTCCTGACACAACTGACAATATTGCTTAGCAAAAGGAGCCCCTTTGCCTCAGGCCCAGATAAAAGCAGCAGCTCGGCAGAAAAAGAAATGAAAAAATTGTGTTGGTCAGGCCAGGTTTGCTACAACAAACCAACCTGGCTCCCAGGCAAGGAGAGGGGTAGTGGAACACGGGGGAAAGAGAGGGAGTCTTTGGGTTGGCTTGGCTCAGTGGTGTTGCACAACCCAGCACCGGTGCAGCTTCCCGCCTCCCTCCTCATGCCAGCAGAGCGAAGGAGAGCTTGATCCAAGGCAGGGAGGCAGCAGTCATCATGTAACTCTGGCCTGAGGGTTTGGCTCCTCCAGCCCTCCTGCTTCACTCACTGCAGCCAAGCTCACTCCTCCAGCTCAGCCCCGCCAGCAGCAGGGACCCCTGCCCAGGGCTGGGGGCACTCGGGGCAGCACCCTCATGGTGGCAGGTCGTGAGTCACAGCCCAAACCTCCTCCTGCAAATCGGGGCCACGGCAGCTGTTCCCAGCAGAACCAGTTTAAACACGAGCAACCGATAGGAAAGGAGTTAAGTTTCATCACAGGGACCAGGGAGAAATTTCTGCCAGGTTCACCTGACTGTGCCCTGTTCTCACTCGCTCAGACACATCCTGCTCTGCCGAACAGGATTTCTGTTTGGACGTCCAACAGCAGACTGGCGATTCCTGGAGACCCCTTCCCAAAGGAAGATGGATGCCACAGCTTCACCACATGGGAAGAAATTTCCAGACTCTTCATAGCAAATAACTCCCCCACGAGACTTTAATGCCGAGCTCAGCAACATGGGGGCCCTGCAAAGATAACCGGCTGCCGGGATTGATTCCATCCCACGTTAGCATCCATCAGATAGCAAGAAAAACAAGATGAAGCAGCACCACGGCATTAGTCTTCATTTAAACTTGGCAAAGAAAGCAAATGTTTCTTTTTTGTTGGCTTCCCTCTGTGTGTTTTTTAAAGCAGTCCCAGGCTCAGCCAGGGAAAGGTGCCTGGACTGTTTAATGTTGGGGGATTAGAAGGGACAACACTTGTACACTCGCCAGAGCCAGATAAGCAGAGAGTGCTTGGGTTAAGCAGGCGAGCATCTGCCTCCTGCAATATATACATTGTCCCAGTGAAAATAAACAGCTTCACACCTTTGGCTCAGAGAAGGACTTGAGCTTCTTCTGCATCCTCAACCTGCAGCCTCTCCACTCAAGGCTGAAGGGTCACAAGGGTGAAGGTTACTCACAGTTCCCTTTTTCCAAGTCTAAGGCTGGAAGCTTTCTGTCTCCTCTTGCACTGGGTAGAGTCTTTGCTGCTGCACATCAGATCTGGTGCGCTTCCTTGTGTTCACTGTGCCCAGAGCTGTTTCAGACAAACTCTGAACACGTACACTTTCTGCGTGTGCTGGTTACGTACAAGCCACGGCAAATGCACTAATTAGGAAAAATGCTAACTTGGAAACTGGACCCTTTTTTAAGTGCTCAGCCACAAAGTCCTTAATCTAGAAAACCACATCTCAATTCAACGCTGCCACCCCAGTCACTGGAAATCACAGGGCTGAAGACTCCAGCCATACCACTGCAGTACCCACCACGTACAGTCTGCTCCAAACTCCTCTCTGGCCCATCTCGATGCACAATTTGGAAGTGCAATCTGCACCCCAAAACCATGCCTCAGTCTGAATAGCTGTATTTAAAATTATACCATTAAGTTTGAAATTTCAACATACTTAGAGAGTTTTGATAATAACATTTTTGATTACATCCGTTGCCAGCTTCCTTCTACACCCTGACAGAGATTTAAAGTATACATTCCTATTTCATTCTGCAACAGAGATTAGTGGCAGGAACAGAAAACATCTTCTGTTCCAAAAAACCCTCGGGGTTTTCCTCCTTCTCTTGCATTTTATTAGAGGAGTCTCAAATCTCCATCAAGCTGCAATACATTGTCACTGCAAAGCATTTAAGGCAACAAGTATCCGAGTGCTGCACTAAAACACACCTTCAGAAAAAGCTCCTGAGAAACAAAGAGATTTCCAAAGCTATCCCCAAGGAGAAAGTGCTCCCCAGCAGTAACAGCCCTCAGCAAGCTTTATGATTTGAGCCTACGCTTGAACGTATGGCACGCAGAGCCCTAATTCAAGAACTTTTGTGAACTCTTATTGTGGGGAAGGGGGGGGAACAAAGGAAAACCACATGCTATTGTTTATTTTGACTCCGCAACACATTTAATCTACATGGAGTTGGAACATTACACAGCAAAACTCCTCAGCTCCCAGAAATCATGTACAGCCAACAGCAGCAGAGCCCGTTCTCCAGAGGGAGAATACCATTTTGAGTATGTTATCTTCAACCCACAGAAGACAGAAACTCTCCTAAACACACCTGAAAGCTGCCACCAATGCTTCCAATCCCACACCCTAAGAGCACAGGATCAAGGCAAGGCTATTGGCACTCATGGCACAAGGAAAGCTTGTGGGGAAAAGCAAGGAAAGCTTTGGGGAAAAGTCCCCAGAGCTAGGGACTTCCACCAACTTGACCTTGAGCTATAGCAGCTTTTCTCAGTAAGACTCTGACTGCCTGGGGGGGTCCCTGAGCAAGAGGAGCCCCAGGCATCTCACACCTTCTTCGAGCCTATCAACAGGAGCAGACCTTGATGCATTCCAAGATGTTAAAGAAACAAGACCCAGCATATGAGCTGCCAAAGAATTATTCCAGTGTATCCACAGGGATGATTACAGATCTCACTACATGAATTCCACTGCTGTAGCTGCATAACTCCCTTCCAGCCTGGTATCCTACTGGAGGTGTGCTAACAAGGACTGCCCAGGTGTCACTGAAACCTTCAGCGTCTGGCTCCAGGACACCCCCAAGCAGCTCCAGAAGCCGTGGCTCTGCTTATGAGTTACAGATCTGCCCTGGCACAACTGAAGAACCATCTTCCCAAATATCTTATTTCTGTTCAAAGCCACCCACTGCCATCCCCCCGTGCGCCCAGTGAGCTCACTCCCCCAACCCCAATATTCCAGCTCCTTTACACAACTTCTCCTGGATGCAGAGCCCGCTGCCTCACGCTGGGGTACAGTCACTGCCAGGGAGGGACCGGAGCTGGGCAAGCTCACCCCGGGCAGGTGCCAGCACCAACACTCTCTACAGCCAGAACGTGCAGACAGGTGATGTCATGGCCGGAGCAGACAGGTGACATCACAGCCCCAGCAGCCCACAGGCACCTTCTCTCCATCCTGGCTTATCTCCTCCTGCACCTGGGAGCAGAGGCCTTTGGCACAGCCCCATCCTGGCCTCGCCAGGCCGGGGGCTGGTGCAGACACAGGTTGCTGTGAGGTTTCAACAGGCTGAATGAAACGGTGAAGAAAGATGCTTTTCAGAGGGGGAGGGGAGGCACACACGTACTGAACAAATCATCTGTTTGGAGCGCTGGCTCCTACTTGTTCTCAGTTATATTATTCACTCAAGGGTGGATTAATCCATCACTGCAAAGGAATCTCCTGATCTCAGAGATAAAGGCAACAAGTCATGCACTGACTGTCTGTGGATCCTCCTGGAAATGGCCAGCCTTTCTCATGGCCTTATTTGGGCCGATCTATCAGCTCTCCACTAACAACAAGCAAGGGAAAAAAAAAGAAAAAAGAAATTAAAAACTGAAAACATACCACCTGTCTACAGTAACTTCAAGTGGATTGATCTGGAAGCAAGCAGAGCATTTTGACTCCAAACAATTACCGTTTGTTTCAGAAGGGGCCACATGAACTGTCCCCTTCCCTTGTTTTTGTTCCCCAGAAGAACAGTCACCTGGGTGCTTACCATCCAAACTGGCATGAAAGAAAGATTAATTTACTGCAAGATTCTTTAGAGTGAGGCCTTTTACCCAGATAAATGGTTTCTTTAACTGACTGGGGAACAAAACCCCCTGGTGCCATCCCATCCCCCTGCAGGAGCATCTCCAGCTAGAGCAGGCTGCACTTGGACAGAAGGTGTCTACACAGAATACAACAGCAATTCCAGGAGGCTGGACATCGCCAGCATGTCTGTACTTTGTGCTTCAGCACATACCACAGAGCGATTACAGAGACATGCAGGATCTGTCTGTTCTTCATCTAAGATTAAGGGGGGCCGAGAAGCTCCCCACAGCTCCCCTTGGCTGGAGCTGGCAGCTCATGATGCCCAGGGCTCACCAGCACACAGAAGGTGAGCTGGCAGGGAATACTTGACAGGCAACACCACCCACATACATCTTTGCAGATACAAAACACCTGTGAATCCCTCCAAAAAATGTAGATTTGTGGTGCTCAGCCTCTTTGCCAAGACTGTTTCAATGACAAGCTGCTCACAGCTCAAGCCTTTTAGTCCTTGTCTTGGCATTTTATAGGTTCACTGCAAAGAAAACCCCGGGCTGCGAGGCAGAGCCTCCATACACTGCGAGGAAGGAAGCATTAAACTTCTCTTTCAATTAAACAAATAAGACTCAACCACTTGGTTCATTATCAGATTCAATGGTTGGAGTCTGCGGGGAAAGCTAAACAGCAGAACCCAGGGTATAAATCAAAGACGTGATCAGAGAGACAGGTGAGGCCGAGGGTGTGGTTTCACCTCTCAGCCACTGCCAAAGGGACGCTCTCCTTCTCCTTCCCTGGCACGCTCAGCTCCCCTGCCCCAGCTCCCTCCTGCTGCCAAGCTGATGGCAATATCCCAGCCAAGCCGGTCTTGCTCACTCTGAGCTTTAGGGAATTATTTTATCCTTTTCCCATGCTGCTTCTGGGAGCTGGACTGGTTCAAATGGGCATTTCCAGAGGCAGGAGATGGAGGGAGCTGGCCAGAACCCCTCCCTCTCTGCAAAGCACCCACCCTTGGCTGAGCAGCAGAGCGAGCACACAGGATCAGGAGACAGCAAAGCCAATTTAGAAGCCAGTGCTGCCAAAAGGGGCCATCCCCCCTCCAGCCCCTCAGGGCCTTCCCAGTCATCCAAGTGGAAGATTTAGCAACTCTAACTGCAGGGCAAGATCCAGGAAAGTTTGGGGCTTGGGTACTTTTTTTTTTTTTTGAAGGGTTAGCTGGAGTCACTCCCCTGCGGCTGCTCCAGTGCTGGATTCCCGCAGCAGGGAAGAGGCAGGAATGTACCTGCCACCTCCTGCAGCAGCGAGTCCTCAGAGGGAGCTGTAACGTGAAACTGCGCCCAAGGAGCAGGGGAGGGGGAAAAAAGGGGGAAAAAGAAAAAAAAAATAGAGTCCCACCTGGATAGAAGAGCTCCAAGACATCTTATAGGTATGGAAAATGGGAAAACAACCCACCTTACATGATTGTTTTCCCTCCTGTTGAAAGACAGCAGATATTCCTCACACTGAAAGAATGAGTATGGGCTTAATGGAAATGGCAGGTGGTCTGCACGTACAAGGCTCAATCCCTGACTGGGCTGAACAAGCATTCCCCCTAAAGTGGTGGCTGTCACTGGAGAACCATCATCCCCAGCACAAAGAGAGAAGTGAGCTAGGGAACACAAGTGGAAAACTCTGACACACTCAGCCCTGGAAGTTGTACTGAGCCATCTACCAAGGAAATTACTGGAAGAACACTCATCTGAGAAAAGTGAACATACACACACTCACACACAGGAAACTATCTAGTCTAGAAATTCTTGGGCCAGCATAGTTGGAGACCTCGCACTAGCCAAAGTAACACAGCAAAGAGGCTTTTGCTGACTTTGCCAAAGACAAACACCATCCCAGAGCAAATGGTGCAGGACAAGGGGACACACAATAGCAGGGTTTGCTCAGAGAGGCCTCCAGGAGAGCAGAAAGTGTGTAGGAAAAGGAAAACACCTGGAGAACCAACCAAGCACCAGCCCAAACAACAAAATAGGTCCAAATTAACAGAATATGTCAAAATAGCAAAATAGTGCACAGAGAATGCAGTTTGGTGCCCAAGTACCAACTGGAGAGTCAGGATTGCAAGGCAAGCTGCAAATTCCCATTTAAGAAGGAAAGTTGACTAGTTCCACTTGAAACAAGGTTTTTAGCTCAGTCTCACCCCAGACACAGACAGCAACTGGCTCTGAAGCTCCCCAGCCCACTGAAAAGCCAAAAGCCAGAGAACTGACAGCAAACCACTGCAGTGAGGAGGCAGGGGCAGGATTCAGCTCAAGGGATCCACTCACTAGTCAGCAGCTCATAAGCAAGGCAGGAGACAACCTGACTCTACGTACAAAGGGCAAGTTTATAGTATCAATTAATTTATACTAACGAGATGCTGCCTAACAAAAGGCGTTCCATTTCCAAGTCACCGATTAAAGTGATTCCATAAAAACCATTACCTGAGATACCCAATCCCAGCAGGTTTGTGGGTCAAAACTCACTCAGTCTCAGGGCTTCTGGTACTAAACCAAAGGTTTTGAAGCCTCGTGGAAACTCACCAACAGGTTCACCACATTCCCATGGCATTTTGCACAGGACTGTGTGCCAAGACCACAGCACTGCAATGAAACCCCTCCAGAGTCACATCTGTGGACATGGGAACAAGGAGGATGCAGTGCAGGAGGTGTTCCACCACAGGCTCAAAGGCCTGGCAGAAACAGAGGAGGTAAAGGAGCTCTTGGAGAAGGTGCAAAGAGTGGGTTTGGTGGGTGATATGGGAAATCCAGGCGAAGCTCAATGCCTTTTTACACACAGAACTAGAAACAGCTCACATGACCTGCAGGGAACCTTCTCAATAGAGCTCATTCTATGTGCACACACAAACACTCTGAGACCAGCCCCTGACCCACAGCTCCTCACACCCAGCCCTGCAAACAACCTGAAATCACAGCAGCTGGCCCTGATCACACCCAGGCACGCCAACACCCGTAAAGGAGAAAGTGCTGCTGACTGTACCATGCCATCAGAAAACAGCTTTACTCCCAAAATGATGTAATCATCACAGGTTACCCCGTTAGTTTTTTGGCACTGAAACTTTGTTAGTCTTGTGCCTCATCTTGAGCACCCACCAATTGATCCCCTGGTCATGGTACACCCGAGGCCTCGTCAGGCACAGCAGATCTGCTGTGGGACAGGCAGAGGGGGATTTATGAGATGCTGGACCCTGATGTGGCTGTGCACTCACAATCCATTGCTTTGCTTCCCCATTTCCACATCTGCAGAAGCAGTCTTTAAACAAGCCAGGGTATTTTTAAGCTCTGACAGTTAAAATCCTCAAGTGACATCACCTGAAGTCAGAGCACAGCTGCCTTATTCCTCTGGCACACCAGCAAGCCAAAGTAAGCAGGAGCCTCATTTATGGGCTTACAGCACACCTTGAGATAATGAAAGCACTGGTGGGACTTGCCCTGCAGCCAGGCCTCTCCTTGCAAGGCTTTTTTCCACCCGCTCCTCAGTTTTGGGGTAAAACCCAAAAATCTTAGCAGCATAGCAGCCCAGTGATCCAGCACAGGGGGCACACAGGGGGGCCAGCCCAAACCCCACTGCCACTATGGCAGGGTTTGGGGGCAAAGAACACAGAGTCTGGGGGCAAAGAACTAGAGAAAAAGGATGAAAAATCACCAAGACTGCATGAAGGATGGCAAAAACCAACCCCTCGAGGTACTTCCCGTGGTGTACTCGAGCTTGCCCGCCCACGCTTCACCTTGCACACACGGCACGGCTGTTTACGAGCACTCAGAGCAGCTTAAGGGTGTAAATCACATTAATCCAGGCGACAAAGCCACATCCCGCTCATCCTCGGCTGAGTTACTAATCCCTCCACACCGCAGCAGTTCCCATCTCACTTCCTACCCCTTGAGGAGGAAAAAACCCCACCTTTTAACATGATAGGTAACTCAGTGGATCCCACATTCAAGCTGAGTCCAGCTTTCAACAGCTTTGAGCAACAGTCATGGGTCTCCCCACAAGCCTGAGGAGTTTCTGGGATGCAGACCAAGCCAGTCAGAGGCTTCCCTCTTTTTATGGAAAGGGGAATACTGGTCAAAAATATTTATTTCTTTTTAATCACTCCATTACCAAGTCCTTCCCATAAGATAGGCTTGCAGCCGCTTTGAAAAAGCAAGGCTTGGTTTCAATGTGTTAGACTCATGCTCTCAACACCTATTTTAATTTGGTGGAACAAAACCATGCTGGCTGTAATTAAGGCAAATAATATCAAGTTCAACAGAAAAGCATTAAGAAATTGTGCCGGGAAAGGTTCACTGTGAATTTCTGGAATATAGAAGGAGCTGGCCGTCGCCCGCAGCAACCGCTACCACAAAAGCACTTTTTCTCCTTCAAGCAGCTACGGGCAGGCTGTACATCCCATAAATCGCAACTGTCAAAACACCCGAGTCGGGGGAGATGAGGAGAAAAGCAAACGGGCTCCACACAGCTCGGCTGGGAGCGCCAGCACCCCAGGATTACCTGCTTTGTTCAAGGGAAACGCCGGGCCACAAAGGATAAAACCCCAGAGAACCAAAACTTCCACGCTGCCCGTAACCTCGGTGACCGGGGCTGGTGTTTGGGTTGGTAAATTGTATTTCTGGTGCATGTGTGAAAGATACAACTCTCTGAGTAAACAGCCCTTCAGAGCTGACAGCTTTACAGCCACAGGCTCGGTGCGACTGCTCCTTCCCAGGGGCAGCAAGGCAGTTGGGGAAAGCAGTAAAATAATAATTAAAAAGAAAAAGCTACATAAAGCCATCACATTTACTCTTTCACCAACCCTTTACGCAGTTACGAGGCAGGAGCAAAATAAACATTGACTGTTTTCTGCCCGGCAGTGTGTCACGGCTGAAAAACACATCCCTCTTGGTTTAAAAAACATCAGCATTGGAAGCATGGGACAGACGGCTGGAAAGTTCTTCCATTAGAAGTCAGGAACTATATAATTTATATTTGTTTTTGGCAAAGAGACAGATAAAGCAAGGGAAAGTAATTTAAAATTCAAGAATCGCGTGGCTTTAAGAAGGTAGGCAGCTTAATGCAATAAAAATAATAATAACAGAGATAAGATGTCAGGATGCTTTACAGCCGGAGACCTCAGGCATCACACACCACCTCCTGCCTTAGGGACTGACTTTCCACCGCTCTAATTGCAGAGAAAAGTGACCTTACAGGTTAAAAACATTGAGATTAACCATTTTAAGGCGGTTAAGAGGCTGGACGCGACCCCAAACCCATCCCCTTCGGCACCTCCTTCAAGCAGAGCAGCGTTTAAATGACAAATAGAATGGAGTGGAGGCGCGCTCCCTGCGAAATGAGACCATAAATCAGAGGCGGGCAGCGCGGAGGGCTCGTCCCGCTCCCCGGAGCGCCGTGCACCGGCTCAGCCCCGCGCACCGAGGGCACGCAGCGGAGCCGGACGGCTCGGACGAGCCCCGCGCGGTGACAGCGGCCGCCACCAGCAGCCGCCACCAGCAGCCGCCACCTGCGGCCGCCCCGGGCCGCGCTCGCCCCTCACGGAGGAGCCGCGCTCGCCCCTCCCGGCGCGCGCCCGCCCGCGCCCCCCTCAGCGCGCGCCGGCGGCGGGAAGCGCGCGCGTTACCTCTCCGCCGCGCCCCCTCCCTGGTCCCGGTCCTGGTGCCGGTGCCGCTCGGCGGCGGCTCGCCAGGACATTCCAGGCTGGGGCGGGCGTCCCGGCGGGCGGGAGCCTCCATCCAGCGCCGCCCGGCCGCTCGGCGCCGCTTATCTCCCCCCGCGCTGCGCTCCCCGCCCCGCTCCCACCGGCGCCCCGTGTCGGGGGAGGCGCCGCCGCCCCGCCCCGCCCCGCGGAGCGAACCAACGCCGGCCGGGGGGGAGCACGGGTGCCCCGCGGGCGGACCCACCGCCCGAGGAGGGGAGGGAGCGGGCGGCGGTGAGCGCGGCCCGAGCGCGCGGCGGGCGGGGCGCTGCGGGCCCTTTAAGGGAACGGGAGGGGTGCCGGGGATGCACGTGCGCGCGGGGCGCCGCGGCTCCGTGCGCTGCCGGGCAGAGCGCGGCCGAGAGCCCGCGCCCCGAACCGCCAACCACCGGGACCGGGCATCCCTGTGAGCCGGGACCCGCGCCCCCGAACCGCGAACCACCGGGACCGGGCATCCCTGTGAGCCGGGACCCGCGCCCCCGAACCGCCGGGACCCGCGGCACCGCGCCCCGGAACAGCCGGGACCGGGCATCCCTGTGAGCCGGGACCCGCGCCCCCGAACCGCGAACCACCGGGACCGGGCATCCCTGTGAGCCGGGACCCGCGCCCCGGAACAGCCGGGACCGGGCATCCCTGTGAGCCGGGACCCGCGGCACCGAACCGCCGGGACCGGGTATCCGTGTGAGCCGGGACCCGCGGCACCGCACCCCGAACCGCCGGGACCGGGCATCCATGTGAGCCGGGGCCCGCGGGACGCGGCTCCGAACAGCAGGTGCACTGCGCACCCACGGGACGGGGAAGGCCGGGACCGGGCACCCGCCCGGCCGGAGTGCCCTGTGTGCCAGACCGGGCACCGAGCAGCCGCGCTCCCGCTGCCTGCGCTCCCACGGGACCGGGCGCTTGCGCAGCCCTGGGCGGCCGCGCTCCGCGCTCCGTGCGCTCCCGCACCCACACGACCCTGCCACCTGTCGCCTGTGCGTGACAGTCACCCGCAGAGCCGGCACCCCGTGCCCCGCTCCGAGCGCCGCAGCGCGGCTCACCTGCGCGGCCTCCCGGGAGCCCGCGCCCCCGCGGGTGCGCAGCTCATCCCGTCCCGGCCGCTCGCTCCCACGCCGGAGAGCCCACGGCTCCCACTCCGGCTCTCCTGCAAGCGGTTGTATGCTCGGAGTGTCGCTGGAGTGAGGGAGTGGCTCCGGCTTTTTCCAAAGGGCTGGGAAATGCCCCACACATGCTCCATGCATCATCCTTCTCCAGATGACGCCTCCAAGAACCCCGTGCTTGGGCTAAAAATTGCAAAAAGGGGCTTTATCAAGGGCTCATACTGTGCCCAAACCATTGACCCTTTCCAAAAGAACCCAAATATGCCCAACATGCCTCCTTTTTTGGGAATTTGCTGTATTTTGGTCACATCTGCAAGTGATAGCTGGAAAGGGATTTATCCCAGCAAGGGTTTCACCAGGAAAGGCTTCAGCACCACATGAACTGCAAAGAAACACAGTTGCTATGTTTAAAAATAAAGAAAAAATAAGCTTTAACCCCCACTAAAAAACTAGAGTTGAAATAAAGTCTTACGTTTTTCAGACAAACCTGTGAGACCAAAACGCTGCACTGCCCTGTGTTTACCAGCCCTAATTTTATCCCTCGGGAGGTTTCCTGTAGGATGTCATTATTTCCACAAGTGTGAAAGGGGAAAAGAGAAAGAAAATAAACAGCAGAAAAATCCTCAGCAGATTAAAAATCCCATAATCTGAAGAAAAAACCCCAAAATAAAACAAAATCGGGGTTGGCACAGCGGAGGAGTTAAGTTGACTTGATTTATGGCAGCCACTGGAAAAGATGAGGGCTTCAGGATTGTTTTCAGCACGGAAGAGAGGGCCAAGTCTGGTTTTTTGGGCTAAAAACACTCAAAATGAGGATCATAATGAAGGAGTTTTGCAGACCCCGGGCAGTGCCAAATTGCAATTTCTCCCTGTACAATTTTTGGGGCAATGTTTTCCCCTCCTTGAGCGCATTTGCATGAGAATACCCTCTTGGGCAGGAGAATTGCTGCTTAATTAGTGAACGGCAATCACTTTAATTAGCATGTCTCCATGCTCCCTGCTATTTTGCATAGATTCAAATGAGATGCTCATTAGGGAGCAGGCGCCCGGACAAGCTACGCCCTTTAGCCGCTCACTAACCCAATTAACTTCAGCCAAACCGTGCCGGGCCCTGTGCCAGGGGAGATCGGGCTGCTCCCAGAAGGAAGGTGCAGAACCTCTGCCTTCAACCTGCTCGCTTCCTCCAAACCTGGGAGGTTTCCTTCCTTGGGAGGTTTTTGTCCTTCAAGGTTTTCCTGTTTGCAAGATTCCCTTCCTTGTCAAAGGTTTTCCTTCTTGTACAATTTTCCTCCACACAAGGCTTTTCCTACACTGAAAGTTTCCTTCAAGTATTTCCTTCCTTGTGAGATCTCCTTCCTTGCCTAAGGGTTTCCTCATTGCAAGGTTTTATTTCCCTGTGAGATTTTCCTTCTTTGTGATATTTTCCCCCACCCAAAATTTATCCTCCATGTTAAGTTTTTCTCCTTGCAAGGTTTTCTTCCTTGGAGGTTTCCTTCCTTTCAAGGCTTTATCTCCTTGTGAACTTTCCTTCCTCACAAGCTTTTCCTCCATGCAAGGTTTCCCCTCCTCATAAGGTTTGCTTCCCTGCAAGTTTTTCCTCCTTTTCCTTGCGTGCTCAGTGCTGGGATTTGGGAGCAGAAATGGGGGGGACACCCCCAAAAAGCCACCCTCCCTCCTCGGGGATCCTCGAGCCCTCTCCGTGCCCCTTCCCCCCGCCCAGGTGGGGCCATCATTCCTGGCAGGAGCACGAGGGAATTTGAGGGTCCCCTTTGTTTTTCTGCCCAGCCAGCGTGGTCCCGGCGAAGTTGGGTTTTATTTTATTTCATTTCTCCTGCTCCGTAATCCCATCGTCCTGTCACGGTTCCCCGGGAAGCGGGGCTGCTCCGAACAAAGCCCCCGGAGCATCCCGGGCTCCCGGAGGGGGTTTTGCAGCTGCGCCTCGGAGCGTGACCGATCGGGAATGAGCCTTCGCAGCGCGTCTAATGCCGTTTGGACAGGGAGCCTTTCATCCGCCCGTGGGAGTGAGGCCCCGGCCCCGAGCCGGCCGCTCCCCGCGCCCCGGCCCTCGGCGCTCCCGGCCCCGCGGGAGCCGAGCGGCAGCGCCGCAGCCTGGGGGCAGCGAGCCGAGCCCCCCTGCTCGCTGCTGGGCTCTGCTGCAGAGCTCAGGGCCAGGGCGGAGGGGCTGAGGCTGGGAGAGGCTCCCCATGGCCGTGGTCTGGTCGCTGTCGCCGCGTGCTGGGCTCCACCGGGCTCCTTGTTGAGATCCCCTGGCTTCTGTCCCTGGCAGTCCCTGTTCCCACCTCCGCATCCTCAGCAGCTTCCTTGTCCTGGTTCTCACCATCCCCTCCTTCCTGTTCCCATTCTCCTGACCCCAGCAAGTACCTTGTCCAGGTCCCATCATCCCAGCCCTGCCCCATCAGATCACTGATCCCAGTCCCCCCATCTGTCCCTGTCCCCATCATTACATCCCAGTCCCTGTCACCTTGTCCTTGTCCCATCGCCCTGGCCCAGATCCCAGCAGGTGCCTTGTCCCAGAGACCTGTCCCTTGTCCCAGAGACATGACCCTGCGTCCCTGCTGTCTCTCCACAACACCCCAGTACCCTTTGGCATCCAGTGATCTCCATCGAGGGAGGGTTTGTGGGTCCTTTTTGGGAAGGGCACAGCTGGTGCCAGCCTGGTGCCCCCCAGCCTCGGCAGCGCAGGTGGCATTGGGTGGCATCAGCTGCTGAATGTGCCCTGTAGCCTGGCAGGCAGTGTGTGAGAGTGGGGAATCCCGGGATTTCCACTCCAAGGGCAGGGATCAGGAACAGGGCACAAAGGCTGGAGGGGTGTTGGGATGGAGCACAGATGGAAACAATCACCTGGGAAGAGAGGGTGGAGATGAGGAGATGAGAGGGGACGAGATGAAAATGATGAGGGTAGAAGAAACAAGATGAGACAACAGGAAAGAGGAGGAGAAGGACTGCAGGATGAGGAGGACTGGAAAGCGAAGAGAAGAGAAAGGAGGAGGGAGAGGAGAAGAGATGCTGCCTCTAAAGAAGCTGTATGTCCTTGTGAGCTTTGCCAACCCATCACTTATGCATTGGTTAGGGGGGTTTTGTTGGTTTATTTTCCCCCCAGTGAAAAGTGGCTTTTTGACCCAAACACACGTTTTCATAGCAAAGGGGTTTTTTTTGGCTGAAAGGCTTTTTATTCCTTATTAAAAAGAAAATTGGGGAGGTTGGTGGGAAGGGTCACTTCTGTAAAACCTCTATTTTTCTTTTAAAAAGCCCCAACTAATCTATTTTGGCTTTTTTTTTTTTTTTTTCCATCAGAAATACCTCTGCGGGAGGCTTTGGGAGTGAATCACTGCCAAAATCCCCTGTCCCACACCGTGCCTGGTCCTGCCCAGCTTTATCATCTCCCCTGCAGCAAACACCCAGAGGCAACAAAAGAAAATTAGAATTATTAGGAATTACTTTTTTTTCTACTTTAATTTTTTTCCACTTGATTTTTTTTTCCAGAAGACCAGAGGGTGATTTTGCTTCATTTTCCTGTATTTTGGTCATTTAACTCCATGGAGCTGCTTTGGCACCAAAAGTTGCCTCAGTCTTTAGGAAGGAGCAAAGAACCTCCCCATGCAGTGGTTGTTGGGTTTCCCAGGGCACTGGGGTTATCTCTGAGAAGAACCCAGACTGCTGGGGTGGGACAGAGCTCCCTGCACCCCTCT
The DNA here is from genome assembly GCF_015832195.1 of Motacilla alba alba. Classification (NCBI taxonomy): domain Eukaryota; kingdom Metazoa; phylum Chordata; class Aves; order Passeriformes; family Motacillidae; genus Motacilla; species Motacilla alba. Next base: position 1,704,532 of record NC_052039.1, on the reverse strand, counting down.
GGAGGGTTCTGAGGGTGATAAAAGATTCCGTGGCCCGTGACCTCTCCAGCACCTGCCTGCCCCAGGCCAAGCTGGAATGAGCCTTGCTGAAGGCTCTTGCAGCCTGGTCTCCTGGACAGACCTTGGGCCCACAGTTCAGGCAGCTTGTCCTCAACCTTCTCTCTGGATGGACCTCAGTGTTGCAGGGATGTTGTCTCCGTGCTTATCTTCCTGGCAGATCCCAGAACAGCATTGTGGGTCTCTTGTCTCCATCCCTGTCTCCTGAAGGATCCCAGGTGGGTGCTGCAGGTACATTCCATCCCTGTCTCCTGAAGGATCTCAGGTGGTGCTGGTGGTACATTCTCTCCATCCCTGTCTCCTGAAGGATCCCAGGTGGTGCTGCAGGTACCTTCACTCCATCCCTGTCTCCTGAAGGATCTCAGGTGGGTGCTGATGGTACATTCTCTCCATCCCTGTCTCCTGAAGGATCCCAGGTGGTGCTGCAGGTACATTCTCTCCATCCCTGTCTCCTGAAGGATCCCAGGTGGTGCTGCAGGTACCTTCACTCCATCCCTGTCTCCTGAAGGATCTCAGGTGGTGCTGCAGGTACATTCTCTCCATCCCTGTCTCCTGAAGGATCCCAGGTGGGTGCTGCAGGTACATTCCATCCCTGTCTCCTGAAGGATCTCAGGTGGTGCTGCAGGTACATTCTCTCCATCCCTGTCTCCTGAAGGATCCCAGGTCGCTGCTGCAGCCAATCTCCACCTCCTCTGAGCTCCCCAAAACCCAACCCACCACCTCACCTTGCTGCTGGTGCCCATTCCCATCCCCAGCTGGACCTTGCTCATGGTGGACGCCTCTCGAGGGGCCAAGACCGTGGTGGAGGGAGAGCCGGAGACGGGCGGAGGGGATGGAGCGCCTTCAAAATTGACACCATATGGCTGCTCCTTATCCCCGGGCCCAGTAAATAGGTCTTTCATGCTGGGCCGGTTGCCATAGGAGCAAACACGCAGGAAATATCCCAGATAACTCGAATAGTGGTGAAAACATATGTTTTGGATAAAACCCGGCAGAAAATCGCCCCGTTTAACCCCTCCAAGGCAGCTTTAACCCCTTTGCCACACCTCAGTGCATGCACGCAGTGGGGAAACTGAGGCATGCCGGGGCTGAGTCCCTCCTCAGCTGGTAGTGGGAAATCTGGCAGGTTTTCTGCCATGAAGTGGGATTCCTGTAGGTTCCCAGTGTCAGCTTGCCTCCTTCTCCTTCTCCACCTCCTCCTCCTCCTCCTTCCCAGAGCCCCTTATCAGGATGGATGGCTGGATGCAAGGCCGTGTGCAAGCATTTTGCTTTGATTTGCCAAGGAATTTGCTTTGCTTTTGCTTTTTTTATTTTCCCTTTTTTTTTTTTTTTTTTCCCCCCTCTCTTCTTTTTGTCTCTTTTCTCCAGCCTGGGCCAAACCTTTCCTTATCTCATCTGGCGAGCAGCGGGCCCCAGCGCTGCCCTGGCCGCCGGCCAAGCGCGGAGCCGACAGCCAGGGCCCACGCCTCGGCCTCCCGTGGGGCTGAGCCTGGACACACCAACAGCCCTGGCTCCCCGGGAGGGGAAACTGAGGCATGGAAGGCCTGAAAAGCTGCTGCAGGTGTTCCTGCAAAGTGGCTTCGTGCATCCCTCCATGCTGCAAGTATGGCGGTGTGCCACAAATACCCCAGTGCACAGCCAGTGTCCCTGCGTGCTGCCAGCATCCCACACACCCTAAACGTTCCTGTGTGCTGCCAGCATCCCTGCACACTGCTGCAAACAGCCCTGGATGCTGCAAACATCCCTGGGCATTGCCAGCATCCCTGTGTGCTGCTGCATCCCTGCATCCCATACCCATCCCTGGGCATTGCCAGCATCCCTGTGTGCTGCTGCATCCCATAACCATCCCTGGGCATTGCCAGCATCCCTGTGTGCTGCTGCATCCCATAACCATCCCTGGGCATTGCCAGCATCCCTGTGTGCTGCTGCATCCCATAACCACCCTGGGCATTGCCAGCATCCCTGTGTGCCGCTGCATCCCTGCATCCCATAACCATTCCTGGGCATTGCCAGCATCCCTGTGTGCTGCATCCCTGCATCCCATAACCATTCCTGGGCATTGCCAGCATCCCTGTGTGCTGCATCCCTGCATCCCACAAACCTCTCTGCACCCTGCAACGCTTCCCAGGCCTTTTCCCAGGAGAGGACATGGCTGCTGTCCTCCCAGCACTGCCTCAGGATGGAGCAACCCCATGGAGCCCACCCCAACCCCAGCAGCCGAGGGCAGCCTGGCAGCAGCCCTGTCCCTATGAAAGGCTGAAGGGGAAGCTGTGGGTGCTGGGATGGGGAGAATCTCGGGAGGGGCTGCTCTGGAATGTCATGAGCAGGACTTTAGCACAGGAGGGATTGCAGCTATGGGGTGTGGATAGCACAGGCCAAAGGGATCAGGGAGAAAGCCCCGAGATTAAGGAGCAAGGGGCTGCGGGGCTGCAGCACCGGGGCCATACCCGGTGGGAGGAGATCCAGCCGACCTGGGATTTCTCCCGGTGCTGTCTTGTAAATACTGCTGATGGGAGGAATGTGCAAGCACGGAGGAAAATCCTCACAGCCTCCCTCCCAGCGGGTTCAGAGCCCTCCTGATGCTTCTTATCTTCCCAGTTCTTCTGGGGATTTTTTCCCATCTTGATTTTGGTGGGATGCACATTCCCAGCAAGGTGCAGCATCCCTGCCACCCACAATCCCTGCTTGCCACAGCATCCCTGCCAGTGCCACATCCCTGCCACCCACTGCCTGTCTCCCACTGCCACATTCCCGCTCTGCTGCGATCCCAAACTCATTTCCCCACTTCAGCTCCTGTTTTTTGTTTTGCCCATATTTTTTAATAACCTTTCCCTGCAGCTCCCGCCTCCTCCTCCTCCTCCTCCCTCCGAGCTCTGGTTTGGGTTTTTGGTGAGGTTTAGCAAAACAAACGTGGTCAAACCACCCCCTCCTAAAGTGTAAAATCCCTGGAAAAGCCACGACAGCTCCGCAGGGCGGCCGAGGGCTCGCACAAGGCACTGCCAGGCCCCTGAGCTCCTCAGGCAGCCCTGTGAGCAGAGCAAAGCAGATGAAATCCATTTCATTTTCCCCCTCCTTTTTGATGTACTTTCCAGCAGGATATTCCTCGCACGCAGGGCCCTTTGCCCCTGGGGGTTGTTGCTGGGTGCTGAGCGCGCCGAGATGATGCTAAATCAAGGAGGGGTTGAAGTGATGATAAAACTCTCCAGAACAATGGGAAAAATGGCATTTTCCCTGCCAGACCCCCTCACTTTCCTCCTCTCCACATCCCAAAAATCCCAGCAGTGGCCAAATGATGCTCAAATCCACCTTAAAGATTCAGTTCTCTGCTCCCAGGGGGGATTTTCCCCTCCTCCGCGAGCTGTTTTCACACCTCTTCCACCCCAATACTCATTTACTCCACACCTAGAGGTTCCAAAGAAGCAGTCGGGGGGTTGGGGAACTGATTTTGGGGGTTTTAGGATATCTGGGGTTTTTTTCCTAGGGCGTTTGGGGGTTTGAGGGTTCTGCTTTCGATGGTGAGAGCAGAGCTTTCTCCCCACCCTGCCCAAGAATGTTTCTGCTGATATTAAACCCGACCCGGAGGCATTTGGAAGGAGCCGACTTCCTCGCCAAGAAAATGACCTCAGCCTTCTGCTTTGGAGCTTTTTTTTTTACCTTTTTAAAGCATTTTTCTCCCTCTCCTGCCTGCCAGGCAAGAGGCACTGCTGGGGCCTCACCCGTGTCCCTGGCACCACTGCCAGGCCGCATCCACAGTGCCAATCCTCCAATTCAGGGTGATTGTTGGAGGTTTTAACCTGAAAATTCCAAATTTGAGCTGTAAATTCCAGGTTTTTCTCCACAAAACCCCTCCCTGATACTGACAGGAGGATCCAGGGGCCAAACCTGCTGCAAAAACCCACCTTGCTCCATCCTCTGGGCATGTGATGACCTCCAAAACTCATTTTCCCAATGAAATAAAACAGGGAAAAAAAGCTCAAACCAAGAGCTAATGTTGCCCACGATGTTTCTGGAAGGGATTTTTGCAGGAGTTTCCTTAACAGACTCCTCTGCATTTTTGCTTTTATTAATGTGGCGGCATTCCCGAGGCTGCTGCGATGCTTTTGCAAGAGCTAAAACATCTCCTGAGTTAAAAATCCAAAAAATCCAGCCCCTCAGGCACCTCCACAGTGGGAAATGCTAAGGAGAGAGGAGGGAAACACTGGATTTGGGTGTCTTCAGATGGAATTGCTCCAGCTTTAGGAGTTTTTTCTCTAAATAAATGTTTGTGTCCTGGAGACACCAAGCTCATGGAGGCAGTTCAGAAAATAAAAATGCTTATGGAATCCTTTTGATTTCTAGTCTCTGAAAAGCTGATGTTATTGGGAACTTCTCTCATTTGCCCCTAATAATCAGATGGGAAATGCTTCCACCATTCTTCTCTGCTTGAGGTGTGCATCACCATCCTGGAGTTTCACTGGTACTCCACATCTCCGCCCTGAATCCAACATCTACATCCTGCACCCTGGATTCTGCATTCCATTCCTTCTATCCTAGAGCTGCACCCTCTAACTGCATCCTGCTCTGGCATCCACAGCCATTCCCTGGATCAGCATCCTGAGGCTGCCTCCTGCCTCCCAAACCCTTCATCTGCACACCCTGTCCTGCATCTGCCCTCTTCATCCCTCACCCTGCACCACGCATCCCACTTCTCACCCCCTGCAGCTGCATCCTGCATCCCAAATCCTCCATCTGTACCCTGTGCCCTGCTTTCCACACCCTGCATCTGCCCCTCTCATCCCACACCCTGCAGCTGCATCCTGCATCCCAAATCCTCTCTGTACCCTGTGCCCTGCTTTCCACACCCTGCATCTGCCCCTCTCATCCCACACCCTGCAGCTGCATCCTGCATCCCAAATCCTGTCTGTGCCCTGTGCCTTGCATTCCACGCCCTGCATCTGCCCCTCTCATCCCACACCCTGCAGCTGCATCCTGCATCCCAAATCCTCTGTCTGTGCCCTGCATTCCACGCCCTGCATCTGCCCCTCTCATCCCACATCCTGCCCTATGCATCCCACTTCTTGCATCCAGCATCTGCATGCTGTGCTCTGCATGCTGATTCTTGCATGCCAAACCAACGTGCCACATCCTCCATCTGCACCTGCATCCACCCCCCCACACCTGTGCCTTGCACCATCCCTCGTCCTGCACTCACACCCCAAACTCTGCGTTTGCATTCCACATGTCCCCACCCCCTGCATCCCACATCTCCAGCCCATCTCCCACATCCCCACGGCATTCCCTGGATCTCGAGAGCACCAACAACCCCTGTAGGTCCAGTTGGCCTCGCCAGGAACTCCCATCCCCCCCAGGGCCCTGGGTAAGTTCAGCCCAGGGTCGTTGCTGGGCCATACTGGGCCGTGTTCCCTATAGCCGTACCCTGGCTGTGGCTCATTGCCACCTCCCCCAGCCACAGGATAAAAATGGCAATGAAAACCACTTGTGAGGCTGGACTGGTCCCATCCAGTCCTTCCACTGCTCCCTGGTCCCATCCAGGCGTTTCTCCAGAGCAGGTGTGATATGGTAGAGCTGCATTCCCAACCTGGCCTGCCCACAGGGGAGTGGGGAGCTTTCCCATCCACAGGGGCTCTGTTCCCCTCCCCGGCACATCTGGCAGGCAGATGTGGCCAAAGGGCCGGGATCTGCCTCCCAGATGGGGGACGAGCTGCAAAATGTCTGTACGGGCTTGGAAAGCGATCATCTTTGCCTTGGCAGCCTGCATTTCCCGGCTCACTGCACGCACTCCCCATCTCCAGGGGTGCTGCAAAATCCCTCTGCGGAGCTGGGGCTGTGCTCTGCTGCTCTGTGCTGGGGCAGCCCACGTCCTGCACCTCCATCCCATATCTGCACCCTAAACCCCACTCCTGCATCCCATGTCCTGTATCCACATCCCATCTCGTGTGTCCTGTAACCCAGCTCTGCATCCCAAATCCCTCTGCTGCATCCCATGTCCTGTATCCACATCCCATCTCCTGTGTCCTGTAACCCAGCTCTGCATCCCAAATCCCTCTGCTGCATCCCATGTCCTGTATCCACATCCCATCTCGTGTGTCCTGTAACCCAGCTCTGCATCCCAAATCCCTGCTGCAACCCACACCCTGTACATCCTTCATCTGTATTTTACATTCCATGTCCCTCACCACCTGTCCTATATCCCACCTCTGCATCCTAAATTCTACTTCTGTACCCCACATTCTGTATCTGCATCCCATATTCTGCATCTGCCCTTTCATCCCATGTCCCGTGTCCTGCATCCCACATCTGCAGCCCCTCTCCTGTGTCCTGCATCCATGTCCTGTGTTCTGTGTCTGGAAAACTGCATCTGCCTCCTAAATGCTCCATCCTGCATCTGGGAACCTGTGTCTACATCCTAAGTTCTCTGTTTCCTAAATTCCTGTCTGCATCCCGAATCCTGCATCCCAAAGGCTTCCACGGTCTCTCTTCTGTGCCCTAACCTGGCACCCTGTATCTGCACCCCAAGTCCTGTGTCTCCCATCTGCATCCTGAATCCTCCATCCTGTGCCCTGCATCTGCACCCTAAATCCTCGATCCCCCATCCTGCATCTACGTCCTACACCTGCATCCTAAATCCTTCATCCTGTGTTTATATCCTAAATCCTATTTACAGTCCAAATATTCCAGACCTGCATCCTGGCTTCTCCATTCTGTGTCCTGCATCCTATGTCCCCCAGCTGCATCCTCAATCCTGTCCTGCATACACAGCCCCAGTCCTATGTCCCACATCTGCATCCCAAGTTCTCCATCCTGCATTCTGTACCTACCTGGTGAATCCTCCCTCCACCGTCCTGAATCCTATAATGCCACATCTCCATTTTAAGTCCTGCATCCCAAATCCTGCATCTCAAATCCTCAGTCCCACTTTTGCATCCCAAGTTCTCGGTCTTGCATCCTGCACCTACATACTAAACCCTGTGTTCCCATCTAAATCCTAAATCATCCATCCCCCATTCTGCATGTTTGTCCTAAATCCAGTGTTCCACATCTGCATCCTAAATCCTCCATATCTACATCTGAAATCCCAAGTCTCCACATGCCTCCTAAATGCTCTATCCCACATGTACATCCTAAGTCTTCTATCCCACAGTTGCATCCTGGATCCTCCATCCTGTGTCTTGCATCTTCATCCTAAATCCTATGTCCCATATCTGCATCCCAAGTTCTCTTGGGATCTGTCCCAGATCCTGTAAGTATGTCCCAAATCCTATGTCCCACATCTACATCCTAAATCTTGTGTTCCATACCTGCATCCTGAAACCTGCACCTGTGTCCTAATTCCTACACCACCATCTACATCCTAAATCCTCTGCTGCATCCCATGTCTAAATCCTAAATACTCTATCCTGCATCCTGAATCTACATCCTGCATCCTGAATCTACATCCTAAATCCTGCATCCACAGCCTAAGTCCCATATTTGCATCATAAATTCCGTTTCACATCCTGCATCTACATCCTAAACCCTCCATCCTGTGTCTACATCCCAAATCCTACGTCCCACATTTGCATCCCAAGTTCTGTCCCACAACCAACACCTAGATCCTAAATCCTCCATCCCCCATTCTCCATCTGTGCCCTAAATCCTGAATCCCATGTCTAAATCCTAAATACTCTATCCTGCATCCTGAATCTACATCCTAAATCCTGCATCCACAGCCTAGTCCTAAGTTCCATATCTGCATCATAAATTCCATTTCACATCCTGCATCTACGCCCTAAACCTCCATCCCAAATCCTACGTCCCACATTTGCATCCCAAGTTCTGTCCCACAACCAACACCTAGATCCTAAATTCTCCATCCTCCATCTGTGTCCTAAATCCTACATCCCATCCCTGAACCCTCCATCCTGCATCCAGCACCGCATCCCAAACCCTGCATCCCAAACTCCGCATCCCAAACTCCGCTCCCAGGACGCTGCCAGGAGCTGAGGGCCGGCAGAACCCCCTGTGCCCGCTGGAGAGCCCTGAATTTGGGGTGGGGGGGCAGAGGCCCCGGCCGCCCGCCCCGGCCGTGCTGTTGGTTTTAGGATTTGCCACGCTCCGGTGCCTCCGAGCGCGCCGGGTCCCCGGCGGGGCCGCACAAAGGGCGCTTTCAGGGCCCGCTCAGCACACCCCCAGCCAGCCACATAGGAACACAAACCTTTCATCCCCCTGCAGTTTCCCCCATAGACCCCGAAAGAGGAAAATAATCCTCTCCACGGAGTTAAAAAACCAAAAGGACCCTCCCTAAAAATTAAGGTTGAAAATGATTCCCATGGGAATGGGGCTGGGTTAACGCACGAGACCACGGCAGAGCAGAAGCAGTGTCCAGCCTCCCCTGAAGCATCCTGGGGAGGAGGAGATGTGCCCATGACCCCCCAAAATATCCCATTTACAGCTGGTAACAGGTGAAAAATTAATTTGTTTTGACAGCGAGACCCACTCATGCAACGAGTTGTGTCCAGCCTCAGACCCCTCCACAGCCCTCCCTTCCCGAGGCATTCCCAAAGATTTTCTTTTTCATGCCCTTAGAAATATAAATTCCTGGGGGGAATGAACCAGAAAACCCTGTATTCAGCCTAATTATCCCCCCTGGCCGCAATCTGTGATCTCTGGGACAATTAAAAGCGCTTAATCCCAGCTGAAAAGCAAACAAGGTCGGAGCGCGGCGTCTTCCTGCCTCCCCTCGCCCGCTGCCGGGGTCTCGCTCCCCAGCTGCAATATAAATATGCAATTAAAAAATCGCCGCTAATTGCTTCGCCCAAGGGGGGTTCCCACCAGGGAAACAAAAAGGCCGGGGAAAGGGATATTAAAAAAATAATCATTTAAGAAGGGGTAAACAAGGAAAAAAATGGCATTTTTTAGCCCAATAATTAAACACCGATGCAGCTTTAGGGAGGAATTGCGGTGCTATCTCAGGGTTTGCACCCTGGGGTGGGTTTTTTTGGGGGGATGCTCTTTTTTGGGGGGGATGGGGTTAATCCCTGGCTCTCCTCTCTCGCTCCAGCGCTAACAACCCCTGGCAGCTCTCGGGCTCGTTAGTCCTTCCGAAAAGCAATTAGAGAGGTTGGAAAATGAGGGCAGCCCCTGCCCTGAGCCAGGGCAGGAATGGGGGGCGGGGGGGTCAGCCCCCAGCCCTTGGGGCTGGTTGAGGGCTCGGCAGAGATCCCGCAATGGGATTTACCCTGGCCGAGCAAGGCCGCGCCATCAGCAGGTTTCAGACCCAGCGCAACCTCCCCCTTGCAGCAACCAGCCTCGCCTCGTGTCCCCCAGGGCTTTATTGAACCTTCAGAACCTAAAACAGGTGACCAGACACCTTCACAGTATTTGGGTGCTGCTGCCTGAGCGCAGCCAGGAGGAAGAGGAGGAGGAGGTGGAGGAAGAGAAGGAGGAGGCAGAGAAGGGGTGTGAGGGCTCAGGTGCCAGGCAGCCAGACCTTCTGGGTGCTGACAATGTCGCTGAGCCTGGCCTTGATCTTCAGGAAATGCCTCTTGAACTCCAGGCCATCGCCCTGCGCGGGGAGAGACAGGGATTGACATCCCCCTGCACCCCTCCCTCCCCTGGCACCCACCTCCCGTGGTCACCCCCACCCTGCCCCTGCCACACACCCTGGCCCCCCACACACCTTGGAGAGGCGAAAATCCACCAAAATCTTGCTCTCCATCTCCACCAGGTTCACCTTGAAGATGAGTTTGTTGTTCCTCCTGTCTGTGGTCGAGATGGTGACCTGCGAAGGGGAAAAACGCCTCGAATTATTCCCTGATGACCCGGCACAGGGGGCCCCGCCCCAGTTCCATCCCTTGACCCCCACCTGGTTGGTGCAGCTCATCTTCCAGCCGTACCCCATCTTCTCACACACCTCCTTCAGCGCGCGGTAGGAGCCGTCGGCGTCCAGCTTGGTGAAGAACCGCGTCATCCGCTTCACCAGCCGCTGCCACGGGCTCTGCCGCCCCAAAAAACATCCCAAGGGTCACGAATCCCGCCAGAAGGCCACAAACCCCACCAGGTTCCAGCCCCAGCTCTGACACATCCTGGCTTTTGGTGAGGAAACGTTGGAAAGCTGCACCCCCTGATGGCACAAGGCAACAACCGCATCCCAGAGAGCAGAAACCTGCACAGCCACATCCCACAGAGCAGAAACCTGCACAGCCACATCCCAGAGAGCAGAAACCTGCACAGCCTCATCCCAGAGAGCAGAAACCTGCACAGCCTCATCCCAGAGAGCAGAAACCTGCACAGCCTCATCCCAGAGAGCAGAAACCTGCACAGCCTCATCCCACAGAGCAGAAACCTGCACAGCCTCATCCCAGAGAGCAGAAACCTGCACAGCCTCATCCCAGAGAGCAGAAACCTGCACAGCCTCATCCCAGAGAGAAGAAACCTGCACAGCCTCATCCCAGAGAGAAGAAACCTGCACAGCCACATCCCAGAGAGCAGAAACCTGCACAGCCACATCCCAAACAGCGCAAAGTCAGCCCCTGGTGTCACAAAAATGCTCTTTAAAGACACGCATAGGATGCAAAGTTGTGCCCCAATGGTATAAACAGTGCAATGATGGACCCCGATATTGCAAACTGGATGTGAAGCTGCCTCCCAAATGCTGCAGAGCTCTACCCTGGAACTGGAAAGTTGCATTTTATTACTCAAAATACTGCAAAACTGTGCTCCAAATACCACCAGGCTGCACCCCAGGATGACAAACCTTGCCCAGCTGCACCCCAGTGCTGCCGAGCTGATCCCTGATATTGTAAATCAGATGTGAAGCTGCTCCCCAAAACACCACAGAGCCACCCCCAAACACTGCACAAAGTGCACTCTGATGCCATAAATGATGCACATTTGAAACCCAAATCTTGGGAGGTGGCACCCCGAGATGATAAAACTCACAGCTGCATCCCAGCCTTGTCAAGTTGCTCCCTGATATTCCATTTACAGCAAAGTTGCTCTTCAATGTGGTATTTATGGCGCAAAGTTGCACCCCAATATTTTACACAGCACAATGTTGCACCCCAGTGCTGTAAATCAGATGTGAAACTGCCCCTCAAGTCCCTGGCAAAGTGACAAACTGACACTAAAAGTATTGCAAATTTGCACCCCAAATCCTTCACCTGACACCCTCAGGCGGTAAATATCCAACAGCCACAGCCCAAACCAGCTGCTCCCTGATATAAATACAACAGAAATTGCTTCTTAATCTTACATATCTGAGGCAAAGCTGCACCCCAGTAGTATAAAAGGTGCAGCACTGGATCCTGATGTTGTAAACTGGATGAGACTCTGCCCCCCAAATGCTGCCGAGTTGCACCCCAAGATGATAAACATCACCCCGCCACACCCCACACACTGCCAAGCTGCTCCCTGATGTTATAAATACGGCAAAGCTGCTCCTCATTATCATATATATGATGCAAAGCTTCACCCCAATTTATACAAAGCAACGTTGGACCCCAGCGTTGTAAACTGGAGGTGAAGCTGCCCCCAAACACCCCAAGGCCATGGGAAAGTGTCACCCTGATACTGAAAACAGTGAAAAGCTGTGCCCCAAATCCTGCAAACTCGCACCCCAAGGCCATGGGAAAGTGTCACCCTGATACTGAAAACAGTGAAAAGCTGTGCCCCAAATCCTGCAAACTCGCACCTGAGGTGATAAATCACAACAAGTTACACCTCCAGTATTCCCCACCAGGCAAAGCTGCGCCCCAAGCAGCGGAGAGCAGCCCCCAGCCGTGGCCAGGTGCACCCTGACTCCATCGCCGGTGCCGAGCTGCGCCCCAGAGGCCGCGAGGGGGAATCCCAGGAGGATCAGCCTCGCCCAGCCGCGTCCCAAGCACTGCCAGGCAGCACCCCGATATTCCAAGCGGTGCCAGGTGCCCCTGCAGCCCCTGACCTGGGAGGAGCCTGGGGTGCCCAGGAGTTGGCTGTTGACCAGCATGTGCTCGGGGCAGGCGGGCTGCGAGAAGCTGAAGCCCTGCACCAGCTGGTCGATGCTTCCCGTGCCACTCTCCCAGGGCATCCCGCCCGTGCCGGGCTCCGGCTGTGACGTGGAATAGCTTGCCTTGTCCTCACTGCAAGGCAAGGGGGGACACAAGGGTTAGGAGTGCTGGAGAGAGCCGGATGTGGGAATTGCACGGGATTTTGCGGGATCTGGGACGATCGCAGGGGTTGTGCGGGGTTTCCACCCGACCACCTCCTGGAGAAAATGCCGGGAAAGCCCCGAGGCGAGCGAGGAATTGCAAACCCGTGTGGAGGGAAGCAGAGGCTCACCCCAGCGCTCCCTTCACGGGTGAGAAGTCTGTATCGGATCGGATGTGCTTGGAGAAGCCTCCGGGGGAGTCGGTGACTCCCCCCGAGGAGAGCCGAGCCCGCTTGACATCTGCAAAGGGACAGGACACCAAGTAACCCCCCAATCCGGGGGCACGAGCGCGTTCCCCCGCAGCCCCTTACCCTTTTTGAGGGGTCTGCTGTACCACCGGTCCTTCTGGATGTCAGGAATGGTGATCCTGGCCGTCGGGCTCTCCGTGAGGATCTTGTGCAGCAGTGCTGGGGGAGACGAGGGGGTGGAACACGATATGGTGTGTGGGGGTATGTATACATTTGTGTGTATATATAGGTATACATTTGTGTGGATATTTATGTACATATTTAGGGAGCTGCTGCCGGGTGCTTACCCAAGGGAGCGGAATCAATCTTCTTCCAAGGTGGGAGGTAGGTTTTCTTCTCCTTCCAGTCACTGTACTCCTGGCAGCTGTCACTGGGCTGGTCCCAAGGCAGCTCTGCCGGGAGATCCCACTGCTGTCACCCCCCAGTGCCACAACCCCCCGGGCTCACACGGGACACTGTGGGGACGCGGTGTGCCAGGTGACCCTGCCCTGCCACGGATCCTGTGTGCTCCCCTTGCATCCCAAACCTCCCTGTGCATCCCATGGTTTCTCACACACATCCCGCACCTCTCTATGCATCCCACACCTCCCCTCTGCCTCTCATACACCCCACACCACACATCACACACATTCCTCTTCTGCAGCCCTCTATTCCCTCCAGGCATCCCTATGGATATCCCAGACATTCCCCTCCATGCATTCACATCTCCCTTATGGATCCCCCACGCTCCATCTTTGTTTCACACATCCCTCCCCCTGTGCACTCCATTCATCCCTCCCATCTCACATGTGCTCCCTCCCCATCCCACACATCCCTGGGGCACCCCAGGCACCTCCCCTCACACATTTCACCCGCGCACCCCCTCTGCATTCCACACATACATCCCTGCACATTCCACAAACACTCCCCCATGTCCTCTGCACCACTCCTGCATGTCCCCCACACCCCTGAACACATCACATGCACTCAGTCCATTCCTAGAGCCATTCCAGTGTCCCAGCCTCCACAGGCCGTGTATCACTCACCCCTGTGAATCCTGTACATCCCAACATTCCCACCTCCGGCCAGCATGGCCATCAGCACATCACCCTGTGAATCCTGTACATCCCAACATTCCCACCTCCGGCCAGCACGGCCATCAGCACATCACCCTGTGAATGCCATCCATCCATCCCAACATTCCCACCTCCAGCAAGCATGGCCATCAGCACATCACCCTGTGAATGCCATCCATCCATCCCAACATTCCCACCTCCGGCCAGCATGGCCGTCAGCACATCACCCTGTGAATGCCATCCATCCATCCCAGCACATCACCCTGTGAATCCTGTACATCCCAGCACATCACCCTGTGAATTCCATCCCTCCCAGCATTCCCACCTCCGGCCAGCATGGCTGTCAGCACCACGCCGCAGGCCCAGACGTCGACGGGCTCGGCGCGGAACTCGGGGCGCCGCAGCAGCTCGGGGGCCACGTAGGGCAGGGTCCCACACATCTTGTTCAGCAGCCGCTCCCGCCCGTTGTGCCGGAACACCGTGGCCAGGCCGAAATCCGAGATCTTCAGGTTGTCTGGGCCCGAACAGAAGCAAAGCCAAGTTAAAACTTTAAATCAAAAGTCAAAATTAACCCACCCTCCCCCAACAAAATGAATTTAAAATATAAGTTCAAATTGAAAGAGAAATAAAAATGTAAGTTAAAAGCTTATTTTAAAATTCAAACTTAAAATTTGTTTGAAAATTTGAATTGAAAATAAGCTTAAAATAAAAATTCAATTTAAGATTTTAAAGTTCTACGTTTAAATGTTGAATTTAAAATTTGAATTAAAATACAAATAAAATTAAAAGAAATTAAAATCAGAATGCAAATTCAAATAAAAGCTTAAATTAAGAAATTAAGCTAAAAAATGTAAAAACTTTAAATTAAAAATATAAAGTAAAATTTAAATTCAGAATAAAACTAGACCCTTACATTAAAAATTCAAATGCAAATTATAAGCATTCAAATTAAAGCTTTAAATTAAATACTCAAATAAAAAAACCCACAAATTAAGACATGAAAACTTAATGGAGGTCAGAGAGGGACACGCCTGCCCCCACCTCGCTCGTCCAGCAGCAGGTTCTCCGGCTTCAGGTCACGGTGGGTGATGCCGATGCTGTGCAGGTACACCTGCGGGGGAGGAGAGGGGTCAGCACGGAGTGGGAATGATGGCAAGGGTCAGCACGGTGTGGGAATCACGGCAAGGGTCAGCACGGTGTGGGAATCATGGCAAGGGCCAGTGCCGTGTGGGAATCATGGCAAGGGTCAGCACGGTGTGGGAATCACGGCAAGGGTCAGCACGGTGTGGGAATCATGGCAAGGGCCAGTGCCGTGTGGGAATCATGGCAAGGGTCAGCACGGTGTGGGAATCATGGCAAGGGCCAGTGCCGTGTGGGAATCATGGCAAGGGTCAGCACGGTGTGGGAATCATGGCAAGAGTCAGCACCGTGTGGGAATCATGGCAAGGGTCAGCACGGTGTGGGAATCATGGCAAGGGCCAGTGCCGTGTGGGAATCATGGCAAGATTCAGCATGGTGTGGGAATCATGGCAAGGGTCAGTGCCATGTGGGAATCACGGCAAGGGTCAGCATGGTGTGGGAATCATGGCAAGGGTCAGCACGGTGTGGGAATCATGGCAAGGGTCAGTGCCATGTGGGAATCACGGCAAGGGTCAGCATGGTGTGGGAATCATGGCAAGGGTCAGCACGGTGTGGGAATCATGGCAAGGGTCAGTGCCATGTGGGAATCACGGCAAGGGTCAGCATGGTGTGGGAATCATGGCAAGGGTCAGCACGGTGTGGGAATCACGGCAAGGGTCAGCGCCGTGCAGAATCATGGCAAGGGTCAGCACCGTGTGGGAATCATGGCAAGGGTCAGCACCGTGTGGGAATCATGGCAAGGGTCAGAGGGTCAGGGCTGTGCAGGAATTGCCTCTGGCACCCGCGGCTCCGCCACCTCCAGCACTGCCGGTGAGCACTCACCACGCCGGCAATCAGCTGCTGGAAGAACCGCTGCGCCTCTGGCTCTGGCATCCCGACATCTGGCTCTGCACACGGGGAAGAAGAAGGGGAAGAGCAGGCCTCAGCCGTGGGGATGACAGTTTAGGACGCCCCAGTGCCCCTAGATCCCCGGGGACCCTGTGCCGCACCGATGCGGTCGAAGAGCTCTCCGCCGCGGCAGTACTCCAGGAACAGGTACTGCGTGGCCCCCTCCCGCCGGTGTCCGTAGAACCGGACGACGTTCTCGTGGCTCAGCATCTTGTTGATGCAGATTTCCTTCTTGATGTTCTCCGGGCACTCGGCCGCGCGCTTCATGTCCACGATTTTCACGGCCACGGCCTCCTCAGTGCGGCGGTTCACAGCCAGCTGCACCCTGCGGTGGGCACGGAACAGGCAGGGAATGGGCATGGAAATGGGCATGGCAGTGCTTCCCGCAGAGACAGGCAGCAGGCAGGGAATGCTGCCTCTGGAGACGGCAGCAGGCAGGGAATGCTGCCTCTGGAGGCAAGGAACAGGCAGGGAACAGGCAGCGAATGGTGCCCCTGCAGCCAGGGAGTGGGCAGGAGCAGGCAGGGAATGCAGGCACGGGCAGGTGCACGATGGACACACAAGGGTGCAGGAGGGTCTGATGGGCGAGCAGGGGGCACACAGAGGACATGCAACGACCCGAGAGAGGGCAAACAGTGGGCATGTGATGGGCGAGCAGGGCGGATTGGCCAAGCTGTGGCACACACACGGCAAGTGACGGCCGAGAGGCGAACAAATAGGGGGCACGCAGCGGCCGCGCAGAACCACGCAGGGACAACCAGCGGGTGCGGAGGTGGCACACGGGGGGCAGAGGGGGCAGCGGCCGCGCAAGGGGCAGGGCAGGGCCTGGGCCGCGCAAGGGGCAGGGCAGGGGCGTGCAAGGGGCGGACCCGGCCGGCAGCAACCCCGCGCCCCCCGGAGCCGCCGCACTCACTCCCCGTAGGCGCCTTCGCCCAGCGTCTGCACCAGGTCCCAGTCCTCCACGAAGGGCACCGCCATCCCCGGCCCCGGGCCCGCTCCGGGCCGCGATCCCGATCCCGGTGCCGATCCCGGTCCCGGCCGCGGCCCGGCCACGCCGCCCTTTCCCGCCACAGCCGCGAGCCCCGCCCCGCCCTGCGCGCGCACGCACAAAGCCACGCCCACCGGCCACCCAGGCCACGCCCTCACCTGGAACCCCGCGTCCGCCCCAGGCCACGCCCCCGCCTCCATTTACATTCAGCTCGGTTTAAAGCGGCGGAACGGCGCCAGTGCCCGGCCCACAGAACCCAGACAGAAACCCACCAAACTGATTTTATTTATTTGTATTCTTCACAATTCCTGGTCAATCAGCCCCGGTGAGAGCCGCAGTTCCTGATTTGGCGACGGCTCTGTGTGTATATAAAAATCACTCCCGGCAGGACGGGGCGGGCAGGGTCCTCCCGCCGCTGCCTGCGCTTACAAACGGTATAAAACAAACCCGAAAGAACCCCTCGAAACCCCACCAAACCCCCAAATCTCTGCTGCACAGGCAAGGCTGGCTCAGTGCGGTGTCCGGCGCGGCCGGAGCTGGCTCCTCTACGTCCTCGACAACCCGCGGTTGTCCAAATCTTTCACCTGGGCAGTAAAAGAAGGTTCATTAGGTAGAATTCCATGGTTTTTCCCCAGCTGGGCAGGTCTGGGCTCGCTCTGGTGCCGTACCTTGTATATTCGGACCAGCCAGTGCTCTGTGGTGTACGCCTCCTCCAGCACGTCCAGCTCAAAGTCCTTGTTGCCGATTTCGGCATTCCGCACCCGGTCGTAGCCTGGCGGTCGCTCTGGGAGAGAGGAAAGGACAGGCAGTGCTGCTGCACCGCACCCCAGAGATGTCAGGGCGCAGTGGGGCCCCCCAGAAGCAGTGCCACGCCCCGGGGGGGCCTCAGGAACTCACTGGCCTCAGTGTAGACCTGGCCGAAGCGGTAGTAGCACATCTTGTACATGAGGCAGTTGAGCAGCACCGGGGAGCCCTCGCGGTCGACTCGGAACTCGCCGGTGGGGGTGTAATAGTCGTGCTCCTTGATGTGGCGCCCCGTGTCCGTGCTGCCCCCGATCCGCACCATCCACAGGAACTTGTTGATGTCTGGAAGGCAGAGAGTTGGGGGGCAAAGGAATGAGGGCTTGAGCTGATTTGGGGGACCAAGAGCAAGGGGCTGAATTGGGGTGAAAGAACAAAAGGCTGGGATGAGGTAAAAGATTGAGAAGCCAAGCTGAGCCGGGGGGCCAGGAGGGAGGGTTGAGGTGATGTGGGGGGGCCAAAAGCAAGGTTGAGGGAGAGCTCCAAAGAGGAGCATTCGGACCCCGTTTTCACTCCACAGCCCCAGCTGGAGGTGGGATTTGGCCACCAGCAGCCCTGGCTGGGTCTGACCCGGCTCACAGCAGGATCTTACCGTCCGATGAGTACCCGGTGAGGCCACCAAAGATGACCAGCACGTAGCTGACGTCCAGCTCCCTCATGATCTCGTAGGCCTTCTCCTCCGTTGACGCCATGGCCTGGGGCAGACGTGGTGTCAGCCAGTGCTGACGTGGGGTCCAGAAAGGCTGGCCAAGGCAGAGGGGAGGGAAGGACCCACCTGGCCGACGCGGGAGATGTGCGTGTTGTTCCAGGTGTTGTTGTCCACCAGGATGGTCCGGTTGGCCATGGCAGTGATCTGGTACCCGTAGTCCCACCAGGACATCACCTTGGCATCCTGCACCGAACACCGGCCGGGCATCAGCGCCTCGGTGGGCAATGTGGGGTGCCCGAGGCCCCACCCCCCGTACCTCCGGCGTGTTGTGCCGCAGCCAGTAATAAGCTTCTCGGAAGTCATCGAAGATGATCCTGCTGCCATCGCCACCACGGGCAGAGAGAACGATGGAGGGGGAGGAATAGGCCTCGCTGGTCACCCAGGTGGAGTGGAAGGTGTAGGTGATCAGGAAGAACGCCATGACCAGGATCATGCCACTGGCAACCTGTGGGAACAACGCAGGGTCTCAGCACGGGAGGGACGGGGCTGTCAGCCTCCCGCTCTGGGCCCATCAGGACCAGGCGTCCTCCCGAGCCAGCCTGGAGCTCACCTCATTTTTAATGGGGTAGGTGGAGTCTTGCTGCTTTTTGCTCTTCTTGTCTGGCCGGCTGATATCCAGGTTCTTCATGTAGGTGGACAACACCTGAGAGACCCCAATGCCAGACAGGATGCACATCACAGGAGCCAGCACCAGCATGAGACGCACCTACGGCAACAGCAGAACTGTCAGAAAAGGAATCCAGCAGAAATCCAAGGGAAGAGGGAATTGGATGCCATCCCTAATCCACCACCTCAAATTCAGTGGCTGTATCAGCCTCAGGACAAACCTGTGGCTGTTTTTTTAGGGAGAGCTGCCACCATCTCAGACACCCCCAGGGGAAATTCCCTGAAGAGCTCAAAATTGGCCCACATGGGAAATTGAGGTCACTTCAGCAATCTTAGGTGGAAGCAAGGACTGGCAGCTGCCTCCACACCAGAACTCAACCACATTTAGTGTTCAGGTGCCACAGGAAGAGTGGAAATGGGCTCATCAGCAACTGTTTGTCAGCAGTCCCTGCCTGAAAGCCCAGAGAATTTGTTTGAGATGGCACTGGGAGCTCGGCTCCGGGGAATCAGGAACACTGACCAGGCAGCGCTGGCCCCAGGGACACGAGTCACACCCAAAGCACTGAGTTTTGCAACTTCACCTTCCCTCACTGCAAAAACCTCACAAAACCACATTTATGGAAGGGAGAAAAGCCCTCAGGGTGAAAGAATCATCACTAAGTTCAGAAAAACAAATTAAATTGTTGTGAGCACTCGGTGGCAGTGCTGGTGCCCACAGCCCTCACCATGACAGCTGAGAAGTACATGCTGGTCACGCCGTACATGATGATGAAGATCCGGGCATCCGAGAGGTTGCTGAAGCAGTAGTAGAGGCCAACTGTGATGGGGGGAGAAAAAGGGCTCAGAAATGAAATAAAACCAGGCACTGAGGGACACAGCAGGACACAGAGGGCTTGGCACAGCCAGAAGAGGCAGGAAAACCCTCAGGTGACTAATGCAGGGTCAGGCAACTCACCTGGGAACATGAAAACAAGGAGCTGCAGGTCGAAGTAGTAGGAGGACCAAGTGGTGGGCTGGTGCTCAGAGACGGAGGCGATGATGGGGATGTTGTTCTTGGCATAGGAGGGGTCCAGCAGGGAATAGAAACGCCCCGTCCATGGGGAGATTTTCCCTAGGAAAGCGGAGAAAACAAATCCTCTTTGGATCCAGCAGAGTAACGGGCAATGTTGACATGTACTTTCCCAGGGAAGCACATGTGAGGCTGAATGAGTGATCCCAGACCTCATTTAGAATTTCTACTACTCAAAGCTGCCATTTTAGAAAGGAAATACAATGCAATTTCACTCTAAAAATCTCCTCCCTGCCTGACCTCTACCTTTAGCACCTCTTTGCTACTCCAGAGCAACAACCAGTATCTGCAGCACCAGCCTGGTGTCCCCAGAGTCTCTGCCCCTCCTATCTTACAGATGCTGCTTAAATATTCCTTGCTAATGCACAAATTTGGGCAGGTCCCAACCTCCGGCTTTGGGGGGACTCACAGGCACTGGCACCACAGTAACACAGGGTTAGGATGGACAAATTCCATGCCTTTGGAAGCAAGCAAAGAAACACCCCTGTAATAGCCACAGACTCGGGCTACCTGTGAGCATCAGCACGGCCCCGACGGAGAGGAGGACGAAGCCGACCAGGGAAATGACACTCCTGAAGAGGATCTCGAACTGCTGCGGGTTCAGCTTGCTCCGGAGGTAGTCCACAAAGGCGTGGATCTGGCACAGGCCGAAGACTCCAAGGGCAGCCATGTGCTCCGAGGAGAGGACAGGCTGGGAGTGGGGCAGAGCGTGGTCAGACACTGAGACGAACAGGAGCCATTACTGGCTTTTTTCACAAATCACTGCTCGGCACAATCTCTGCCAGTCACAGGAAAATGTTCAAATGCTCCCTCCCTGCGACTGGCACAACTGGCACGAGTTCTTTTCCTACATCCGCTTTGACCCTGATAAGAATCCATGTGGAAAATTAACCAGATTCTCTTGAAAACATGACCTGGGCAGGCCTGTTTCCTGCCATACCAAGACACACGTGGCATGAGTGCTTCCTTCACCAAAACCAAAGATATTTTTATGGAAGACAAATGGTGCTGGGAAGGTTATTAGGAGCTTTGAAAATCATCCAGCACCGTCAAAGGCTCATTTTGCCAAAGGCAGCAAGGAATCAGCTGGAACAAGGATCATGGAAGCTGGAACAAGGAGTCAGCACTCACTCAACCTCAGTGATGAAGGCATGAAGTAAAACCAGGTGTCAGCACGCTGCTGTTCTGTTAGAACTCATCCCCAAGTCTGCAAACCCTCCTGGTGCCCACCTGGAAGCCAACAAAGGAGATCTGCATGGAGAGGATGGTTCCCAAGCAGTAGACTGTGCAATAGGCTACGTAGATCCTGTGGGAGAAGCGCCCGGTGAGCATCAGCACCAGGACGTGCAAGGGGATGAGGTTGATCAGGAAGACGTAGCCACCCCACGAGGAGACCTGCCAGGACACAAACAGACACACACCCACAAGCTCCAGGACTGAACAGCTGCAGAGCTGAGGTGAAACACAGAGGTTTGGCTTTCCTGGGATCACGGGCAGGATTTTCACACAGTAGTAATAGCAGCCGGGATCTGCTCTTAGAAAATCCTCCACAACTGACAGAAACATGGATTTTTTCAACACTACTAAGAACACCTCACACAAAATCCACTAGTTTTGGGAAGAAAGGACCCATTCCCTTTCCACCTCCATAGAGGTTCTGGCTCTCTGGACACACTGACACAGCAACAGCACACCATGGCTCCCTGGCGAGTACATCCAAGGGGATCTGAGAGTCAGGTTTACCCCGAGCTGGGAGAAGGGACACTCACCATGTAGAAATAGGCGAGGGCACACATGGCTGCCCAATAGATGGAGCCAGTTTTGACGGCCTTGATCCACATGTAGTAGGTCAAGAGCATGCAGAATATGGCGATACCTGCGGAAGGACCCGGAGCTGTTACTGCCATCCCTGGGGCACGGCAGAGAACTCAAGCCATTAAAAATAGATCTGTGAATGCTTTCGCTGCTCCATCACACAAAGAGCCAGGCCTGGGAAAAGCGTTGGATATCTGTTTCTAGACCGAAACACTGCCGTGTTTGTGTCTAACAGCTCACGTGGCTTCTTCCAGCCACACCAGCTGGAAGAACTCCTACACGGCCCCCAAAAGCCCAGCTACAGCAAAGGAACCAGGATCCTCCTCTGCCCCAGGCAGTGGCAGTGAGATTGCTGCCTTTGCCAGTCCCAACGTCACTGCTGGAACGGGGAGAAAAGCACAGAGGAACCAAACAGCAGCTCCAGTTCCAGGCAGAGTATGGGGAGGTGACAAAACCCTTTCTGACTGGCAAACAAGGATACTGGAGTAAACTCACTGCCAGAGCTGGGAGACACTCCCTCTACTCCACGGCATGGCTGAAAACCACCTCTGATCTCTGACGGGTCAGGTTTGTACAGCACAAACCCAGCAGGGATCACCAGGAAAGGACAGAGCCTCTCTTGTGCTCTCCAGCATCTTCCAGCACCACTTTCCAGCACCCAACAGCCCTTAAAAGTTTCCCCGAGGGTCACAAACTCACCTTCATTATCATAGGAGCCAGCAACAGACCGAGAGATGTATCCAGGCACAACAGCGATCATGGCAGCAGCGAGGAGTCCTGCCCCTGCATCCTGGGAAAAACAGCCAGGGAAGAGACATCAGGGTTTAGGGGCTTTGTTACCCATTGGAACAAAGTTTTCAAATAGATCTGCCACTTCCCAGAAGGCTGGGGTTTTGAGGAGTGTGGTGGTCACCTCCAAACTCTGACCCAGCTGCTCTCCCAAACGGCAAACTGCTCTGGAAAGCCAAAGCCCGTGGGGCACACCCTGCTGGCCCTGTACCTTGAGCTCTTTGGTGAGGTGGTAAGTCACGATGGTGGTGAAGGAGGAGAAGAGGGGAGCCAGGAACACGCAGACGTTGCGGATGTCGATGGTGATGTGGAAGAAGTGCAGCACGTGGTAAATCGCTGCCGATGTGATCATCAGGCCTGGGGATGGAAATGACCCCATTATCAGGGAGCTCCAAAGACTCACCAGGAGGGAGCTGCCGCCAAGGATGCATCCTCAAGCTGCCCTCTGTTCCAGCTGGCACTCGTGGATGCAGTCCCCACCCCGATTTTCCCTCGCACCAGGTGCATTTCAGCTCGGCAAAGGCTTTACCTGGGTAAATGGTTCCCCCGATGATCCTGCCCAGGGGGTACCACGCTCGGTCATCAAACCAGTTGTGGAATTTGTAGAAGCCCTCCTCAGCCAGGAAGCGGGTGGTGCGGTAGTTGAAATAGCTGTGAGGGTGACAGGGTGTGACGGCACTGTGGGGGCTGCTCCCGTGGGCTCCATGTACAGAGACCTGGCCCAGTTTCCCTCAGCAGCCCCCAGCCCCAGCTGCAAAGGTTCATTGCTCCTCCCAGTGGGCCCAATAGTGTGTTTACAGAGGTGACAGTGTCCCTTGGGACCGATTCAATCGGCAACAAGCTTGGGACACTGACACTAATCGTGCCAGGAGCTCTCTCTCCTGCTGGGCCCAGATCAGGAGTAACCACGTCCCAGAGAAAGCAACGGGAGGTGATTCTTGGAACTGGGCTGCAGGAAGAGCCCTGGGTACCAAGCAAATTTGGGTGTGGAACACAAAAAAAAACAAGCTGTGCTGAAATATGTCCTCCAAATCCTCAATGGGGATTAACTAGAGCCTGGCACCATCACCTGAATTCAGTGTGCTCCAGAACAGGAAAAGCCCAACAGGCCCCCAGGAAATGAGAAGATGACACTTACGGGTCAAACTCATGGATGACACTTTCAAATCTTAAGACGGAGAAAAGTCTCGTGGAGAAAGCTGCAAACACAGAGGAGGGACAGTGAACACACAGAGCTCACGAGTCACCCTTGCTTTTCCTGCACCAGGAGCCATCCCTGAGGGCACAGACTTACACAGGACAGCTGCCATTGACAGGATGAGGAGCTTGAGCAGCGTGTCCTGCTTCTCATAGGAGAGCCGGAGAAACCCCAGCTTGGTCATTTTCACATCAAATGCAGGGCCCGAGGCTGCCTGAACACCTGGACACAATCAGGAAGATCAAAAGCCTTTAAAGCCTTCATGAGCCTTTGGACTTTAAATCCCCCCCTCTGGCCAAGCCTTCACCCCTGCCAGGTGCTCGTGCCTCCCCCCACAAACCTCTCACCTCCTGTCCTGACCTGAGCTGTCACCCCAAATCCTGGCTGCTCTTCCTTCCTTTACAGAGCCCAGAACTTCTCCGGGGCAGAGGACACGCCTGTTTCTCTGTGCACAGAACAAACAGTGTAAACTTGAGCAAAACCCCTGCCCTCCCTCTGGATGCTCTCTGAAGATGAGCCATCACCTGCAAGCAACGCACGAAAAATAGAATCCATGGAGAATGCAAGAAATGGGTGAGTTTTCTCACACACAGGAGATCTGAATGGCTCCTGGTTGCTCCCAGTTTGGATCACTTATGTCAAATATATATATATATATATAAATCTCCTAGTAGTTTGTTAATGCAGACCAGGACAGTAAATTGGTTTTGCTCACACCAGACAATGTGGCTCCTTAATTCAACCTCCCTGAGGGGAGGGAAAGCCACAGAAACCCTGGGGTTGCACACCAAGGAAGTGACACTAACTGAAGAATCACAGCTTTAACATCTTTCTACCTTAAAAACACTCAGATTTCTTCAAATCGTTTCTTGCCCAATCAGTCAGCAGAACCCCTCCCACTGCTCCGGGCAGGCTCGGTCCCAGCACGGGGGGTAAATGTGCAGTTCAGGTCTCAGGCAGGGCGCAATGGGCCAGGCTGAGCTTGAACACCCAAACGAACTGGGCCTGGAAAAGCCTTGCTGCGCCCAGAAGTGACTGACTGGCACACGCTGGGCACTGCCTGCTACAGAAGCACCGTGCGGTGGTTATTCCCCGGAGCCCCCGCGATAACGGAGCACAGTGCAGACGCTCCGGGCACGAGTGGCTCTGCCCCGGGTGCCCCGATGTCCCCGGGGGGACCCTTCAGCCCGCGGGAACTCCCGTGACACGGAGCACTCCCGACCCCCGCGCTCCGCCAGGCGGCAGCCCCCGCTCGGCCCCGGGGTCTCAGCCCTCACGCCTGGGGGCTCCTCAAGCCCCGGGCTCCCTCTTCCCGCACGACCGGGCTCCCTCCGAGGCCCGGGCACCCCGCGACCCCTCAGCCCCTCACTCCGCAGACCCCGCCCACCCCGCAGCCCGGGCCCCCTGCACCTCCAGGCCCCAGGACCCGCAGCTGCCCCCGGCCCTCGGCTCGGGTCCCGGTGCCGGTGCCGTCCCTCACCGCGGCCCCGCCGCCCCGTCCATCCGCCCCGCGCAGCCGCCCTGCTGCCGCCGCCGCCGGCCCGCGCCCCGCCCCCGCCCGCTTCCCATTGGCCGTCGCGCACGCCACTCCAACCGCGACCGCGCTCATTGGCCAAAGCGCCGAAAGCTCAATCGGGCGCGGGGCGGAGCGTGAGGAGCACGGCGCCTTCCCATTGGCGGAGCGGGAGGTGGGCGGTGCCGGCGGGGAACGAGCCGTGACGTGTCCGTCCGGGTTGGCGGGGCCGGGCGGGTCACGTGGGCGGAGGCGGAAGCGCGCGGGGCTGGCCACGTGGGCGGCGGAACCACCGCGGGGCGCGGGGGGAGCCCGGCCGGGAGCGGAGCGACGCGGCTGAGAATCGTGGTCTCTCCGTTTAATGTTTCAGTGTGAAAATACTAGAGAAAAGTTGATAAACCGGCCCGAAATATCCAAAGGGGTCCGAACGTCACCGGTTCCTTCCCCGACCCGACAGAAACGGTACATGCACGGCAGCGGGAGCTCCCGGAAACGCCGCCCCCCTCCCACGACCTGAGTTGGGGGACATGGAGGGAGCGGGAGGGGACGGGGGCAGGGCGACACGGGAGGGACACGACGGCAAGACGGGGGACGGGGCCCGAGGCGGGGAGATGGCACGGGAAAGGCGTACAAAAGAGTCCGCTAGAAAACAACAACCCGGCTCCCGGAAACTCACAAAGGTGTTAAAAACCCAGATTTTCCCCCAAAAAATTCCCAGGGGGAGACGCAGAACTGACAGCGACACCTCGTCAGGCTGGGTCCTGCCCGCCCCTGGAGATCGGGGCACAGAGAAGCCCGTGGGTTCCCCGTCCCCGGGGGCTGGGGGCGGCTCAGTGCCCCGGAGCAGCCGCGTGTTTGGCAGGAGAGGGCGAGGAGGAGGAGGAGGACGAGGAGGGGGAGGAGGAAGCACCGCTCAGGGCGGACTGAAGGTAAACGGTCTTGTGAAAGAGTCTGTTGCTGAGGAAAACCACCAGGGAGAAGAGACGGAGCTGGAAGTGGCTGAAAGGGAAGAGAGTCCATCAGCTCTGGTGCCAGGAGCGCCCCGCAGGGTTTGGGGAGCGCCGGGGGCGCTGGACCAGGGTCACTGGGTGGCACTGAAGAATACTCACTAGGTTTTGCCGGGGGTCCTGGCTTCGTTGGCGCTGATGATGAAGAGAGGGAAAAGGATGGAGAAGAGGCAACCGCTACAAGGGGAAAATACAATAAAATAAAATAAAATAAGGGCACTGAGTGGGTGTCAGGAGGAGGAGGAGGGGCCAGAGTGGCTTTCCCACCTGATGATGTAGGAGGACTGCATGGCCGTGAGAAATGCCAGCGGCAAGCCAAAGCCAAAGTAGTAGGGCCAGTTCCTCTCGATGTTGGACAACCGTTGGTGCATTTCGATTCCTGCCAAGAGGAGAATCCCGTGGAGATGAACCCATGGGGAGGAGACACCCTCACTGCAGATTCACAGAACCATTTGGGCTGGAAAAGACCTCCAATCACCTCCTTCGACCAATTCCCACCTTGTCAACACACCAGAGCACTGAGTGCCACATCCAGTCACCTCCTGAACAACTCCAGGGATGGGGACTACACCACCTCCCTGGGCAGCCCCTTCCAATGCCTGACCACGATTTCAGTGAAGATATTCATCATAATGTCCAACCTGAACCTCCCCAGCACAGCCTCAAGCCCCATCCTCTCATCCTGTCACTTTTTTTGTGGGAGTAGAGCCCAACCCCTCCAGCTGTCCCCTCCTGTCAGGGAGTTGTGCAGAACCAGAGTAACCCCCCTGAGCCCCCTCTTCTCCAGGCTGAGCTCCCCCAGCTGCTCCTGATGCTCCAGACTCTCCCCAGCTCTGTACCCATCTCTGGACATGCTCCACCCCTCAGTGTCCTGCTTGTCCTGAGGGCCCCAGAACCGGACACAGCACTCGAGGCTCCAGCAGTGCCAGCACAGGGGCACAGGCAGTGCCCTGGAGCTGTGGCCACACTGGGGCTGGTACAGCCAGGTATCACTGGCCTTCTTACCACCTGAGCCCTCTGCTGGCCCACGTTCACCCTTCATCCCATGTAAAAACTGATGGGAGATCAGCCTCTGGCACCCGAACCGGACGCTCCTTCAGTAGAGAAACGCTCAATCCAGGGAGTTCCCCCTTTCCCTGCAGGGAGGCTCCTTCACCTTTGTTGAACCAGCGGTACTCGAAGCAGTAGAGCGAGTAGAGCAGCGACATGTGCAGGAGGCTGATCAGCTGCCCGATGAGATCGATGGGGAACAGGCTCACGATCATTCCCTGCCACAGAGAAGGAGCAGATGGAGAGAGGGATGCTCACATCTGGGGAAGGGCAGCACCTGAGCTGCGGGGCGGCTGCCTGTCTCACCTGGATGAGGAAAAGTGCCTGCAGCAGGAGGTTGAACAGCATGTCAGCGATGATTTTGCTGACGCTGGGGAAGGGGTGAGGCTTCCTGCCCGACACTTCGAACGCCAGGTCCGCGATGTCCTGCCGCAGAGACAGGGGCTTCAGGCAAATGGAACTCCAGAGCAAGGGGGGCTTCAGGGAAATCAAACCCAGGGTGATGCTCCCCAGCTGTTTTGCCCACCAGGAATATGCCCAGAGCTTGTTTCAGGGTGGGATTTCATCTTGTGCTCCCACACCACCTGATCAAGCCCCGGCCAGTGAGGAAACTCCCCCTCTTTGCTCAAGACAGGGCCCAGGTTCTTGTCACCCACCTGGAACCAGATGGCATTGACCACCTTACTGAGCACAAAGAGGGGCAGCACCCAGAGAGCGCTGAAGATGGAGGTGAGGATGAACTCCAGCCAGGACCAGACATCGCCATGTAAGGAAGGGTCACCTATGGAAGAGAGACAGAGAGGCACACGTGAGGAACTGGTGTAGGAACCTCCAAATGCTTCCTGGCACAGCCATCAGGGAGTTTCTCCTGACCTTAGTTCTCTAACTGTCTTTAAAAGCACATTTCCACCCGCTTGATTTTTATTTAAATACAAAAACACGCAGACAAATGTGTTTGGAATGGCAAGACCCCAGGCTGGATCCCTGATGTGCACAGGCTGTCAGCAGGGTGACCCACCCCTGATTTTCTACTGGACAGTTAATGATGGGATTGGCTGATACTGGGAAGAACAGGAAAACACAAGGAGACAGAGGTGTGAGGAACAGCTCCATGGGACAAAGACCCTGAACCCATCCCAAGGACGGCTGAGCACCCTGGAACACCCAAGGGGAAAGGCACCCACCGATGATCTGCGCCGTGACCGACTGAAGGACGGGGATGAACACTCGGTAGAACAAGAAGAGACTAAGCTGCAGGGAAGAACAAACAGGGCCCTCGGTGAGACACTGCACGGGCATTTTGTGCTCCTGTGGCTACAGATCCAGAGGCACGTGTGCCTCTCCTCCCCCAGCAATCCACAAATACAGAGGAGCAAGGATTTCTGTTTAAATACAGCCACAGTGTAGAGCAGAACACTGACATTTCCATGCCCATCCCTCGTACTCTGCACCAGTGTAACGAGAAAATTAAGCCATTTATTGGTTATTTGATTTATGAAGTGTTGGCTCCATTAAGGATCAGCCTATGAACCAGGCACAGCAAGTCAAAGCTGAGGAAATCTCTTTAAGACCTCAATATCTAATTGGCAAAGCAGCATCCCAGGCTGCAGCAAAGCAGGAGTTGAACGTTCAGGAGGAGGGAAATATCAAAGACTTGGAAAAACAGCTTGGGTTTCATGTGTGGGTCCCTTGAGTAAGTCTGTGGACCTGTATCCCCTAGTGAATCCCTTAAAATACAGCATTGGGATGGGAATGTGGTGGTTCCCAGCAATTCCTGCTGCCCTGCTGATGGCTCAGCACTCACAGCCTATGAGGGCTGGAGCAGCACACGGGTTTTCACAGGGGGTTTAAAATAAAAAAAAGAAAAATCTCCACATACCCAGAAGACACCTCCATTCCAGGCACAACACTGAAATATCCGGCTCACTATCCGGGGTTCACTGTGGGAGAGAGGCGTGTTAATGTCCCAGCACCTGGAGAAATGTTCCCTCACAACTGCCAACTGCTTCTGCCCCACCTTTCGGACACCTTGGAAAAGCCACCAAGAACCAGCTCAACACCAACTGTGCACCTGATTTTATCCACAAGAGTCCTGGAAGGATTCACACCATGTCTCAGCCAGTGCAGTCTCTACAAGACTTACATCAGGGAGACTCTTTCAACCTTCATTAATTCCCAAAATCTGCACTGAAACAGAAGAAAAGCAAAGCTTTCTTCCAGATTTTTAAGCACATATTGTAGATCTCAGGCTTTGCTCTCCCCAAACTCTTGCCACAATTAGACTGAAATGTGAATGTGAAATGTTGGGCATGTTTTGGTCTCAGAAGAGGCTGTTTCAGCTCAGGGTGGTTTTGGTGTCTCTATCTGGACATGTGGGACTCGGCAGCACTTTCCCAGTCAGCTGAATGACTTTGCTATAAAGAAAACCACCAACATTCAGCTATTCATATACAACAACAAAAAAAGTTACATTTTTCTTCAGAGGCAGCTCAGATGTGAAACTGCAGAGACCCCTGAGGAGTACTGGGATCCTGGGAGACTTTTCTTTCACCTTTCAGCCAGCCTCCCACCCACCCAGCCATGACAATTGGTAAGTATGTCTCAGAATGTGCATTACTGCCCAAAACCACAGTGTGAGGTGCCACCCCAGTGCCATCAGGGCAGCAGAGACATCCTGGCACTGTCTGGGAGTCAGACATGGGAACAGATGCTGTTTGCTCCTGCATGGGGATAATTCTGGCATTCCCAGAGCCACTGAGGTTCTGCAGCTCCCAACTCCACAAAACACAGCAGGGCTGAGGAAAAGAGACACTCAACATGCCTGGATTGGACATCGGATCCAAGCTGCTGTTTCTTCCCTGATCCCACAATTACCAGCAGCAACAATGGATCTGAGATAGCACGAGGATTCAGGAGGAAAAGAAATCCATAAATCCATGTCCTTTCAGTGGTAATTCCAACTGATTATCAAACAACATAAAAGGTCTGACTCCTTATCTCCTGGTAACAGCTCCAGCTCCTTGACGCAGTGGAAAAAGGGAGTTTCGTACCACGTGTTTCCCATTTATTGGCTCTGACTGCCAGAGGAGAAGGGAATTACCCCATTTCTGACCAGCCACACCCATACTCACTTCTCTTGCTTCTTCTCTTCCATGTGAAACCTCCGCTGGGCGAGCGCACTGTTGGCTCTCCTCCGCCTCTGCTCTTCCCTTTTCTGCTGGATCCGGGCATCCAGCTTGGAGATGGTGCAGATGCCCCAGATGGAGTCCTTAATTCCCTGTGGACATGAGGAGAGAGGAGCAATGGGATGTGGCTGACCCAGACCATCCAAACCCTCCCGGTGCCACGGCTGGCCTCGCTCGCTGGCTGCCTGGGCTCAGCTGGAGCAGCAGCAGCAGCTCTCTGCCGTGGCCCAGTGACCTCAATCACTGCACGTCCCAGCATCTCTGTGACCAGCAGTCATTTTGTCTGTAAAGGTGTAATTTCTCTTCCACTCTGCACTATTTAAAACCCTGGCAAAAAATCAGTCCAGTCTCTCCCAGCCTTGTCTGGCAGGAAGCCCCTCATCCCCTGCCAGCTTTCTGAGGCCAATAAAATGGAATTGCACCAATCTTTGGGATGTGTGAAGTCTCAGTGTATGCTCCGAGTTTGATGCTTATACCTTCACAAATTAAAGTATCCCAGAAGCTTCCTCCCACCAGCCACATCCATGCCTGTTAATAAGAGTGCCCAGAAGTTTTCCCTTCTCCATGTTTGGAAGATTTGCAGAGCTGCCTCCTAGGACTTGGCTTGTCCAGAGGGGTTGTGGCTGTCCCATCCCTGGCAGTGCCCAAGGCCAGGCTGGATGGGGCTTGGAGCAGTCTGGGATAGTGGAAGGTGTCCCTGCCCTTGGCAGGGACAGGGAGCAAGAAAGATTTAAAGGTCCCTTCCAACCCAAACCACTCTGGGATCGTGTCCAGTTATTTCCAGCTCCAGGTGATCCCATATCCATTGTCACCACAATTTCCCTTTAAAGATCCTAAGGATGAGCCAGGATGGTGTCACCACCCTGGTTGGGTTCACTGAGTTCTTGCCCAAAGAGGAAAATTCCAACCCCAAATTCCCATCCCAAATTCACGTCTGAAACAGCAGAGCTGGGCCCTGGCCCTGGCAGCTCTTGCAGCTGATGGTGCAGGAGCACTGGGAAATGACACAACTCCTGCTTTTAGGTCGTGGCCATAGGGCTTTGATCAAACCTTTGTCTGTTTTCCAAAAAGAATTATTTCTGAGCATGAGTTATTGCTCAGTGACACAGCATGAGTGGCTTTTAGCCTGTATTTAACCCTGGATGATGGAAGACAGGGTGGGAGCAGTGAGGTGACACAGACCTTATTGCTGGGACAGAGCTGCTGTGGTCACAGACATTAATTCATTATCATTGTTGTTATCATTATTAAATTATACACAATATCGTACAGCCTATATTAAAATATATGATAAACATTGTGTGTTATTATATACTGTATTTTATTATTAATATTATTGAGATTTTTCATTAATTTGTGCCCAAAGGAAATCTGCCAGAGGTTCAGCAGCAAACACCGAGCCCTCTGCAATAGACACAGCACACAACAATGTTGGAATACACCTAGAGAGCCTTTTCCTTCCTTGGAAAAGTCACCAAGAACCAGCTCAACACCAACTGTGCACCTGATTTTACCCAAACACGGAAATCCTGGAAGGAATCCCTGCACAGATTGTCACCATGTCTCAGCCAGTGCAGTCTCTACAAGACTGACATCAGGGAGACTCTTTCAACCTTTATTAATTCCCAAAATCTGCACCAAAACAGCAGAAAAGCCAAGGAAGGAGGGGGCAGGAGCAGCCCCAGGAGCCTCACCCTGACGAGGTCATGAAGGAAGATTCTCACGCTGTCGGCCATCTCGACTCCAGCATCACCTCTGCTTCCCAAACTATCAGCTACAGGGAGAGGGGGAGAGCCAGACCCAGGCCTCTCTCATCCTGGAGGGATGGGAAACGGAGGGAGCCTGCGGAGAGAACACACAGGGCACAGCTGCTGACAGCGGGCTGAGGGCGATTCCAGCTGCAGTCCCAGCCCTGGCTTCCAGCGGGATCGCCGGGCCGCGCTGGGCACGGCCAGCCTCCAGCAGCGGGGAACGGACCAGCCCGTTCACAGGCTGAGGAACAGCTCCTGCAAACCACCAGAGAAATAAAACCAGCCTCCGAAACAAGACAAAAAACAAAGCACCCGCTAGCAGAACTCGTGCTTCGCAGCAGGGCGGGGAGCGCTCACGGCTCCCGGGCAGAGCTGCCGGCAGCTCCGGAGCCGGCTGGACACCAACCCGGCACGGCAGCCGCGGGACGCAAACCATCTAAAAGCGTTCTTAAAAAGGGTTTGTTTTGGTTATTGCGAGTCGAACCCTGCCGGGATCTAAGCTGCGGAACCAGAACTGACCTCCGGATTTATTACCCAGTTACTCACGGGCAGCTTCCCCCTAAAAGCCCGAGCCAGGAACACCCAGCCGAGCAGGGCACCCACAGGAATCGGCCCCTGCTAGGGGCTGACCTGGGGTCTGCCCCCTGACAGCTGCGGGGTGACCCCCAGGCACCCGGGGAGGGGCAGAACGCCGCCGTGGCTGCCGGGGCTCTGCGTGCCCCCCAGAGTTCGGGGCCCCGTGCTTTAACGCAGAGCTGTCCCACAGCCTCCCCGCACAGCGTTCCACGGGGACGGTCCCAGATGTCCTCAGGGCCGCGCCCGCAGTGCCCGAACCCCCCGGGGGTTTGTTTCGGCAGGGTTAGGCCGCGGCTCCCGGCGGCGCCCCCCGCGTCCCCCCGAGCCGCCCCCGGCCCCGCTCCCCCCGCACTCACCGGGGCCGCGGGGGCGCACGGCGGGACGGGCCCGGCCCACACCGCCCGGCCGCGCCCACCGCGCATGCGCCGCGCGCCGCGCACACGCACTGCCGCGGCCCCGCCCGCCGCCGCTCGCCCCGCCCACCAACGGGACCCGCCCACGGCCGGGGCACCGCCCACCGGCCTCGGCACCGCCCCTCGCCTCAACTGCGCGTGCGCCACAGGCAGCGCGGCCGCCTCGGCCCCAAACGCAGGTGCGCGTGCGCGCTGCCGCCGCCTGCCGCCAGAGGGCGCCACGTGCACGGGGAAGGGAATGGGGATACTGGGAACACTGGGAACACTGGGGGGATATTGGGAATACTGGGGGTATACTGGGGCTGGGGCACTGCGGGGATACTGGGAACACTGGGGGATATTGGGGCTGGGGCACTGCAGGGATACTGGTAATACTGGGGAATACTGGGAACACTGGGGGATATTGGGGCTGGGGCACTGCAGGGATACTGGGAACACTGGGGGATACTAGGAACCCTGGGGGGATACTGGGAATACTGGGGGTATACTGGGATACTGCGGGGATACTGGGGCTGGGGCACTGCAGGGATACTGGGAACCCTGGGGGGGATACTGGGGATACCGGGGGAATGGGTGTACTATGGCTGGGACACTGCAGGGATACTGTGAGGATACTGAGAACACTGCAGGGGATACTGAGGCTGGGGTACTGCAGGAACACTGGGGGGATACTGGGGATACCGGGAGGAATGGGTTTACTGGGGCTGGGGCACTGCGGGAACACTGGGGGGATACTGGGGCTGGGGGCACTGGAGAGATAATGGGAACATTGGATGGGGTCATGGGCGTACTGCAGCTGGGGACACTGAGCCAGATAATGAGGGGATCCTGGGGGTAATGGGGGCGCTCGAGCTGGGGACAGTGCAGGACTGTAGTGGGGATACTGAGGATACTGGGGCTGGAGGCACTGGGGGAGCACTGAGGACACTGGATCATGATGGAAGTACTGGGGCTATCAGTGCAGGTGTGCCCCGCCCGGGGAATAATGTGCTGTGAGTGCAAGATTCACAAGGCTGAAGAAAAGCTTTATTAAGCTATATTATATTATATTACATACTGTACTGTACTCTATATTAAACTACACTAAACTAAAGAAAAACCAGTGACCCTTTCCAGGCAGTCACGACACAGCTTTGACCAAATTGGTCAATCAGTCCAAAGAATCATCAGTAGAGACCAATTAACAAATCCTTCTGTGGACAATCCCCGTAACACATTCCACATGTGCCAAACAGCAGGAGCAGCACGTAGAGATAAGAATTGTTCTCCTCCTTCTGTCTCTGAGCTTTCTCACTGCCTTCCCCAGGAAAAATCCTGGGAGAGACAATTCTCTGTTCAGAGAATGTGAATACCACTCTGGGAAGTAGGGGTTAGAGGGGACACTGTGGGGACAGCGAGGGACACTGGGGGAATAACATGGACACCGGATCTGGAGGACAGGAATGTAACAGGGTACTGGGGCTGGAGGGGATGGGAGCTCTGGGGAATGGATGACTGTGGATATACTGGGATTAGGGGGAACTGGGGAGACAACAGGTAACACTGTAAGAACATAACGGGGACACTGGGAGGGAATGGAGTGTAGTGGGACACTGGAGTTGTGTAAGGTGTCAATGGGGACATTAGAACTGAGGATACTGGGAGGACACTGGTAGCACTGCTGGAGGGAGCACGGCAGGCGCAGACCCCATGAATTCTCTGGCACACTCACCATCCATCCATCCATCCATTTTATTCCTACAGCACACCACCGCTGGCCTGGGGAGGGGGTCCACGGCTGTGCCTCAGTTTCCCCCTCCCCGCCCCCATCAAACCACGCCGTGCTCCCGCAGCGGCTCCCCATCCACCAGCCTGTCCCACCCCAGCCTGCGCAGGTCCAGGGTCTCGTAGCGGCCCTTGAGCACCAGCTCGGCCACGGCCCTGCCAGCGGCCGGCGCGTGCTGGAGCCCGTGGCCACTGAACCCTGCAGCTGCAAACAGGTTTTCCAGCCGGGGGTGCGGGCCCAGCACCCCGTTCTGGTCGAAGGTGTTGTAGTCGTAGTATCCCGCCCAAGACCCCCGGACCCGCAGGGATTCGAACGCTGGGACCCGCCGAGCCAGCCGGGGCCAGATCTGCTGCTGGAAATAATCGTGATCCACCGAGAGATCGCTGGGATCCGGCTCTTCCTCCTGGAAAAGGATAAGCTGGGGGTGTCTGATAGGGAAGAGGGGGGTGAATGATCTGAGGGGACCCCGCGGGCTCACCTCGGGGGGGCTCATCCCACCCAGGTAGTTCCCGGCAGCGCCGTCCGGACGGAAATAAGCACCAGAGGTGTCGATGAGGAAGGGGCAGGAGAGGCCAGGGCCACTGGGGCAGTGCCAGGTGAACACATACCTGGGGAACCCCCAAACAGAGTGTGAGAGGTGCTCCTCTTGCCCCCCAGTATGGTGCAGTAGGGCTGGAATGTGGAGATGTTTGTCCCCCCCAAAAAAATCCCATTGAGGGGTCATGTCACTCCTAGGCACACTGGAGGGGCTGTGGGCACCGGGGGGATGAGTGAAGTACTGTGGGGGTAGGGCTGGGGGTACTGGCAAGGCAACAGGGGCACGGGGGGAATATCGTGAGAGTACTGTGGATACTGGGGCCACTGGGGGGCAATAGGTGACACTCAGGGGGATAATGGGGACACTGGGACTGGGAGTATGGGGACATAATGGGGACACTGGGGCTGGGGGCACTTGAGGAATAATGGGAGCTCCAGGATGCAAAACCCCACTTCCAAATAAAAAACTGAGGAAGCTCACCATCCCCCCCCTGAAGCTGGAGGGTGGTGGGTGCTGGGATGTGTGTCCCATTCTGTGACCCCCCCAAAATAGCACCTAGGGGTTCATATCACCCCCTCACAGACAGAGGGTGCCAGGATGACACCCCCCAAAATAAAAGTGCTGAGGTGCTCCCCCATGACACAGGGGTGGTGGGTGCTGAAGTACCCCCCGAAACAGCACCAAGGGCATCACCCCTCTGAAGAAGGAGTTTCTGGGTGTGCCCCCACTCTGAGCCCAGGAGCTGACCCCCAACAGAGGGGTGCTGCCAGGCTGTGCCTGCTGTGAGCCCCCAGTACCTCTTCCTGGGCTGGATGGGCAGCGGGGGCCGGCACAGCCCCCTGGGCAGCCCCTCCGCCTCCAGCAGCTTGCCAGCCCAGGCGCCCGCGGCATTGACCACGATGGCACAGGCCACCGGCTGGTACTCCAGGCTGTCTGGCATGTGGACCTGGGAGGGCACAGACGGGGGGTCATGGCTGCAGGGGTGTCCCGGCACTCCCGGGGAGCCGGGGGGCACACACACACTCACGTGGACGTATTTGATGCGCGCAGACGGCGGCACCGACGGCGTCATGTAGTTGGTCGAGGTGACAAAAGCTGGAGGGTTTTGGGGTGAGGTGGGGGGTCCTGGGGGTGGCAGGGGGGAAACCTCACAGTGCACCCCCGTCCCTCACCTCGCACCTCCCCGGAGCAGCTCTGGACTCCCAGGGATGTGGCTTTGCGCCGGAAAGCGTTGAGGAGGGTCCAGGGGTCGAACCAGCCTTCATCCTCCAGCCCTGGGCAGGGAAACATGGGGGGA
Source organism: Motacilla alba alba (assembly GCF_015832195.1). Classification (NCBI taxonomy): domain Eukaryota; kingdom Metazoa; phylum Chordata; class Aves; order Passeriformes; family Motacillidae; genus Motacilla; species Motacilla alba. The sequence goes on along the minus strand of NC_052039.1, from coordinate 1,667,908 downwards.
AACTACTGTGACCCCCAATACATGCACTGTGGGGGGCTGGACCTCCCCTTCCATAAATAATGCCAGGATGAAGGATGCAGGAGGATGAGGAAGGATGTTGAGGGGGGTCTCCATGCCCTCCCCCATCCTCCCACATACCATAGGACGCCACAGCCACATCCTCCGTGTTCATCCAGGGGAACTTCTCCTTCAGTTGAGTGGGGGACAGCAAGGTCACCTGTGCCCCTTCATCCCTGGGGATGGCCAGCATGTGGAGGAGGGTCAGGATGACCCTCAGCCCCTGAAATCCCCCCCCGGCAGGGTCCCATGTGGGTCCCCCACCTCTGGGACTGGACGGTGGCCTCCAGGGCAGCAGCGTTCTGGGGGGCTGCAAGGAACAGGTATCCCCCAGGCCGGAACTGGATGTCGATGGGGGGCTCGTTCGGCACCCCAAGGTAGTTCTGTGAGGAGACGGGGGGACCACAGTGAGTGGGGCTGGACTCCCTAAATTACCCCCGGCCCATCTACCCCACGTACATTGATGTTGCGGAGGAAGCCGGCAGAGAAACGGGACATTTGGATATTTTCCCGGAGGGAAAACTGCTGCCGGATCCCCCCCGCCGACAGCACTGTGGAGGCTCTGGAATACTGAAGGAGAGGACCCCCCAAAGTAGAAGGGGTTGAGGGGGGTCCCCAGGGCCACACCCTGCCCTGGGAGGGGGTGTCTCACCATGGGGTCCCGCTCCACCACGAGCACCCTCATTCCGTGCCGCCGCCGGCCCTCCAGCACCTTCAGCCAGTAGGCCACGGACCAGCCCACCACGCCGCCCCCCACCACCACCACGTCGGCCTCGTCGGGGGGCCGGGGGTCGGGGTGGGTGCCCGGGGGAACCCAGCCCGGCCCGCCGCTGCCCGAGGCCGGCAGCTGCTCCCGCAGGGTCTGGGCCATGCGCTCCAGGGTCTGCCCCAGCTCTGCCGGCGGAGCGGGGGCTGCCGAGCCTGGGGGCACGGCTGGCAGCCCCCGGTACCCTCTGCATCCCTCGGGACCCCTCCGGGACACTCTCAGGATACCCCTCGGACTCCCCCCAGGCCTCTCCGCGAACCCCCCAGGTGCCCCTGGGTCACCGCGAAGATGCCCCAGGGACCCTCTGAACCACCAGAGCCGCTTCCCAGCAGCCTGGCAGCACAGCAGTCCCTCCCACTGGGGAGTCCAGAGTCCGCTCCGGGAATCACCCAAGACCTCCACCAGGTTCCTGCGACGTGCCCCCGGGGACCCCTCCAGTTTCCCCTGGGCCTTCTGGAACCCCCCAGTGCCCTCTGAGACCACCAGCCGCCCAATTCCCCCCAGCCCCTCCGATGCCCCTGCCATCCCCCGCAGTCCCCAGGGATCGCCCCCTGGCCCCTCTGCCACGCTCCCATACACACCCGTAACCGCTCCCGCGCCCCCATTCCCAGCGCCCCCCATTCCCTGCTCCCCTATTCCCAGCGCCCCCCATTCCCAGCTCCCCCATTCCCAGCGCCCCCCATTCCCAGCTCCCCCATTCCCAGCGCCCCCCATTCCCAGCGCCCCCATTCCCAGCAATCCCGCCCCCGCCGTACATCCTCATACACCCCAGCAACCCCTCCACTCCCCGGGACACCCCAGTTTTCTTGACCCTCTCCCCATTGCCCGCCATCCACACCCCGACCCTCCCTCCACTCTTCCCGTGTCCCCCCCGCTGTGTCCCCCAATCCCCCGTGCGCTGCCGGGGACCCCTCCGGCTCTCACCGCGGAAGAAGTCGGAGCTGAGCGGAGCCGCGGTGCGGAGGGGGCGGCCCGGGGCCGCTGCCGGGGTCCCTGCCGGGGTCCCTGCCGCTGCCGGGGTCCCCGGGCCCCCCCCCCCCCCGCTCCCGGGGTGCCCCCCCCAAACCCCCGCGCGCGCAGAGCGCGCCCCCACCGCAGCATGGCCCCGCCCCTTCTGTGGCCCCGCCCCCAGGCCGGGCCTTCGCCCCGCCCCCTCCCGCCGCCGTCCCGCCAATGGCGCGGGGGGGCGGGGCTTCCGGCGGAAGCGCGGGGCAGAGCGACGTGTGCGCCCCGCCGGGCCCGGCGCCGCCGCCATGCTCGACTTCTTCACCATCTTCAGCAAGGGCGGCCTCGTCCTCTGGTGCTTCCAGGGCGTGCGCGGGCCCGCCGCCACCGCCCCCGTCAACGCCCTCATCCGCTCCGTCCTCCTGCAGGTGGGGCGGGGCCGGCTGCCGGGGGAGGAGGGTTGGGTGGGGGTCGCAGACCCGGCATGGGGCGGCGGGAGTGCCCCGTGCCGTGAGGGAGCGGAGCGCTGGGAACCGTCTGCCTGGGGAGGGAGAGGGGGTGAGGCTGCAGGCATGGCGGGGAGGCGGGATGGCACCGTCTGCCCGGCGAGGGAGATCAGCTGAGCCCGCGGAGCTGGCGGGGGAACGGGGAGCGGGGCCACCTGCCTGGGGCGGGGGAGCCAGGGGCACGAGCAGCTCCGGGGGAACGGGATCAGCCCGGTGAGGGGCGGGGGGGGAAGGGAGGGGAGACATGTGAGTGGGACTGTTTACCTGGGGAGGAGAGGGGTGGCACACAGGTGGGATCACCTGTTGGAGGGGACACACAGGCACGACCAGCCCTGGGAGTGGGGCGGGCTGTGGGGTCACCCATTTGGGGGGTGTGGATGGGACCGTCACCTTGGGGAGGACAGACTTGGATGGGACCACCTGCCTGGGACGGGGCACAGGGGGCTCGACCACCGTGGGGTGGGATCACCCAGCTGAGGGGGGATGGATGGGACCAGCTGCCCAGGGCACGTGGGGTCATGTGTAAGGGATGCTGCTTTGGGAAAGGGGGTGACAGGGATGATGGTGGGGACGGGGGGATGTCTGGGATGAGGGGATGGTGGGCGCTGCTGGCACCCCCATTCTGACAGCTCCTCTCCCCCAGGAGAGAGGTGGCAACAACTCCTTCACCCATGAAGCCCTCACGCTTAAGTACAAACTGGACAACCAGTTTGAGCTGGTGTTTGTGGTAAGTGACCCCACCCGGCACCCCTGTGGTGGCAGGAGGGTCCCTCCAGCCCCCCACGTGCCCCCAAACCCAAAGGAAGGGGATTGCCCCAGAAAAGAGGGGGAACAGTTCCCGCTGTGCTGAGGTTTGAGCAAGCAGCTGTTTGCATTGCCTAGGGCTGGACCTCAGCTCCCAGACTGGCTTGGCTCCCCTGTCTCTGAGATCCTGGGGGCGAGGGGCTGTGATGAACAATTCAGGGGGATGTTGAGCAGTGATCTCAGTGCAGCCAGGCTCTCTCCACAAGGGGGGACATGGGTGTCTGTCAGCTGAATGCCACTGCAGTAGCAGCTTATTTTAATCATCTGCAACAGGATTAAAACTAAGCAAACCTCAAATAGAAGTTGCAGCCTTGTAAAACTTTGCTTTGGCCAGAACTATTGAAAAAAAGCCAGAAGTGTGTAATTCCCTTCACTTTATGGAGCATTTAATGCTTTCTTTTTTAGTCTCCTGGCACCTTATCTCCATAAATCCATACAGCCTTTCCTGTTGACCCTCAGATAAGCTAAAGGTTTTCTGCCCTTGCCCTACGTGTCCCTGTTGCCACGAGACAGCCTCTGTGTGTTAGAGTCACCTGTTGAAGCGAAGCTCTGGGCTGTTTTTCACCTTTTTGGGGGCATTTTAAAAGCCTGGGAAGGTGGAGCAGAAAGTGCAGGCTGAAGCTTGCCCAAGTTAAAGAACTTTGAATTAAACAGAGAGGTTTTTGCTTGCTTGCTGCTGTTGAATGTGCTGGAGGTGCAGTGTCTGTTGGCCGTGCTCCTTGGCAGGTGGGCTTCCAGAAGATCCTGACTCTAACCTACGTGGACAAGTTGATAGACGACGTCCATAAGGAGTTCAGGGACAAGTACCGCAACGAGTTCCAGCAGAAAGGAGCCCTGGGCCTCCTAAATGGCACCTTTGATTTTAAAGATGACTTCATGCGCCTCCTCCGGTACAGAGCTTGGGTTTTGTCTCAAATTTCTGTTTTGAGCAGAGATGGGAGTGGGGGAAGAGCTGAAATCCAGGCTAATGGGTCACCTCCCTGTAGGGATGCAGAGGAGAGCAGCAGAGTCCGAGCTCCCACGGTAATGAAGACGTTTGAGCAGTCTCTGAAATCCCAGAAGACTGTCAAGTGTATGATTGAAACCCGAGGGGAGAAACCAAAGGAGAAGGTCAAGAACAAGAAGAACAAAGGTTCCAAAAAGGATGGTGAGTTGATGGGGAAGATTAATGGGAGGGAAATAAATATTCCAGAGCAATGTGTTGCAGCCTGTGCTTTCCCAATCCACTTGGAGCTGGACTGAGCTTTTGCTGGGGCTCTTCCTGTCAGGAACTGAAGCTGTGGCAGCACCCAGTAAAACATCTGCGGGTGACAAGCAGCTCTCAGCAGCAGGGGACAAGGAGGAACTGACCAAGGATGAAATTTTGCAGAAGAACCGGGAGGAATTCTTCAGGAGACACATGAAAGCTGGGGAGAAATCCAGGTGGGTGATGAGGGCATGGGCAGTCTGCCTATGCTTCAAACTAGGCCATGGCTGAATCTCTTCTGCTTTTGGTGACCCCTGGAAGCCAGACCTGACTTTCCTGGACCTTATTTCCCTGATTTCCCTCTTTGCTGAAAAAATTGAGAGAAGACACCGGGGTGTCCTGGAGGGGTAATAGAACCTGATCTTCTTTGCTGGGAGATGCAGAAACCCTGGGAGAAGTCCAGACCTGTCTTTAGTGAGCAGACAGCAGTAGTGCATTGATACCTGGCTTGAGGGGAAGTGGTGCCATACGGGGTTAAAGTTCAGATAAATAAACTCTGGGGATAGATTGGTCAATTTCTGCCTTTTGGAGTCATCCAGGCTTTTATTTTTCACATCTCCTAAGGAGGTGACGGCTGCTGCTTCCCTGCACTGAACACAATGTGATTCTGGTCTTTGTTCCACCAGATCTCCGAAGCCCGACGCACAGAAGGAGAAGGGGAAGAAGCCCCGGGTGTGGGATCTGGGGAACTCTAATGCCAAAGTACTCGATTACAGTAATTCTGCTACCAACGGCAGCGCGGAGGCTTGTCCTGTGGAGGAGTTCGACCCTGACATGGTAGGGAAAAGTCAGGCTCCGTTTGCTGTTGTGCACTCTCTGGGATCAGCTGGGCATTATGAACCCAGCCCAGTCTCTGTGCCTGGATGAGAAGGGATCATGAAGAAACATGAAACGAGGATTGTGGCACTCAGCCCATAAAGCTGTTTCTTCCCCTTGCAGGCCCTGGGGGATAAAAATCGGGAGCCTGGCCGCCTCTATGACCTGGAGTATGAGAGTGATGATGAAGCTGAAGAGGAGAAAGTTGTCCAGAACCCTTCAAAACCCAGGTAGAGGCTCCCACAGCCCTTGCTTGTCACATGGTTCTTGATTTCTCCCGTAACTCCTGTTCCAGTCTAACCAGTAATGCAGGAAGCACAAACTGGTGTGTTTGTCCTCTCAGGGCAAGCCCTTCAGCATCTGACCTTTGCAGATGATCAAACCTCAGTGTAACTCTTCTGCTTCTCCACAGTGTGAAGAAGGGTGGCCTGGGGGGCATGTTTGGCATGCTGAAGGGCCTGGTGGGTTCCAAGAGCTTGACCAGAGAGGACATGGACCCTGTGCTGGAGAAGATGAAGGATCACTTGATTGGTACGTCTGGATCCATGGTGTGAGGGATTAGTGGCAGTTTCCTGTGCTCTGTTGGGTGGGCCCCGGTGTGGGTAGTGCCCGTGGTTTGGGATATTCTTGCCCACAGGAACTGTGGTGGGTTCCTGTCTCACCCCTGAAAAGCCCTTGCGAGTGCAGCAAAAGGGGGCAGCAGTCAGATCCGGTGGAAATCCTGCACACTGACTCCGTCCTTCCCTTGACACCGTTGTGGGACGTACGTAACCTCCTCAGCAGCACTGACTCCCTGTTCTGTCTTTCTCAAAGCTAAAAATGTGGCAGCTGAGATTGCAGTGCAGCTCTGTGAATCTGTGGCCAAGAAACTGGAAGGGAAGGTGATGGGAACGTTCACCAGTAAGTGTCCGTGTGGCATCCTGCATGTGGTTTGGAGCTCAGGAGCATTCCCCATGCGTGACATGTCCTCTTTCCATCCCCTTTTCCCAGCGGTAACCTCGACGGTGAAGCAGGCGCTGCAGGAGGCCCTGGTGCAGATCCTGCAGCCCCAGCGCCGTGTGGACGTCCTCCGCGATGTCATGGATGCCCAGCGCCATCGCCGGCCCTACGTCATAACCTTCTGCGGTGTCAACGGTGTCGGGAAGTCCACCAACCTGGCCAAGGTAGGACAGGACCCTGGATCACAGGAGTGGGGTGATGGGGTCAGGCTGTGCAGCTACCAACTGGCTTTTCTGATCTCTTGCCTCCTGCAGATCTCGTTCTGGCTCATCGAGAACGGCTTCAGCGTCCTCATTGCCGCCTGCGACACGTTCCGCGCGGGAGCGGTGGAGCAGCTGCGCACCCACACGCGCCGCCTCAACGCGCTGCACCCTCCGGAGAGCCACGGCGGGCGCACCATGGTGCAGCTCTACGAGAAGGGATACGGCAAGGACGCCGCGGGCATCGCCATGGAGGCCATCTCCTACGGTATGTGTGGAGCTGGGGCGGGGGTGCCGTCCTGGGGCAGCGCCGTCCTTCACGCTGCCTCGCTGCCGCCCCAGCTCGGAACCAGGGCTTTGACGTGGTGCTGGTGGACACGGCGGGACGCATGCAGGACAACGCGCCCCTGATGACCGCGCTGGCCAAACTCATCGCTGTCAACGCTCCCGACCTGGTCCTGTTTGTTGGGGAAGCACTGGTGGGAAACGAGGCTGTGGATCAGCTGGTGAGTGTGGAGGCTTTGTTCTTGAGAGACGAGGAGGGAAATGAACTCTGTAGGTTTTACCAGAGAATTGGAGGGTGGCAGCACCACAAACGCGTTTCTCGGATCTTTTTTCTCCCCAGGTCAAGTTCAACAAGGCTCTGGCTGATCACTCCATGGCCCAGACACCGCGGCTTATCGATGGGATCGTCCTCACCAAGTTCGATACCATTGATGACAAGGTAAGGAGGCTCCTGAGGTGACAGCACACGGCTCCCTGACAGTGACTGGAGGGGAGAGATGGGAATTGTCAAACACAGGGCACTCCTGCGCTTTCTCCTTGTGTTTAAGCCGTTGAACCCAAATTTGGAAGTCTGGTTTCCACACATGGGGGATGAATGAACGACAAGCTCCCTGAAGGGGAGCAGTGGATTTCACAGTGCTGCTTGTCCCTGGCAGGTGGGTGCCGCCATCTCCATGACCTACATCACGAGCAAGCCCATCGTTTTCGTTGGTACCGGACAAACCTACTGTGATCTGCGAAGCCTTAACGCCAAGGCTGTGGTCGCAGCGCTCATGAAGGCCTAAACACCAAATCGCTGTGTGCAGATGTCCCAGAAGAACCTGCTTTACCCTGTCACCAACTAGTCTTTCCCGTGTAGTGCAGAACAGAATGGAGGAACAGCAGCATGAAGAGTACTTTTTTGGATAAACCCCCTTTTATCCAGAAAAAGCCCTTCCCTGGGTTCCTCCATTCTGTGTCCAGTGACGCAGGCTCCCTTGCGGGGAGGCCGAATCCAGAGCTTTGTATTGTTCGTGCTGCACGGGGGGGTGGGTGGTGCCAGGATCTGCTGTGCTTTTTGGTGGGTTTGAAGGCTTTTTATTGAGCTGCTTTTGATTTTTAGACCAGCTTAGGGAGGAGGCAGGAGGGACTTGGACTTAGGGGCAACATTAGATCTGGCTGTTAATGTTGCTGCTCGTGGCAGCTCCACCGAAGCTGATAAACCAAAAAAAAAGGTGACAGGCCTGTGCTGGGCTGGAGGGGACATGCTAAATTGCCTTAAAGTCCCCCATATCTGTCCTCACTGGGACTCTGAAGCAGGGTCCCCAGACACCACGTATTTGGGCAGGAGCTGGAGAGCTGCAGCAGCCAGGTCCAGAGGAGGAAGGCAGCGCACCCTGCCTGGCCCCTGCCCGCTGGTCTTGGCGTTACTTGCTAGTAAAAAAGGAAAAAAAACCAAACCACATTAATACTGGAAGAGAATGGTGGCTGCTTGCTGCTTTCCTGCACCCTTTCTCCCCGCTCCGAGTGCCTCTTGATCCCGGTCGGAAGTGCTACACTGAGTAATACAAACCTCTGATGTCTTGTAGCTCTGTATTGCAGATGTGCTATAGTGCAATAAATTGAATGCTGTCTGCTAAGAGACATAATTTATATAAAATAAACTTCATAATTTGTTCTCTGTGTATAAATAACTTGCCTCCAGCCAGGACCTGTTTCCTACTGGGTTTGGGGGAGATGAACTCCCACCAGTGTGAGGGGTGAAAGGGCCTTTAAATGATACAGCAGCCAACGTTCAGTGAGCAAGCCTTTAATACAACTTCAACATACAAAATACTGTACAGTAAAAAGACAGGACTAGAAAACTAGAGCTTCCAGTAAAAAAAAAAAAGCTCAAGTTTCATTTTTCAATTGAAATACAGGATATAAAAGCACTAGGTATGAAGTTAGAGGAGGCTGCAGCTCCCTCGGGGATACCGCGCTCCGCAGGCACGTGCAGCCCCAGTAAAACCACAATTACTGTGTTGGACCAGCTGTTCATCCGTGGTGCCTCTGTCCTGGCCTCGTCCCTGCTGGAAGGGTCCTGGCTCAGTGCTGGACAGCAGTGGGACAGTGGTGGGCTCCGGCCTCCCTGAGGGCTCCTGGCCTGGCCTGGGCCTGTCCCAGGAGCCCCTGCCACGGCTCAGGGCCTGGGCAGGGCTGAGGCTCAGGGGCTGCATCCTGTGTGGAAGCAAAGGCTGAAACCTGCCTGGGACTCCAGGGAGCAACACAGGCTGAAGCCCCTTGGCTCCAGAGAGCCTTCCTTACCTTTTACCTCAGCGTGGGCAGCGGCAGAGCCGTTCAGCTGCTGCCCCTCCTTGGGCACACCTGGGGCAGAGCAGAGACCAGTCTCAGGTGGAGAGCCAGCAGCCCATGTGCTGGTTTCACACAGGCTTTCCTGGCTTGGCTAACCCTCAGAATACCTGCGAGCAAGGCTCTGGCCAGTGAACCCATTTCCCCCCATTTTTATGATTTATTAGTGATACCTCTTTCATAAAAGCATTGGCTCAGGCTGAGCAGCATGAGGGTCAGTGAGGCCCCTTCACTAAAAAAGGAACAAGCAGCTGCACATGAAAAACAAAGTCTGCAGGCATGGGAAGCAGCACAGCTGTCTAAACTGTTAAAACATACAGTGTTTTCAGAAAAGTAACCCGCAGATCCAGCTACACTTAGAGACACGTCTGCTTTTTTTTAAAAAAAAAAAGCTTCAGGAATCTATCTAGCATGGAGAACAGGGGCCACTACCCCTGCCTACTCTGCACGGTGCCAGCCAAGGGTCCCCCAGCCCCTGGCCCCGTACCTGCGCGGCCCCGCGTGGCAATCTCGCTTGTCAGCCGCTCGAAGTACTCGGGCAAGTCAGCGTAGTCGTCTCCGTAGGAAATCACTTTGATCCCTTTGTCCAGCATGTTCTCACGGAGCTTCTTGAACTCATCCACATCCCCCCTCCGCACCAGCATGAAGTGCTCCAGGTCTGACTTGTGCTTGACAGCCTCTAAAAACAGGGCCTGAAACGTGGTGTCATCAACTGTCCAACCACAGCCCAAGAAGAGGAAGGACTTATTTTCATACAGCTTCTGAATCTCTCGCTTTAAGAAAGGGAAAGATGTTGGTCAAGGTGAGCTTCATCCTCACGAGAGACAGCACCTGCCCTGTCCCTGGGGAGGAGGCTCTGCAGCCATGCCATTCTTCAGCAAGTGTGGGAGGTGTTCCAGCACCTTGGCAGGCCAGGGAATTCACCCCTCCTGTTTCCCATATCTAATGAGTTCTCCCCCACCCTCTGGGAAGCTCAGTCTAAACTGAGCTGAGCTGTGCCTGGTTGACCCAGGGGGGAGCTGTAGCTGCCAGGCCTGGCCCCCAGCGTGGCTCACCATGACCTCGGTGTTGCGCAGCACGTTCTGGTAGCCGGCCGGGTGCAGGACGATGCCGCTGGGGTTGGTGTAGACGCCGTGGATGTGCAGGACGCTGAGCTTCCTCTTCTCTTGTGCCCACTCCAGCACCTGCACAACACAAACCCGCAGCAACGTGGTGAGTGTATCACATTGGCCACCACAGCACTGCTAAATGCAACATTTTGGGGAAGCACTCCAAAGAGGCTGCTTCTTCCTCATCTTTTCTCCTCCATCAGCCTCTAGCCCATGGCCTGCAGCCACAGCCTGGGGTACTCTTTTGGGTCAACACTTCAGCTGATTGGTGAATGTGATGAGAAGACTGAATCAAAATGCCAGATTGACCAGAAAAAGGGGAAAAAACTACAAATCCTATGTCAGCATGTTTGTCAAGCCTACCAAGTTGTATTTTGTGGCCCCTACTGGCTCTGAGGCAGTCACCAGCTGAGCTGACCTCCATTTCAGACAGCTGCTTCCGAGGCTCTCGGTTTACTCCTGCAGACCTCAGCTCGTTTAAGCTTGCAATAATTAGAATGCTTACTAGTAACACTGTAAGTACTTCGAGCCATGTAGATTAAGAGGTCACGCAGGAAACGTGAAGCAGAGAAATGAGAATTAAAAGAGAGCAAGGACTGCACAGGACACAGATATTGAGGGTGTTTAACATGCAAACAGAAGGATGAGATGCTCCCCACCAGTAAAATGCGTGACGGAGAGATGAGGTGGGCAGGTGCAGAGTTCAGGGTTTCACAGCCTGACTGGGGCAGGAGGAGGGATTTTTGCATAAAGAGAGTAGCTCTGAGAGTGCAGCAGGAGGAGCCATTCCAGCCACTGCAGGAAGAGGACATGGGCAAGGGGGGAGCCTTGAAGGCTGCAGCCCTGAACGCCCATCAAGAAAAGCACTGTGCAGCACCTTATAAAAATAAAAAGTTCAGCTTTGTATCTTGTGTGGAGTTTCTCATATGGGTTAGAAACATCAACCCGAGCCTTATGTGGAAGCAAGGCCAAGCCAGAAGTTTCAAGGACAGAGATCAAAGGAATAGCAGGCTTAAGGACTCCTCCTGAGCACTGGATGGCAGCCAGCAAACCAGCGTTCCAGAAAGCAGCGTTCCTCCTCATTCCTCTGCTTGCTGCCCTGGACAGTCAGAGCCTCTGCCTGGAGCTTGTCTGCCACCAGTTAAACCACTACAATCAGTACAATGCCCTCAGGCAGCATGAGAGCACATTCTGCACCACCACAGTCCCTGACAAAAGAAATAATCATCCTTTACCTTCTTTTCATCAGTCAGGTCAAGAGACTCAAGGTGCTTCCCCTGGTGTGCTGCATACAGCTCCAGCAGGTTATCAAAGTTTGTGGTTAACACAAGGGCCCCGTTTTCCATCAAGTGAAGCACAGACTGAAGCAGCTGCTTCCCAGAATCTTCCATTTTGGATTCCAGGTCATCAAACACCTCGTATAAACAGTCCTTGAAAAAGGTTGAGCGAACGTTGCTTGTGCGCTGAGAAGGGGAGAGAGACTGAGATCAGAGCTCAGCCCTGTAACACCTCATGCCAAATGGCCCCATGAAAAACTACCCACAAAAAACTACCCACGTTTCCCCAACACCCTGCAAAGCTCCGGGTCCTTGTAGGGCAAACACAGAGCCTTGGCTGCACCAGGTGGATGCTCTCCTTCAGCATAGTCGTAGGATCACGGAATCCCAGACTGGTTTGGGTTGGGAAATACCTTAAAGCCCACTCTGCCATCTGGTCCCACTCTGTGCCATGGGCAGGGACACGTTTCAGTATCCCAGGTTGCTCCAAACCCCTCCAGTCTGGCCTGGAACACTCCCAGGGATGGGGCAGCCACAGCTTCTCTGGGCTATCTCACCACCTTTACAAGGAAGAATTTCTTCCCAATATCCCATCTATCCCTGCCCTCTGGGGAAGTGGGAAGCCACCCCCCTTGTCCTGTCACTCCAGGCCCTTGTCCACAGTCTCTCCCCATCTTTCTTGTCAGCTCCCTTCAGGTATTGGAAGGCCACAATTAGGTCACCACTGAAGCCTTCTTCTCCATGTTTAACAATCCCAGTTTTCTCAGCCTTTCCTCATAGGAAGGTGCTCTATCCCTTTAATCATCGTGGTCCAGGTGAAACACCCAAACCCCACATCCACAGCAGGGTTATGTCTCAGGCACCTGGCACAGTAAGTGCACCTGCAGCTCTTTGTACAAAGGGGAATTGTTGGGATGGGGGCACCATTGCTGGAGAACCAAACCTGGCTATTTCCAAAAGCCAGATCCTATGCTCAGGGCAGGCACAAGCACACTGACCGGAGACAGCTTCTGAATAAGGTCATGGGCAACATGGACCAGGTTCTTGTCTTCGTGAAGACACTTCTGGAACCGTTTGCTCTCTTCATCTTCCAGGAGATCAAAGTCAATAGCAGCATCCAGGAGGGCCTGAATCAGCCCCTTCCAGGACTTCAGTGCTGGGACCTGGGGAGCAACTGCAGCACTAATTCCTGTCCCAATCACCAAAACAAGTTCCCGAGGCTTCTTGGTTTTGAGACTTGGCAACAGCTTCCTGCAAAAGGAGAAAGGAGCACAGCTGGTACCATCATGAGTGGAAGGGTGTCTGGGGTGGTGGCACATGCAGACTGAGGGAGAGTGAGGTACCCTGTGCCTAAATTTTGAATCAAATATCCCTTGGGGCTCTCTGATAAACAGAGCATGAGAGGAGCAGCTTGGTATCCTTAGAGGATAGCAGGCAGCTGCATGGATCAGCAGCACAAATGCTCCCAATACAAGGTCTGTAATTACAACATTTTGGGAATCAAATCTGTTACCAGGATGGTTACTGGGGAAGTCAATGATGCCCTGGGGTGCTTCTGCAGCAAAGCTAATCCACTAAAAGTCTGGAATAAGGGAAGTCTATTAATAAAAGTTACATGGAGGGCTGGAGGGCATGGGAAAGGGGTGGTGAGCACAAGAGAATGAGACACACACACGCTCTGTGTCCCGAGATAAAACGTGTGCCAGATCCCATGCAGGTCAGAAATGCAACCTGGTTTAAACAAGGTGCAGAACAGGGGCCTTGAGACAACAGCTCCACATACCCCAGCACAGAGAAAAGCAAGGGAAGGCTTCCTCCTAGCTCTGCCCTGGAGGGGCCTAGCCCCAGTTTGCTGAGGAACTCCCTCAGCTGTACCAGTGATCCCTTCCCTGTGATGCCTGCAATGTCAGCAGGATGCTCAAGGCCAATTTTTTAGCATATCCCAGATGATACATAGTCACATGAAAGGGCTGCAGGGCTCTGTTCTCCTTATTCCTCATCCCCTCCTCCCTATTTTTCTGGCTTTACACCTGCACAGACCTTTTAAATGTGACCTTTATCATTTATTAAGCAGATGTGTTGCTCCTTGCCTTGCCTGGTGTCCAGCTGCTTTCTGCAGCTTCCCAGGATTGGAGCAGCAGCCCGGGAAAGCAACTTGTATGGAAGAAATGGGCTTTATCAGCAAACACGTGATATTTAGTGAAAAGGGGAGAGGAAACCAACACCACACAGACGGAGCTGTGCCTCCCCTCAGCTCCTGCCTATGAAACAGACTTGTTAACCCTTTCCTCGAGAAGGGCTTCACTGTAACTGCTGATAAACGGGGTTTAATTTGAGGACTGCAAGCCTTTTGTGAGGAATAAATTAGTATTCAGGCTAATGAGCTAGTATAAAAACATTATTGGAAATACAGAGACTGAAATCCAAATTAATAACAAACACCCAAGTCTGAATGTCCTGCATGCCTGCCCTGCTGATAAATGCACTTGTTTCTACCTTGATATCCTGAGCAAGGAAAAAATAATCTCCCAGCGTCTTTTCTGCACATTCCAGGGTCACAGATCAACCTCGAGACCGCACAGAACTACCCTGCAGCCCTCCAGAACTTGCAAATAAATCAAATTAGTGGGAGACAACCCCCCAGCTGAATTAGCTGCTTGTTCACAAGAACTTTTGAGCCTGCAGCAGTCACAGTCCCAGTCTCTGATGGACAGAATTATCCACCATTCAGATTCCCACTCACGGAACTCTAAGACCACCTACTTTTAAGCACAGGGAGCCTCAGAGTGAATTGTTTAGCCTTTACATGCAGCTCAACCATATTAATTTGAGTAACACCCTGTCCTCCTGGAAACCACCATCCAACTCAAGTGAAAAAGCACAACCACCGTGTCCAAGCTGACACTCCGAGTGGACAGGACCATGAAGACAGGGCAGCAAAACACAGCTTTGAGAGCGACCCCATCCCCTGGCTGAGGGTAAAAACCCCAAAAAAAGTACATTCTGGGCGTGAAGGTGTTTGTTCCACAAACAGCAGGAAAGCCGAGGGCACGGCCAGAAGCCAGCACACAGCTCTTGGATCAGGAAACGAAACAGCCGCGGTCGCCAGGGGTCACAATCCTTAAAGAACCATGCGAGGCAAAGGAAAAGGCTCTTATTAGCACAAACTCACTGGAGCATAAATAAATTTACCTGGGCTTTTTTGCAGGTGGCATTCCATCTTCCAGTAATGTTTCCTTGCCCAGGCTCACCGTAGAAGCCATCCAGTTTCTGCAGCAGACAAATCACCACAAGCGAAGTCACTGCACATGGACACCACCACCTGGACAACAAGGTTTTACAGAACCAGCTTTGCACAGGTGGATAAATCTCAGGTTTGTTATCGTTCCAAGATCACCTCTGGGCTGAGAATTGCATGTTTTTGTCTCTGAACTTTGTTCCGCAGTCTCATCCTCTTCCTTAACCTCTTTTACCATAAAATCCTTGGCTGTTTTTCCCAGGTGTGATTGCCTCAGCAAAACACACTTTGCCAGCCCCTTCGTTTCACCTCAGCCGCTCATTTTTCCCGAGAGCCTGGGTCTAGGAGAAGCACTCCCCCCTTCCCGACAAAGCCTGTCAGCAAACTTGCTGCTTGGGAAACAGTGGGAGGGAAGAGAAGACAAAGAGATTTTTGTTGGCTCCAAAAAGCCACGGAGAGCATTTCATTCCCTGGTGATGAGAGAAGGGTTTCCCAGCCCGCCATGAGTCTGCAAGCACTGGGAAATGACCTTAAAGCCCACAGAAAGGAAGTGCAGTTTGAGAACTCTTTCAACAGCCCGTCACATAAAACACAAAAGCTCTGCCAGCACGCAGTACTCTCCCACTCTGCTTCTCCCAAATAAGTCTATGAAAAGGGAATGAAAAAGAACAGGACTGTTCACCCTCCTCTGCTTTTTCTTTGCCAATTGTAATGAAGAGTCCATCAAAAACTCTGTCAGACAAGGGCTTTTGGCCAGAGGAAAGGCTGAGGAAGAGCTGCTGACCCAAATTCACCGAGTTTTTGCAGGTTTTGCCATCTCAGGGGGATCTGTAGGTTTGTTCTAGAGATGACATGCTGTGATTGCTCCCTGGCAGCCCAGCAGGTGACAATGGGAAGGTCTGTCCAGGTAGGACCTGTAAGTGTTGGCATGGATCATGTGAGAAACCAGCCAGTATTCTAGGAAAGCACCACCTTTCAGTGCTGGATGATGAGAACAGGGCAAAGTGACACTGTCAGGTGCTCAGACACACTGTGTGTGCAGCCTTTACCCTTGGACCCCTTTGGAAAACTTTACACAATGGCATTATGGAATGGTTTGGGCCGGACAGGACCTTAGAGCTCGTGTCGTTCCACCCCCTGCCTTGGGCAGGGACACTTTCCACCACACCACGTTGCTCAATAATAAATCATTGTACTGACAGCAGAACACCTCCAAGAGCTGCTTTTCACTGCCTACCTCCTGGAACATTACTGAACACGTGCTGCTCATCACTCCAAATAATCACCTTTTTATCTTACTGGGCCTTACTGTAGGGCTCAGATTTTGGATAAAAGTGTCAAAGGCTTTTAGCAAGTGAGGATCCCCCTGGTTTTGCCCATGCCAGGCAGGACTCCTCCATCACACCCTCTTTTGAACATTGTGCCCTGCCTTTTTCCAACCCACATTCGGCCCAGGAGCTCAGTGCTGCTCTGACAATGAACCTCTGCAGCCTCATCACCCCTGAATACCTGCAACCTGTCAGGTGAACTATTTTGGGGGGGTTACATCTCCAAAGACCAAAGCAGTGACTCTCAGGAAGGCAGGAGGACCTGCTGGACACAGATCTGTCAGACCCCCCATCAAATCCCTGCTGAGTGACTGCAGCCAAGCACAGTCAGGATAAAGGGGGGAAAGCCCCTCTTCTTCCTTCCCAGGAGGGTCCCATCTCTCCTTTTGGATTAGCTGATTTTTCTGGAAGGACAGGCTGCTTCGACAAAGCCAGCCAGATTTTATTTAGTGGTGTAAAGATGCTTTAGAAAAGGCAGGGACTAACAATAGACAACTGGAGTGATTCAGAGGGAAGTTTGAGCTCCTGCTGGTGTCAGGTCTGCCCTCAGCCCCTGTGCAGAAGCAGAGCTACAGCCAAAGGTAAATCCTGCCTTGCTTTCTAAATTGGATATAATTTAAGCTCATAATTATCTTTGCATTGTGAATCATCAGTTGAGCCTCGAATATCAAGGTTGTTTGTAAACTCCCACCTAGAGCTCCCCTGTTTGCTTCCACCTGCCTCAGCAGTGCTGCCATCTCACTCACCCTGCACATTCCCATGCTATTAACAGCAGGAATGGAGCCATCAAATCAATTTTAAGTGCCTCTAAATGACATTTGAAAAGCAATTTTAAACTTACGAAAAAACACCTTTTGGAATTATAATCACCTTGTAAGGTTTTCTGATATAATGACCTTCAACCTTCAAGTCTATTATTTAGTGCAGAGAGCCATAAAGGAACAAAAACCCCATTATAAATACAGCCTAGTTCCAAAAAAGTTATTACAGGTCTTAAAAAGAATTCATGGGGATTCAGCCAAGAAATAAAAACCTCCAGTTTTTAGTCCTGGGAAGAACTCTGCTTGCTAGAGGGATGGATTGTGCTGGCACAGCTGAGGTAGCCAAAATTAAATGGAATTACCTCAGAGCATGACACTGCCATGGGAAAAAACCACAGCAGGTACTGCAGGTTCCCCCGGGAACACAGGTGCCATGGAGGAGAGGGAGCCACAGGCACTGAGAAGATAAGAAGTGTCTCTCCAGCCTTCTTCAGACATTGGGAACTTTCCAGCTATTTAGACTACAGGGAGTGAAGACTGTAAACACAACACTCCATGGATTCCTGGCTCAGCTGCCCCACTCCACTGTCACAGCCTTGTCCCCATCGCTTTTATCAGGGTTAAAAGAGACTCCCTGTGTGGGTTTGCTGCGTTCTCTTTCTCCCTCCACACCACAGAAATTCCTCAATTTATCCTAAAGCCTTCTAGACTTCCAGACTTAAACTGTGCCTAAGTCACCAAAACTGGACAAACCCAACCACAGCAACTCCCCGTGGGACACAGACACATCCAGCTGCAGAAATGTTGGAAATGTGAAGGTGTATCCCAGGTAAAAGCAAACACCTGAACACCAGGTGTGTCAAACAAAGGCCAAGGATCACACAGGGTGTGTATTTACAAAAACCTCTCTGCAGCTCTGCAAAACACAACCACGCCACACAGTCAACACCAGAGCCCAACCTGCAGAACCAAAATGGGGAATTAATGGAACATTTTCTCCCCCACCTCAAGGAGAAGTCACTGCTGACACCAGCTCCATGCTCAGCACCCAACACACAACTAAAGCTATACCTGGATGTTTAAAATTGAAGCCAAGTGATCCAGCACCATGCTGGAAGATGGGCTCTTCCAGAAGACCTCCACAAATTCCCAGAAGAAACAAGTACAAATCTACTGCTCATCCATTATTTTCAGCTTCTTTGAGTGCTGAGAACTGCCACTAGCAAAGATGTCATTCCCAGCTTCTTTTTCAGTTCAGCAGCCTTAAGGTGTTGGGATAAGATAGTGTAAAAGCCACTCTGTTTCAGCTGGAAGTTGAGCTGTCCCCGGCCAATTCCCAAGCCTACCCCTCCACGTGGGAGCTGCACTGGAGCTGGATCAAAAGCATCCTAAAAACACAGGCTCCAGGGACAATGGGCCCGAGGACAAGCCCCGCTCCTGTCCAAGCCACAAAAACACAGGATTCAGCCTCCTTGGACGCGAGTCAAAACACACCAGAGGATTTTATTCAACGCTGTGATTCTCCACGTGCTTCCCAACGGCTCCATGAGCGAGGAGAGGCAGTGACACAGCAAAGCCTGGCGGAGCTCTGTATCCCCCAGGCTCCCACGGACGCACGCCGGCTTTCCAGAACTGCCTCTGGAAAGGGAAGCGGGGAGGGGGGGGTCACACCTCCGGGTTTGCTCGAGCCCTTACCTGTGCTCTCCGTTGTGCCCTCCTCGCTAAAGCTGCGGGAAAAGCAACAACACGGGGATTCAGCAGGCGGGGAGGACACCGAGGCTCCTTTCCCACGGGGACGCATCAATAAAAACGAGCTTTTATAGAGGGCGACGGCGCGGCGGGGCCGAGCCTCAGGCGGGCCGGCCGCCGCTGCCGGAGGTTTGCGGGCCCCCCGGCTCAGCCCCGGCGCCGCCGCCGCCCGGCGCTCCCCTCAGGCCGCTCCGTCCCCTCAGGCCGGCGGCCATGGGACCCCCCGCTATGGCGGCCCCGTCGCTATGGCAACAGCTCCCCCCCCCCCCCCGCTGTCTCCATGGCAACCGCGCCCTGCCCGCCCCCCGCCGCCGCGCGCCCCGCACGCACCTGGCGCCGCGCGCGCGGCCCCATTGAGGAGACGCCGCCGCGCCGCGCGCAGCCGCCCCGCCCCGCGCCCGGCCGCGCCCCGCCCCACGGGACGGCTTGGCCCCGCCCCCTTGCAGCCCCGCCCTGTCACTGGCTGGCAGCGGAAAAGGCGGGGCCAGGCGTGGGAACGTGGCGGCGCTCGCGCGGCGCTCGGCGCGGCTATAAAAGGCGCGGGCGCATGCGCGGCGCAGTGTTGCCCGGGAGGCGGTGCCGAGCGCGTCCCTCTGGCCGGGCTGGGGCCGCGCCAGGCCCGACGGTGTCTCCGTGCCCCCCTGCCCCTCAGGGGCTTCTCCTCCGCCAGCTGCCGTTGCCTGGGTTCGTGTACGTGTGACCGCGTCTCCAGCCCTATGAGGTACACGCGGTGCCTGGGCTTGGCCGGCCGTTGTGATTCCCTCAAGCATGTGTGGCGGAATTTGGGTGTACTTAGAGCTTTCCAGGAGAAAAATTATTCTGTTTTCTGTGTAGGTGCGCACTGTTTTGTACTGGCACCGTAAATGAAACATTCATGGTGGTTTTAGGGACGAAATTGGCCTTATTTTCTCCCCAGAACCACCTTTATTTGACCCTGCCTTGCAGCACCTGGTCTTTGCTGTTTCTTAGTTGCACAGGCAGTCCTGGAAACCACAGGCTCCGAAACGTCTGCTGCAGGGACTTCAGCGTGGTGCTGCTGCTGCTGGGTCAAGGCACGCTGTGAAGAGAGCAGTGCCTGCTTAATTACTCCTTTAATAATGATTCTGTTATTGCTGAAGTAGCGTGGTGGTTGATCCAGATGGTGGTGCCTCTTTGGGTTTGGGGTTTGTGGGTTCACCCTCACCCAGGTTCCCTCTCTGGGGTTTCCAGCTAGGGTGACTCAGGCAGGTGACTTGCTTTCCTCTGGTCCTGTCCTTCGATGGGGAGTTGATTTTTGGGGTGGTGGCAGCAGTGCCAGAGCGGGGACTAATGGGAAATGGGTCCGGGTGGGAGGAGTGGTGCGGGGCCCATGACTGCTGGTAGCCTGTGGGTCCCTGTGGGGCTCACTACCACTCGGCCTTGGGCTTTTCCCTTTGGGATTTGGCCACCAAGGGGCCAACTGGTGTCCCCTGCTTGGTGGAGAGAGAGGCAGCAGAGGTAGTGGCAGGGGGTGGGGAGGAGCTCAGTGTCTCTCAGGGAATTCCTTGCATTTTCAGGCACAGGCTGCCCAGGTTGTTCTGGCTCTTAGCACCGTGTTTGAGGGTGGGCTGGGGGCCCTGCAGGAGGATCCTGCCTGCTCCTGCACCCCCAAGGTGCCTCCCAGGGCTCACACATGGCCTGGCTTGGGAAATCCTAGGGGATAGGGAGGTGTTTATGGCGAGGGGTTAAAGCCATGAGGGAGCCCCCCCCCATTTCACATGGTTTTGTGCTACTGTGCCCTGGTCTGTTGTTTTAGTGAATGTGGTGGGTGAGTAGATGTGGAAATACCTGAGGAAGCCACAGCCAGCTGGTGGCATGGAGGGAAGGTTCAGTGTCCAACAGGAGCTCTTCAAAGACCTGTGGGACACAGTGGTGCTGTGGGCATGGGGTCCCCAAAAGCCTGACAGGTGCTGGTGAGTGTGGAGGGATCTCCTGACCTTCGGCCGTCATTCCCAGGAGACTTGAAGGTCCCTAGGGGTGAGGAAGCAAACAGCAGTGTGCCAGGCAAGGAGGTGGATTCACCTGGGTCACGGGGGCATTGATGAGGGGAGTCTTGACTAGCCCTGGCATGGGGTGTTGAAGTTAAATGAGGTGGGGGGATATTTTTGGGGGTCAGAGGACATGGGACTTTTCCCTAAGGGAAATACTTCCCTCCAGGCATGGAGGTGTGGGGTTGTTGTCCCAGTCAGCTTGCAAGTAGATGGGGGACACTGGGGTGTGTTTTGGGGGCAGGTGCAGCAGCGCTGAAACTGGGGTGATGGGCACTGGGCATGGACTGCCCTCTCCAGGAACACATTGAGTTAAGTGAGCATGGCCATCTGCCAAGGCCAGGCCTTCAAAGGCCAGTGCTTGGAGCAACCTGAACTAGTGGAAGGGGTCCCTGCCCATGGCAGGGATTTGGAACAAGATGATCTTTAAGGTCCCTTCCAACCCAAACTACTCTGGGGTTCTGCAATTCTCCCTGCTGGGGCAGAGGTGAGGACCCACCTGGGTCAACTCCTGCAGGTTGGGTACCCACAGTTGGAGCGTGGTACTGTGTACAGTGGGGGTGTCATGGCCACCACTCCACTTCAGGGTCAACAGTGAGGGAGATGCTGACCCAGCTTCGTGCTCTGGTCCACCCTGGGCTCACCCTGGATATGCTCCCGTGTGAGTGCCAGGGCCAGCTGCTCTGGAGATCTGAGGTCAGGGGGGCTTTGCTGTTTTCCAGGGTGAGGACTCAGATGGGAGAGGGGGGGACACGTTCAGTACTGGGGCTGGACCCCCTGGGTCCCACCTCCTGGTGTCCCACGGGGTGTGGGACACCTCCTGGATCATCTCCACACTGTGCGGGGACACCAGCTTAGCCACAGTGACACTGCAGCAACAGGTGGAGGGTTCACTGTCCACATCAGAGGCCCAGGCATTGTCCCCTAGGCAGGGAAGAGATGGGGAAATCTCCAGTCCAGGAATAGCCTTTCAGGGAGCTGGATGGGCATGAGGGTCCTGGAGACTCCCCACATTCCTGGGGGATGGAACCAGGGCTCACCTGGAGCTCATTTCTTACAGGGCATTGAGGAGGAACCACCAGGCATTGGAAGGGTTGAGGGTGATGGGGAGATGAAGGCAGTGTCAGTTGTTGGCCACCACCACCCACACCAGGGGAACGAGACCTGGGGAAGGAGAGATACAGGGGGGATTCTGGGGTGGAAAAATGACTTGTTAGGTAAATTTAACTCATAAGTGTGGGTGGCAAACATGAACCTGTCTGTATTTAGTCAGGAAACCAGAGAGGAAAACAGATCTGGGTGCTGGTGAGGGCTGGGCTCTCTGACACCCAGGCAGTGACGGCGTGGGGCGGATGTGGGAGGGAGGCCCTTTGCAGGGAGGGGAAGCCAAGCCCTGCTGTCCCGGCCCATTTACCCTGCCTGTGCTTTCACATTCCCCAGCAGAGGCTGGAGCTGCTGGCAGCTGGGGGCACCTGGGTGTTTGGGGAGCTCCTCCACTCTGACCCTGGGGAGGAAGGTGGGTGCCCCTGCCCTCATTCCCCCCCCAGGGCAGCTTCATTGGGATGCCTGGACGTGGCAGCTGCAAGGATGGATCAGCCTCGCCATTCGCTGCAGACCCCATTAGACTGCAGAGTGAACATCCTACCTGTCCTTTCCCACCCAGGTAATCGCAGAAGATTTTTCTTTGCCAAACCCCGGGGCTGATGCATCCCCTTCCCTGCTCCGGTGCCAGACTCCTGCCTTCCAGGTAAGCATCCGTCCAACTTCCCCCCACTGCTCGCTGTCCGTGCTCATTGTTCCACTCACACTCGAGCTTTTGGTTGTCACTAAGTGGTGACACTTGGGCGCTGTGGTTTCCGTGGGTGTGCTGGGGTTTTGTGGGCATTTCCTGCAGTCCCGTGTCATTTTTGGAGTGGGGGAAAGGCTTCAGCATGACTCGGGGTGTTTCATTTCGGAAGGGATGATGCCAGCAGTGGAAAACAGCAGCCGTTTGCCTCATTGCTGTTCCTGGGTGTCTGCAGGGAGTGTCTGGGCTCCCTAAACCATGGGGGGAGCACAGTGCTGAGGATGGTGTGAGCTGGCAGGGAACATACAGGAATGCCAGGGCAGGCAACCCAAGGATGTACAGCTCTGGGCATCACCCACACTGCTTTTGGTTTGCCAGCACCCAGTCCATCCCTGGTGATCCCAGCTGATTTCCCCTTCTCCCCTCCACAGGATCCTTTTCCCACTGATGGGAATGAGGGTTTCTCCTCCCCATTCTCTCCT
This sequence comes from Motacilla alba alba, assembly GCF_015832195.1. Classification (NCBI taxonomy): domain Eukaryota; kingdom Metazoa; phylum Chordata; class Aves; order Passeriformes; family Motacillidae; genus Motacilla; species Motacilla alba. Next base: position 1,645,217 of record NC_052039.1, on the reverse strand, counting down.
GGCCTCGCTTGCTGCAGGTGTGTATCTCCAGTGGAGAGAGCCAGTAACAGGTAAATGTTCCTTCCCAGCATGTTTTGAAGAAGCAGATGGGCTGGGGATGATTTTGGGGCTGTAAGAGCACCCCAGAAGTGCAGATCCCTGGAATAGACCAGGCTGAGACCTGCCGTGAAGCAGTTCTTGCTCTCAGTTTTTGTTCCTCTTTTCTGCTCTCAGGAGGGGTGTCCTGCTGGCAGTCAGTGGCTGAGCAGTGTGCTGCCCGCTATGGCTGGTGAGTGTGGGAACAAACCTGGCTCTGTCCCCCCCTCACAGCATCCCTTCCCCAAGAGAACACCAGGGTGCCCATGGGCTGCTCCTCACGATGCCACAGCATTCAGGTGTTGGTGGCAGCTCAGTTTCAGGGACCAGGACGGTTTTGGGGGTCAAGGCAAGATCCTACCCACCCCTTTCCATCTGGGGGCATCCTACAGATTGAACGATGCTGTGCTTGGGACGTCCAGGGGGTGCTGAGCCCCCAAAACTCACCGTGACCTTACTCTGCAGGTTGGTTTAGGCGGCTCCTGCACAAACCCAAGCCCAGCTCAGTGGAAAGCCTCAAGTCCAGCCACTCTGCTTCATCCTCGCCTTCCTCTTCCTCTTCATCCTCTGTCAAGAGCTCCAGCTCTTCGGGCACGAGCCTGGCCACCAGCTCCATGTCGCCTGTGTCAGCAGTGGACATCAGCGCCTCGGACAGTCCCCGGTGGGACAAGAGCTACGACGTCTGCATCTGCCACAGCGAGGGGGACGTGGAGCTGGTGTCGGAGCTGGTGTCCTACCTGGAGGGCCAACCCGAGAGCTTCCGCTGCTTCCTCCAGCTGCGCGATGCGGTGGCGGGGAGCGCCATGGTGACAGAGCTGTGTGACGCCGTGCAGAACAGCCACTGCTGGGTCATGCTCATAACCCCCGGCTTCCTGCAGGACCCCTGGTGCAGGTACCAGATGCACCAGGCCTTGGCCGAGGCTCCCATGGCCAACGGACGCACCATCCCAGTGCTGAAGGACGTGGATCGCAAGGACTATCCCAGGGAGCTGCGCAACATCTACTACATCTACATGACACTGAAGGAGAAGAGCTTCACGCAGATCAGAGACACTGTCATGTGCTGTGAGTATCCTGTGGGGTGCTGGTGAAACGTCAGTCCGTTGGGGTGAGGACCGTGGGAAGGGACAAGATTCCATACATGTATTTAAAGTTGATTTTTAGAGTAATTGTTTGCTAATGGAGCTCATCTGCTGTCCCTGCAGACCTCCAGGAACTGTGCCGGAGCTCCACAAAAAGCATGGAGTAGTGCTGGAAGCAAGCAGATGCATGCCCATGGGCACATGGAGCTGTCGCCGTTGGATCTGGGTGTTGGCGTGTCCCATTGGACGTCTAGGTCCAACCTGAGCTGCTCAGACCAGACCTGGGACCAAAGATAGGGGGTTCTCCACATCCATGAGGGACAGCAGACCAGAGCCCACCACGTCCCGGTGGCCAAAATCTCCTCAGCGTGGACAGAGACATCCATCACACAAACACTAAGCTCTGGTACCGGGTGGTTCTCGGGGTCACGGGAGCTCTGTACTGCACTGGCATTCTCTGTCCTGAGGGCTCCGGGACCCCCACTAAGCTGACAAGGCGCCTGCTGGGCGCCTGTGGGCAGGACAAGATGAGGCAGAGAGTGACGTTGCACGGAATCGATGCAACTACGAAAATGAAGAAGTCTTTTAATTTTGATGGTTTTCCGTGTTTTTGTCTCAAAACCCGGTTCGAGCGTTCGTGGGAGAAGGAGCCGTGGGGTGCGCGACCTCCGAGCCGCCAGGGGGCGCGCTGTGTCAGCGCTCCCCGAGGCGCCGCGCGTGCGCAGTGCGGGGGCGGGCGCGAGCCATGGCGGAGGGCCCGCAGCCGAAGAGGAAGCGGGAGGAGGAGGAGGAGAAAAATGGCGGGGCCGCCACTCAAGGCGCCGCCGCCGCCTTCACGCTGTCGGACCTGCGGGTGCGGCGCGTCCTGCGGGAGTCGGCGCGGGACAAGATCGTGTTCCTGCACGCGGAGGTAGCGGGGAGTGGGGGGGCGGTCGCGGCCGCCGCCATTTTCCCCGCTGAGGGCGCGGCCCCGCCCCCGGGCAGGCCCCGCCCCCGGGCAGCCCGGCCCGAACCGAAGCAGGCGGAGCTGGCGGCCGGGGAGGCGGCCGGAGACCTCGTTGCAGTCCTCTTTCTTATTGGTATGATTTGGTGCTTTTGGATTCCAGCACGTTGTTCGTGCTTGGTAGGTAAAGTGGCACTGGATTGCAAGCAGCACGGTGATTCTGGGACTGTAAATAGTACAGCCATTACAGGAAAACGTGCAGTAATTGTTGGGATTGTGCATGGCGAGGGAACCATGCAGCTGCCTTGGCCCCTGTCACCTGAAGATGTTCAGCCGAGCAGGAGCTGAGGACAGGGAGGTTCCAGCTGCTTCTCTGGTCTCAAGTCGGTGGGTTGCTGCCGTAACAACTGGGCACAGACCTGCCACCCTGTGAGCGTGTCAGGAAAATCCACGAACGCCAAAGGTTTATGTTTAAAAGGAGGTTTAAAAGGAGGTAGAGGAGTCCTTCAGCTTTATTCGAATGCAGGGAGAGAGTTCACTGGGCCACACGCTCGCAGGGTTTTCTCTCTCGAGGTTTTGGAGGGCTCAGCCTCCCTTTTATCCTAACTCCGGCCGCATGTTTCCCCTCTTCCTTTCCCCATTGGCTGAGCTATGGGGGAGGTACAGCCTTCCCGAACCGCCTTCCCCATATCCTCCCTGAAACCTGCCGTTTCCCCCCAGAATTCAGAAGTTCAGGCTGGTGCGGACCCGTGTCTCTTTCAGGAGCCAAACTGCCCAAAGTCAATAGAGACATTAAAACCCATTTCAAAGACATTAACACCCATCGAAGTGTTTGTAAAGGCATTAGCACACATCTTCCTTCTCGAGCTGACAGGGTTGGGAGCCCCAGGTGAGCCCTTGCTCTCCCCAGGTGGTGTGGTGAGGCCTCACCTGGGTCTTGTACAGACAGGAGTGAGGCTGGGGGATGTTCCACACCCAGCACCTCCCAAAACCAGCACGGTGAGGCTTCTGGATCGGGGGCTGTGGTTCCTTGGAGCAGGGCAGCAGTGAGTGCCCCCTGCCCCAGAACTTGCTCCCTGATGATGATGCAAGTCCCCACGCCTGCCTTTCCCTCTTCCTGGGAAGTGTCAGAGATGAAATTGGTGCTGTGGGTCAGCAGGAAACCTGGGAGCATCCGGAGAGGTGGAGATGGCCTGAGTCATTGCCCACATCCCCAGCTGCCCCAAAAACCACCTGTGTTCCCTGGTGGGGAGCAAATTCCTGCTGTGCTTCCGGGCAAACGTGCTGTTCATTTTTGGATGGATGTCTGGCCTGCAGGGGGGTTTGGGCATGAAGACTGGGGGGCTGCGAGGTGTCTGCCATGATCCCTGACCTCAGTCTGTCCACCCAGTGCTGGATCTGCGTTGCTGATGACGTTATCCATTCATATTCCAGAGGATTGGCCTCTCTGGAGAGGGCACAGATGCTGTAGTCATCCTGGAAAAGACTCCTTTCCAGGAGGAGAAGATCCCAGACCTGCTGAAGAAGCCCATGCACGCAGAGCTGCAGATGCACAACGACATTTACTGCACCTTCTACCTGAGCCCTCCCCCAGAGCTGAGTGGTGAGTGCCCTCGGCCCTGCCCAGGGATCCTGGGAGGGCAGCTGGGACGCCAGGATCTGGTTCCTGCCCGTTCCAGAGGGGAGGATGCAGTGAGATGGGCGGGTGTCACTGCTGGACCTGGCTGTGCCACCCCGGCTGTGGTTCGGTGACAGCGGCACACCTGGCCCAGGTGGGGAGGTCGGTGGGTTGTTGCCATGCTGAAGGCAGTGTCTCAGCCCGAGGCTTTGAGTGCTGGCCTGTTTCGTCCCCTTTTTCCCATGCCAGGGACAGGTGGCTCAGCTGATGAGGCACTGAATGGCCATCGCTTGAAGACCTTGTACAGGAAGGTGCAGAAAGGCTCAGGGCTGTGAGGGCTCTCTGTGGGTGATTGTCAGTGCTCTTAGTGCTCTTACTTGGGTGAGGAAGAGTTGTCTCCTTCCAGAATGCTTCTCTTGAAACAGTCTGCAGGGCACATGCAGCTGCTTCTCATCCCATGGTGACATCTCCTGGGTTTTTTTTGTCACCTGGTAAGATCACACAGTTTGTATTTAGGGGAGGATTTAGGTGCTGATGACCTCAAGTGCTGGGGCAGATGAAACCCATCCTCCTGAAGATTTCACACATCTGTGTGTTATAAGACTCTGTTGATAACCAAGTCTGACAAGGACTGATGGGCAGGTTGGGGAGCTGCAGTGGAAGGCTCTCACTCTGTGGGGGGACTCTGGTCCCAGTGGGAAGGTGTCCTGCAGTGATGGTGCTTTCCAGCTGCTACTGGAAAGCTGGGCTGGTCTTTGGCACTTCAGTTTAACCACAGAATCCCAGACTGTTTTGGGTTGGAAGGGACCTTAAAGCTTGTCTTGTTCTAACCCTCTACCATGGGCAGGGACACCTTCCACTGTCCCAGGGTGCTCCAAGCCCCAGTGTCCAACCTGGCCTTGGATAGTCCCAGGCATCCAGGGGCAGCTGCAGCTTCTCTGGGCACCCTGTGCCAGGGCTTCCCTTCTCCATATCCCATCCATCCCTACCCTCTGGCAGTGGGAGCCATTCTCTGTGTCCTGTCCCTCCATCCCTTGTCCCAGGTCCCTCTCCATCTCTCCTGGAGCCCCTTCAGGCACTGGCAGGTGCTCTGAGCTCTCCCTGGAGCCTTCTCTCCAGGCTGAACACCCCCAGCTCTCCTAGCCTGGCTCCAGCAGCTCCAGCTCCTTCCTGTGCTGAGGACCCAGAGCTGGAGGCAGCTCTGCAGGTGGGGTCTCACCTGAGCAGAGCTGAATCACCTTCCACAATTAATTCCATGTGAATGCTGGTATGTATTTAAATTCCAGAAGTGTGGTGATAAATTCCACGTCAATACTTTCATAAATACAATAACAGCCAAACAGGTTTAGTAGTTAAAATTAAGCTGAGTCCCTTAAGTAAGATGTTGTTGCACGGCCAAGTTAAGTTTTCAGGATGTTTGATGTGCCTTTCCAAAAATGCTCTTGTTTTAGCTCTGTTCCCACGGTGTAGGAGGGAGCACTGTCTGGATTTGTCAGCTTGAATTGTCCAAAACTCCTTTTCTCCTATGAAGGACTCAAAATTAAGGATTTTGTTGTTACAGTGAGTTTCAGTCTGAGGAAAACACCACAACACCATGGGTGTTGTTGGAAGACCTTAAAGCTCCTCTTTTTCAGCTGGGAATGCTCCTGCTTGGGTGCCTGCTGTAGTCCAGCCCGGCAGGAGTTGCAGTGATTCCCACGAGGTGGCATTGCAAGACTGAAGTCCTCTGGGCTGCCTCCAGCTCAGCCCTGCCCTTCCTCACAGCAGCTGGCTGCAGCGCTGTGTAACTGCACATTGCTCTGCTAACAGAATTCCTTATTTTGTTTAAGGCTTATGCCAGGTGCAAAACCCCTCCTGCAAGTCTGAATGGGGAAGAAGCCTCTGGCTTTCTTCTGCTGAGCTTTATCTTTTTAATGACTTGTAAATCTGTCTTTAAAAGGTTTTTTTTTCAATATTTGTAATATTACCCAGTGGTGCATCTTTGCTCTCCTTGGCACCCCTCAAGTCGTTCTGGATGCTGAGCAGCCCCAGGCAGGAGATCAGGAGGGGGCTGTAGACCCTGGAGCTGCTGTCCAGACTCCCCGAGGAGTGGAGAGCAAGGAGGCTTCTTCTTTTGAAGCAATTAGCAGCAAATAGCTGCTTGGTGGGCACATTGCATGAGCCCCTGGGATGGCCCTGGAGAAACAGCCCTGTGTGTCAGGAGGGGAAGGGAGTTACCCTTTGGAGCTGAAGCATGGCCCAAGGATGAAGTGTACAGCTGACATGAGTACGGCTTAAAAACCTAAACAGGAGGAATTGCCTGGAAAGCTGCAGTCAGGGTTTGACTGACTTGGGATGTCCAGTGACAGTGCAGAGACCCAGGGAGCCCTTGCATAGGCTCTGTTGGCTCCTTAGTTGCAGGGTTAGCATTACAGTGCTTTATCTCCTGGTCCTTGCAAGTTTACACTTGGCTACAAGATACAGTAAAGTATTTTGTAGAAAAGGCCAGACTTTGGCATTAAGCGGTTTCTTGGAACAGTCCTGTGTTGTGTGATGAGGGAATTTACCTGGGGGATTTCACACCACCCTGGGCAGCTGAACCCTGCCACACTCAGCCTCTTGCTTCTGAGGTAAGATAGACCTCAAGGCAGAGGAAGTGGTGACTGTGAGTGACTCGTGCTGATGCCATGAGGAGCTGCCTCCAGAGCGTGTTTCTCAGTGCTGCCTCTGTGCTCCCAAGTACCTGGGGCTCTTCATTCAGCTGGAAATGGAGACTTCCTTCACTCTTTCCCCACCTCCATGTTGGCCAGCAGGAGCAGGGAGGTCATTCTGCCCCTGTACTTGGTAGTGGTGAGGCCTCACCTCGAGTGCTGTGTCCAGCTCTGGGCCCTCAGTTTGAGAAAGACGTTGGGATGCTTGGAGGCTCATGAGGGGCTGGGAACACAAACCCTGTGGGGAACCACTGAGGGAGCTGGGGGTGCTCAGCCTGGAGAAAAGGAGACTCGGGGGCGACCTTACCACTCTCTACAAGAGAGATAGGCCTCCTTTCCTTCCTGAAAGGAGGTTGTAGTCAGCTGGGGCTGGGCTCTGTCTCCAGGCAGCACTGACAGAACCAGAGGACACAGCCTTGAGCTGCACCAAGGGAAATACAGGCTGGATATCAGGAAAAAGTTCTACCACAGAAAGGGTGATAAAGTTCTGGAATGGCTGCCCGGGGAGGTGGTGGAGTCCCCATCCCTGGGTGTGTTTAACACAGCCTGGATGTGGCACTGGCTGCCAGGGTTTAGTTGAGATGTTAGGGCATGGGTTGGACACAGTGATCTTGAAAGTTTCTTCCAACCTGGTGACTCTGTGAAGACAGTTGGGTGCTGCTCCCTCTGTGCAGTCAAACCAGCACAGGGAAAGGGAGACCAAAGCATGTTACTTGAGCAAATGACTCCCCTCTGGCCTCAGAAGAGACATTTCACTCGGGAAAGATGAATTGCACTCCAATGAGATTTTTAGGTCTGGGAGCACACAGGTGTGAAGGCAGCACCAGATGAGTCTTGCTCATCTCATTGATTTTACTGCATGTGTCAAGGCTAAAATGGGAAATAACATTTACAGACAAGCCAGTAACGGTCAGAGTTTGTCTGAAGGGCAACCAAACCCGTGAAGTGAGGGGAGGGGACTTTGTGAATTTGTGGGGAGTAGCGTATCAGAACTGATATGACTGTGCTGCTACCAAAGGCAGGCATGTGCATCTTATTTTAAGGACACTTTCTGGATGTTGCCTTGATTTAAGAGGCAGCTTAAGCCTAGATGTGAGAGGATCCCCAGCCTTGGCTTTCCTCTGCAGGGAGAGCAAGGGCTGATTTCACAGAAAGGGAAACATTTTCCAACTACCAAAGGTTGGGTTGTAAAAGTCAGATGGTTCAATATGCGTGTTGCCTGATAACATCTAATTCCTCACACCCATTTGCCAAGGACAGCTTGATGTTTGTGGCAAAAAACAGCCTCTTCGTGCCTGGCTGCTTTGGACTGTGTTTCTCCAAAGCTGTGCTGGTGTGATTTAAGGGCTCTTATGAGTCCTCTAAGGGGTCTTTGCTCCCTGGCTGCTTCTTATCTTTTTATCTTAAGATAAAAACATCTTAAAAAATGGCAGAAGCTCTGGCTCCATTGCTGCAACGCGGGGTGGAGAAATTGTGGGAAAAATGGGAGAGCGTGGAAGGAAAGTTTTCAGTCATGCAGGAAGTAATCCACATCCCAAAAAGAGTCTGGTTTCAGGCAGTGAGGAGCTGGAGAAACTTGCAGGAGCTGCAGTGGGAAGGCTGGTTCTTCTCCCTGCGTCTCCATGCTTTGGCTGCCTCTCGGGTTTGCCCAGCCAAGGAAACTTCTCACATTTACACTTAAAATAAAAAGCTCAAGCCTGAAGCTGTGGGAGCACGTGGGGTGGTTTGGAGGATGGTGGGACGTGTCGTTGTGCTTTGCTCTGTGTTTTGCAGGGGTGGTAAACTGCAACTTTCCTCTTTGCAGTGCCTGTTGCAGCTAAAGTCCACTGAGCCCCCCAGGTCCTCCTGGCACGAGCCCCAGGGGCCAGGCAGCCTTAGCTGAGTCCCTGGCAGCCTGCTTGGCTTGCCCTGGCATGTGCTGGCCTTGGAAACTGTGAGCTCTTGCAAGCTTTATCCTTTGCAGCTTTAATTCATTCACTTAAGAGTGCCCCAGCTGTTTGGGACAAAGCCACGGGCACACCTGGCTGAGCTGGTTGGAATCTGGTGTTCCTGTGTGACCATAAGACCAAATAGAGACTGTTCATGCAGGGGGGGTTGTGTGTTACATATGTACTTAGGGCAGTATGTATTTAGTTAGGGCTGCATCCAAGACGTTGTCTTCCCTCCTTATGGTGAGAAGACAGCTCAGTGCTGGGTGCAGCAGGAAAGAGGGGAAAAAAAAACCTGCAAGACCTCAAATGTTGACTTGCCTGTTGTTCCCCAGCCTTGGCACTTTCCTGCCCCTGATGATGAGGTTGATTAAGGAGCTTATAAACGAAAGCTCCGCTTCCTGCTAGTGAGGAGAGGAAAAAGCACCCCTGCCCAAAAGGAGAAATGGGTTGCGCCTGCCCTGTGTGCTTCTCCTGGCTCCCTGGCAGGGTTACATCTGACTAAAACACGCTGGCAGTAGGTGTTAATGCTGCAGTGGGGTGGGAGAAGAGAGTGTGAGGCCTTTCCTCGCTGATGTGCTGAGCTGGAGTGGGATTTTGGCAGAGCCTGGGGACAGTGTGGCATCGTTAGTGCGCTCGGCGTGCCCTTTCCTACCTGCATGAGCTCTCTCTGCTTGTATTTCGTCCTCTCCTGACAGCAGCTGCCTCCAGCCCTCTTTCCCTTAAGTTCCCCAAATGGTGTTCTGATTTTCCTTTTGTCTTGGGTTGTGTTTTCCTCTCTTGTTTTTAGCAGGAGAGGAGAGAAGTGTGTGCCTGGTCAATCTGAGCCTCCTTTTCTCCCGGGCAGTTTCCTAGCACTGTGGTGATTCCTCTCAGGTGCCTGTCATAGAGTGACCAGCCTGAGCAATTCTTCTCTGCCTCCTGCTCATCCAGGTTCCTTCAATTAAGCCTCCTGGCTTTTTATAACCTCCAGTTAGTTGACGGTCAGCCCTGTCTTCCAGAATAAACCACAGATGCTCTGTGGTGGCCCCGGGCCGGCGTTCAGGAACAGGCTGGCTGATGTGACTCAGATGTGAGCAGAGACAATCCCTGATGCTTCAGCCAGCTTAGAAACCCACATCACGTGTCCAGCGGTTCCCTGCCCCCCTTTCCAGGCCAGGGCAGGTTTTGGGTGCCCCACGGCCTACGTGCTGCTCCGGTGCACGTGGAGCCTGCCAGGAGCAGACTTGGAAACCAGAGTGTGGCCGTGTGCCAGCACTGGAAAGATTTTGGGGCGAGCCTGGTCTCGCTGTGGATGTTTCCTGCAGCCGAGCCCGGGCTCAGCTGTGCCTTGGCATCCTGTGTGCAGCTCCTAAGGACTGTCAGGCTCTGAGCAGGTATCAAACAGCCTCTTTGGCTGCAGTGATTGATGCTAATTAGCATCGCTGGGGCATTTTGGGGTTGATGAGACCTTTAGAAGGGAAATAATTATTAAGTGAACCACAGCCTTTCCCCTGCCTTCTCTTCCAAACATCTGCTCAGCTGCAAGTTAAGGAGTCCTATGATCTTTCATTTAAAGCACCCTGAGCTCTCTCCCCACCATGAGCAGCCACCCCCAAGTTGGGGAGGTGCCAAGGAAGCCATTATTGGTCCCCTGCACCCCCACGCACTGTGGTTATCACCACCCAGCACTGAGGGGCTTTTGCTGCAGTTCTTGCTCTATTTTTGGGGTATAAAATCAAATTGTGAAGGTTTCAGCCTGAGGCTGGCTGTGGTATTTTATCTTTTGCCTTTTTTGTTTTCTCCCCAGTGCTTTGCTGATCTTTTTATGTGAGGAGAGCTACAGCCTTGTCTTTTTTTCTTTGGTATTACATCATCCTGCTAGAAGTGCTAATTGAGTCCTGGAAAACAGCCTTGTTTGAACATGTGTATGGTGGGAATCAGACCAGACTGCCCTTGTGGTTTGCATTTTCATATTTCATGTTACCAGCATTTTCCTGTGGATTTCATTAAGCTGGGTTTGGCATGGAATGAAAAGGCAGAGTCTCTCAGATTGTGCAGTGCTGACCTTAAAAAAACAGAAAGCAGAACACTAAAAAAGACTCAAACCATCCTAAATCCTGGCTCTGGGGACAAATAGGTGTTTATATTCAGTGTCTAGCTAGCCTGTATACGTACTTAAGGCATGAAGCACAACTCTGTGCCCTGCTGTGTGTGCAGCCCGGGGTTTTCTGTGGCAGACCCTGGGCACAGACTGCAATGCTCACAGTGCCCCAGTCACTCGCCTCATCTGGTCTGCCTGGGGTTTGCCCAGGCTCATGGGGCTTTTCTCCTTCATGCACTGAAGTTTATAGCAGCTTTGTCAGCTGGCAAGGCAGAGACACTCTGCCCTTGGAGCACCTTGGAGCGGTGGCAGGCTCCGTATCACACATCCAATCTTGGCCAAAGACGGATGTTTTCCGTGTGTTTTGGCCCTGTGGGTAGGATGTGCCGCTGCTGACATCACAGCTGCCAAGTTGACAAGGTGAGCACTTGCATCCTGTTCAATGCCACAAAAATTACACAGCAAAGTTCCAGTCTTGGGGCAAACAGAAAATGTTTTCTTTTTGCCAGGGTAAATACTGAAATGCGTTTTGTGGGCAGAGGGTCACTCAGCCCTCTTCCCTTGGCTCATCCTGAGCTGTGTTGACCTCTCAGCTCACATTGCTTGTTCTGGATCTGTCCCTGTGCCCTTGACTTCTTTGCCTCCTGTACTTTGGGCTCGAGGCCAAGCACTCTGAGCTCTGGGAAGAAGCTACTCCTTGCAGTTCATCTGGGTTTATGGCTGGATGAAGTTGCTGGGTGCGTCCTGTGAGCTTTGAATTTAAGTATGAAGACGTGTCTCTGTCCCCAGGGTGGTGTTTCTGTCCTGGTTGTTGACTGCACATAAACACTGCCCTGGGAGCCCCACCTCTGCCCCGATGTTGCTAATAGGCGTGAAAGAGCGAGTGTGGAAAAACTCAGAGAGCAAACTCCTCCACCTGAGCTGGAAAGACAGGCCCTGGCTGTGCCCTTGGCTTTTTCTTCCTCCAGAAAAGCAGCAGCAGTGCAGGAGGTCAAAGCACTTGTTTGCTTTCCATGTCCATTCTCCCTCACCCTCTCTTCAAAATCTCTTAGTGTGGCATTTTTCGGAAGGGAAAACAAATTTGTTGGGGACTGAAGGAAGCAACGTGGTTGGTAACTCAGTCACCGTGTTTGTTCCTAGAGATCAAAGCCACAGTGGTGTACCCTGCCACGGAGAAACACATCCAGAAATATCTCCGTCAGGAAGTGCACCTCATCCGTGAAACCTGGGAGGATTACAAGAACATAACCCTGCCCTTCATCCAGTCCCAGAGCTTCAGCATCCAGGTATGGGTACCACGCCCTCTCCTGCAGACACAGATGTCTTTGGTCTCCTCTGCCAAAACACTGCTGTCAGAAGGCTTCTCTGAAGCCCAGGCTGGAGAGCTGGCAGTGTTCTGCCCCATCTCCCTGTTGGTTGCGTTGTCAGCTCTGTGATGCTGTCCCCTCTTATTTGGTTGGCTGGGACATCCTTTTCCATCTTTGCAGAAAAATGTTTGCCTTGGAGCTGGACTTCAAGTTGCCTTTCCAAAGGTTTCTGGAGAAACTCTGAGTTTTTTTCTCCTTTCTAAGGTTGGCTTCCTGGGCATTGGTGCTGTTCGCTGGGTTTCTTAGGAGTCTCTGGGTTGTTGTGGAAATGGAAAAGCACAGATTTGGCTTGGATTCCTTCATCACAATTCATTCCTCCTGCCATTCAGCCCCTCAGTCTGTATTCCGTGTGGTGAAACTGTTACTTTTAGTGTGTTACTTGCCCCAGGCAGCCTCAGCTTTTTCCTTGGCTTTATCCTTTCTGACTGTTCATCTCCCTTTCTCCTTTAGAGGCCCAAGGAATACAAGTCTGTCGGGATCAATTCATGCCAGCCTTTGCAGAAGGGGGAATAAACCAAATCCTGGGACTGCTGAGGCTCTTCATTAAAAATAATTTCCAAAACTAACCAGGAGCCTTGGATGCCCCCCCAATCCCCCACATTTTCCCATCTTTCCTGCTGCCTTAAACTGCAGCATTTATTAGCTGGAGAAAGGCAAGTGAGTGTTTCTACCAGGCCACAGCCTTCATGGAATATTTTCTCTGTGCTTTTGCTCCCAAATTTCTTATGTTTCCTGGTATAGCAGCTGCCTTCAGGAATTGCTTGAGCTCTCACTCTGCCTCTTGCCCCAAATGCTTGTGAGCTGATTTCAGTGGAAACATGTTCCTGGTGACCATCAGGAGCATCTGCCGAGAAATCATGGTCAGTCCTTGGCCTCTGGGATTTAATAATGGTGTTCCTTGTCTTTATCCAACTGGTTTTGCTAAGTGGAACAGGAAATGTGAGGGGTGTAAAAATACCAGGGAACTACAGAGGCGTCTGTGTTTCCTGCTGGAAGATAGAGTGTGGATGCTTTCAGGATAAGGGTTTTATTGTGGTGCCAGTCCCTGGACATGTGTTCTGCTTGCTAGGCTTGTGCTGGGAGCAGCAGGGGCAGTCAGCCAAGGACCTGCCCATCACGAGGCAGTCTTGGGTTTAAAATTCAGCTCATCTGATCAGTGAACTTATTTAGGGCACTGATAGCTTGGCACTTGTGATCAGAGCAGGCTTACAAACCCCCACAAAAGGCAAATGCCCTTTTCTGCTGAGCTTCGCTCTGAATTCCCTCCCGGGGTTATGGAACAGAGTGAGCTTGTGCCATGCTGTTGAGAATCACTCGAAGAATCTAATCTCTAAGATGATGTTAAGGAGAAAACATAGCAGTTTAAGCCAAAAGTCCCAGATCAAGGGACAAGAAGTAGTTTTTTCCCCTCCAGATGTATTCAGGTCAGCTCGCAGCAATCCTAAGTGTTTATTAGATTAATGAAACTCTTGATGGATTTCCTCCGAAGTGTCTGGTGTGCACAGCACTGCCAGCCCAGCTCATTTGGTGTATTTGTGAAACTGGCTGCACCTTCCCTACCCACCTGGGGCAGCCAGAATATTTCTGACCTATCTTTGGTGAGGAAAATGATGTTTCCAAACATTTTCAGCTTCCAGGCTTTAGCAATTTCCTGCTGCCTTATGTTACCACCTTCCAGGGACCTGGCTGAGGACTCTCTTGCCAGTCCAGTACTTAAGCTAGGCTTAAGCTAGAGCATAACATGCATTTTGGAAGTGTAAAGAAGGATGCTGGAGCTGAGGCTGGGAGCCAGGGAGAGCAAAGATGCTTTTCTCTGGTCTTAATCTGTCACTTGTCCCTGGTGTCTTCCATTTCCATAACTCTTCTCTGAATGGTGCTTTGCCTTGCAGGAGGAGCACGGGGGGATAACCAGAGCAGGGATTACAGGCAGGCTGGAGGCTGGAACCTTAAGTATGGAAGAAGAAGAGTGGTGAGCTGTTTTCTAATCAGCCAGGGAGCCAAGAGACATGCATTGCCCAAAAAAACACAGGCCTTTCGTATCCCTGCAGAGACCTGCCAGCAGCCAGAGCCACATCCAAGTCTGCTCCTTCCTCTTTGAATAGGGAACAAAATCAGCCAAGTTCCCTTCCCAGACCTGATTGTAAAGATTTTGTGCAGCTTGGGGGGTAAAAAAGATGTAAACAGCCCCGTGGTGCTGCAAGAGGTGTGTGCTGAACCCCACAGGAGCTGGGTTCCACTGCTTTTTACTGAAGCGCTCATAATATTCTGGAGTTTATTGGTTGATGAAGTGTTCTATGGCTAATTAATTACAAATTATTTGGTCATTTAAAATAAAATTGGCAGGTTTTTTTAATAAATTCTAGTTGCAGAGAATGTGCAGTGATCCATGAGCTAGGGCTAAATGCATCTCAGGTGTTGTTTTTTTAATTCTCTGCTGATTTCTAAATCCCATATTTCTCTTTCAGTGGGTGTATAACATCCTGGAGAAGAAAGCTGAGGCTGATCGAATCGTCCATGAAAACCCAGATCCTTCCAATGGCTTTGTTCTGGTTCCAGATTTAAAGTGGAATCAAAACCAGGTTGGTTTGCTCCTCTAATGCTGCCTGTCTGAAGGTGATCCAGAGGAAATCTCTACTTTCAGACTACTAGGAGCACCCTGAGAGAGTCTGAGTAGGTTTCTGTGCACACTGTTGTTAGTGATGACATTGCCAGGGCCTTTTAGCACAGGCTGATTAGGGGTGCTGCAGACCCAGGCTGTTCTCTCTTCTGCTGAGATGTATTTATTAGGTTTACTTTCACTTGTCCATATCAGCCCAAATGTTGTCAGGATGTGTTCAAACCAAAACCCTGTGTATTTGTTCTGCTGAACTTGTCTGGTTTTTTGTTTTGTTTTTTTTCCTCAAACCTTGACTTGAGGTGCAAACCAGGCAGCTGTGTTGTCCTTTGGTTCTGCAATTAACTCTCCTCCACAGTGTTAAACAGATGGTTCTTGGCTGATGAGCAGCTGCTTTACCCCTTGTGGGAGTGGCCACTTGGTGAAAGTGATTTCTAAGACCAGGCTGTAATCCTAAATTGAGAATTATTTTTTGGGTTCTGGCTCCCTTTTGTGCTTTAAATTTGGGGAGGTGAAACTCCGTACACACACCCCTCCCTTGAAGTTGGTGGCAGCAAAAAAAATTCCCATTGTGTTTCTGATCCTCATATGCTTCTGCAGGGGGCATGTGGGGAGAGTTGCTGTATGATTAAGACTTAGAAATGGAAATTAAAACTCGAAGAAATGGGAACAGAAGGCTGCTGGTGGGCAGCTCCATCCTGTGTGTCTGTGAAGGGAGCAGCTGTTTGTGGTGCAGAGCTGAGCTGTCTCGGGGAGTCCCTGCAGGGCAGTGCCTGCTCCCTGTGAATTCCTTGCACATCACTACTCCAAAAATCCCCTGTCAAGTGCTGATGGGATAACTAAGCTCGAATTTCCACTTGGTCACCAGAGGCACACCCTTCTTCTTGATGAGATTTTGCAGCACAGGGGATACATGTCCAGCTTGTAGTATGTGCCCTGTTCAGTGCCCTCCCAGTGGAGCAATATTTAAAAACATGCAGCACGTTGTCCCTTTCCTTGCTGTGAGCAAAGCCTGGGTGGAAATCCTTGTGTGCTGCAACCAAGCTGTGCAACTCACATCAGGATCGGGCTAAAATCATATATGGCTAAAATCTGTGCTTTGGGTCTCTCCAGAGACCTGCTGCATGCACATCTCGCAGCTGGCGTGGTCAGGGAGTGCCTCAGTGGTAGGATTTGTCCTTTGGGGAGGTTTCCCCATGTTCCTGTTGCCTCTTGGAGTGCTGAACAGGATCTTCTGGACTTCTCCACAACTGCTGGGCTGCTGTCTGCACCCCAGTCATCCCTGGAGCTGTCTGGGCCCTTTGCACTGCTGATCTCCTTCCCAGGCAGGCAGACAGCATCCAGGTTGCCTTTGAGCCAAGGAATTTCTTCTTGGCTGTGGGTGGCACTGAGCCAGAGCTGATCCTGACAGCCCCGGGGTGGCCGGGGAACACCGGTTCCTTCTGCCACATCCCACCTGACAGGCAAGGCTGCTGAATGAAATCAGGGAGGTGAGATGCAGCTCCCAGCAGGACTCTCCCTCAGAAGTCCTTTCAGCAGTGTGGCCTCACTCCTTCAGTCCCTGGCGCCCAGATCCTATGAATTCACCTGCAGTTATTTCAGACTGCTGGATGGAGGGGAAAATTCCCTTTAGCACCGTGAAATCTGCTGGCCTCAGCCTTCTGGGTGCTGCTGCCCAACCTTGATAATGGTTTGGTTTCTTGGGCTGGTGGATTTTTGTTGTTGGTTTTTTTTTTTTGTTTTTTTTTTTTCTTTCACAACTTTCGAGTTGGTTTCCAATCTGCAGGAGCCCTGAGGCGTTGCCTGAAGCGATGCTGGCATGACATCATTCCAGGCCTTTTTAGCAACAGGCTTATTTGTTTCAAACAGCAACATGCAGATGTTGTTCTAAGGAGAAGAGCTGTTTGCTTTTCCTCTCACCAGCCAGCCTGGAGCCAAAGAGCACAAGCTGATACACTGTCTTTTTCTGGAGCTGTGCATGGGAATCAAATGGAACCCTGAGCATGGCTGTGCTGGCTGGCTGCAGGAACAGCTCCCAGCTTCAAGAGCTTTGTGAAGGGTCCTGAGAGCATCCTCTGAGAGCAGCATCTATTTCCAAAGAGCTGCATTGGGTTTGTCACAACCCTTTACTTTCCAGTGTTTATATTATAAAGCCGCTAACTGAGCTGGCAGAGACTGGGATTTTAATTTTTTTTTAAAGTGGAATGATCCACCACTTTGTGTCATGTTAAACATTGAATGTGCCGAGCGCTTCAGGGGATGCCAAAGGTTTGTCTGAGAGCTGCTCAGGGGACATATTTTAACTGCCCTGGGTTTGTACAGTGACCAATTAGGTCTTGAAAATTGTTATTTATAGAAGTGATGTGATTCAAAAGTGGCTAGCTGTTTGCACAGTGGAAAAGTAGTGAGCTTATCACTGGGGACGTTTTCAGTTTCAGTCACTGGTTTGGTGCAATCCGTGGTGGTGGTGGACACAACCTTCCCTGAGACCAGCGGGCGGGAGCCACGAGAGCACCAGCACACGCTCACTCACGCTCACTCACACTCACACTCACACGCAGCAGCTCAGCTGGGAAGGCACGGGAGGGTCCAGGCTTGGAGCTCCAACGTGCTGAAGGGGTCCAGGGGCCAAAGCCAAAGGAGGGTCCAGGGTATAAATCCAGGGAAAGAGGGAGCAGAGGAGAGCATCAGGGATCCAATGGTCTGAGGGCTCAGGGGTGGTGCACAGGGAAGGGACTAAAAGGGTGGATGGGCAGGGTTACACAAACCAGTGGGGTGTAACAGGGAAGGGAGAACTCTCTAGAACAGGAACACGTAAGGGTAAAAGGGGTAGGGAAGGCCAACAGGCCAATGAGGACAGAACTGGGACAAATTAATATAGTGCTGCAGAGCACCATGGGGGAAACTTCTTTGCTCACCCTGTGGTATGAGGAAAGCCTGGAGGCTAAGCTGCATCTCTCCAGAGTATCACTGCTGCGTTCTCCCCAGTGGGCTCAGGGGTCTCTGCAGTGGTTCCCTGTAAAAGCTTATCTGACTGTGTTGCAGATCAGCTGTCACTGAGAAGGCTGTGGGCTGTGCATGGGAGTGCTGCCAGGGCCTTAGTGACCCCACATGTCTGGGTGGGTCCCTGCACCTGGTCTCCAGCCTCCAGTCAAACAGAGAAGGCTTTTTTGAGGTGCTCAGGAAGATGTGAAGGTGGGAAGGGCAGCACCAAGTGCAACGCTTGCAGTACAAGAGGGCTGGTCACTCCATCTGCCTCTAAAGCTGAGAAAGGATTTTTGATCCCACTGTTTATGCGTTGGGATGAGGCTGTTCTCTTTTGGTCATTTCTGGACAAAAGCTAGTTTCATCAGAAATGATGCTTTGAGGTGTAGTGGAATTGTGGGTGAGCTCATCCCATACTGGGAGATTCAGCCCTGTGTGGTTGTTGAAGACAAGTATCCCTTTATAACACAAATATCCCTGTGTAGCACAAATATCCCTGTGTGGCACAAATGTCCCTATATGGCACAGGTATCCCTATGTGGCACAAATATCCCTGTGCAGTGCAAGTATCCCTGTGTAGCACAAATATCCCTGTATGGCACAAATATCCCTGTATGGCACCAGGATCCCTATATAACAGCCTGGGAAGCTGTGAATGGTGTGTCAGGCCCAAAGCAGTGCTGTCTCCACGTGCTCTTTCTGTGTCCCCTCCATGCCCACCCTGTGTCTCTGCAGCTGGATGACCTGTACCTGATCGCCCTCGTGCACCGCCGGGGGATCAAGTCCCTGAGAGACCTCACGGCCGAGCACCTCCCGCTGCTGAGGAACGTCCTGCAGGAGGGGCAGGTGAGTGTGAGCCTGGTCCCACGCTGCTGTCCTGGCCAGGGAGAGCTTGGCTGCCTCTGCAAAGGCACTCCCTGGGGTTTCTGGCACAGCATCTTCCTGGGTACTGCTCCTCAGGAGATAATGACTCGTGAAACAGGGCTGTGTTGCCCTCTCTGCCGGGACAGCCTGGCTCCTGCTCTCCATCAGCAGCTTCCCTAGATCATGCCGTGTCCAGGTGCTGTAGGAATGCTCTGTAGTTCCTGGTAGGAGTGAGCTCTTCATATTAACAACCCTGTCCCAATCCCTTGCGTGTTCTCACTGGCTGATGCGTTTTTCCACAGGGTGTGTTTGGGAGATGGATGTGCAGTAGCTTCTCTTTCCTTCACTGTGTTAGAATTAGGAAAGTAATTGCACTAGGGAAGGTGGGAGATTAATTAAGAGATTAGTCAGGGGATTGCAGCGAGCGGAGCCGGCGTGCCGGAGTTTGCTGTTGCTGTTCATAGCTTTAATTACACTGGCTGGTAACGGATCCCTGTTACTTTTCCAATGAGTTGGAGTGATAAGGGTGAAAGGGAAAATGATAGGGGTGGATAGCACATCCCATCATGGAGAGATAAAAGTGGGGCAGCCGGAGGCCTCGCTCTGTCCCCGTGGAGGCTGAAATGGAAGGTGGGGAAGAGTTCTGTCCTTCCAAACCTCCCCCTTTCCCTTGCTGTGAGGAAGCTGAACTCCCTTTTACCTTTCTCTACACCTTTCCTGCCATTCAGGGATGCTCTTCCCCATCCATTCCAAGGTTTTGCCAGTGCTGAGCTCTCTGTTTCCCCTCTGCAGGAGGCCATAGTGAAGCGCTTCGGCATGCCCGGCTCCCAGCTGCGGATCTACCTGCACTACCAGCCCTCCTACCACCACCTGCATGTGCATTTCACTGCCCTGGGCTATGATGCACCGGGCAGCTCTGTGGAGAGAGCCCATCTCCTGGCCGATGTCATTGACAACCTGGCCATGGACTCCATGTACTACCAGAAACGGGCTCTGACCTTCCCCCTGCGGGCTGATGAACCCCTGTTTAAGAAGTTCCAGGAGGCAGGAAAAGTGTGAGGAGGCAGAGGTGTTTTTGTATAATTTTTTTAAAAAATAAATACCCATTTTTTGGCTTTTTTTAAGGTTGTGTTCCTTTTAT
Source organism: Motacilla alba alba (assembly GCF_015832195.1). Taxonomy (NCBI): domain Eukaryota; kingdom Metazoa; phylum Chordata; class Aves; order Passeriformes; family Motacillidae; genus Motacilla; species Motacilla alba. The sequence continues at coordinate 1,625,827 of NC_052039.1, read as the reverse complement.
GTTTTTAAACTCTGTTTTTGTACAAGGTGGGGCTGATGATCCTTTGCTATGGAAACCGTGTTGTTCAAGTCCATTAAAACAGTGATTGAATAAACTCCTTTGAGTGTGCTGGATTTTACCTCAGACCGGGTGCTGGTGGGATGCAGTGAGCAGAGGGGTTTGGATGGGACTGGCTTTGTGTGTCCATCTTTTCCACCCGTCACCAGCTGTCAGCCCAAATAGGGTAATAGGTAGATAGACAGGTCCAAAAAGCCCTGCTATCCTCAGAAAGCTTCATGTGTTTCTTCTCTACAGATTTACCCCTGGGAGTGAGATTGTGCTTTCCTTGAGTAGGGAGGGGTGCCTTGCTCCAAAGAACTCCAGTGACTAACCCGAGTCCTCACCCTTCCTGTCTGGCTGTGTGCTGCCTGATCCCCAGCCCGAGAGCCATCACCCCTCTGCTGCTCCTTCGTCATCTGTGTCTGAAACAGCCTCGTGTGCAGGGGCAGCCCTTTCTCACAAGGCTGCTTAAGGCTTTGCAAGGATTGTGGGTTAAAACCCCCCAGAAATTAATAATAGTGCTCTTCCTTCTGCTGAGGTGGTGGCAGGATGGGAGAGTGCCAGGAGTGGGATTCCATGGTCCATTGTGGTGAAAGACCTAGTTTCTCTGTACGCAGGGAGCTTCCTTGGCCACCCAGCCATTGGTTCCCTGGCAGCTTCTCCACTGAGCCCCAACCTCTGAAAACTTCATGAGTTCTTGGTGCCAAAAAGGGCTCTGGTTTCTGCTTGGTAACCAGGGATGTAATTGCAGGGATCGTCTTGCTGCTACCCCAGTTCTTTGCTCCTTTCCACACCATGAGCTCTAAGAGGGGTTTTTTTGCTGATGGTGGAAAACCCAGATGTGATTGATTTTTTCCAGGCTGCTGGCTGTGCCGGAGCAGAACCCGGAGCTGGCTGGAGCAAAGTGCCATCACTGGAGCTGCCCTGGGGCTCTGCTCAGCTCATCCCTTTTACTAATATTGAGGTCAGGCAGCTCTCTGATGCCTTTTAGCAGCAGGGAGAGGCAGAGCGGCTGGATGCAGCCACCTTCCCTTATTTCTCTGCAGAAATTCCCATTTCCTGGGTGAACAGTTGGAGTTGGTGATCTTACAGGTATTTTCCAAATTATTCTCGGAGTCTAGAAGTGCAATCCATAGTAAGAAAGCTGCAGTGGTCTGCTGTGGGAGCCTTTTCCTCTTGCTTCAGCTCTACCCACCTCCTGAGCAGAGCAGGGCAGGCCAGTTGATTTGGGGAGCTGGAGAGCTTCAGGATCTGGAGATGGTCAGCGGGGTTGCCTGTCCCATGGCTCTCCCCTTCCCTAGGTTTTAATTTGCTAAGAGACAGGGATGATTTTTCCCATATCAAAGCATTTTCTCTGCCAAGGGGGAGCTTGGTCTCCTTTGATGAGGGAACATCCCAGTTTTATGTCTCCACTCAGGCCAGCCGAGGAATGGAGATGGTTAAACAACACACAGGCCCATCCTGTCTCTAAGGAAGGTTCCCCGGTCCTCAGGTATTGAAAAAACACCTTCAGTCTTGAAAATAGACTCTCAGAGGGCTGTGACAGACAACCAAGCAGCACATCTTCCACAGACCATCTGCCTGGCTCCTGCTGGATGAATCATTTTCCTGGGAGACTGCACTGGAGAGCAGGGGGTGCATGGAGCCCAGGATGGAGGCTGCCTCTGCCTGTCCCAAAAGAAGGGGTCAGGGAGAGACATTCTGATGGGTCTGCAGCCTTCAAAGGATTAACTGAGGTCCTGGGTCTGGGCCTGCAAAGCCAGATGGCATTCCCAGGCTGTGGCTCGAGGAAGGGTGAGCCTGAGGTGATCCAGGACAAAGCCGGCTTGTGCTGGGCATGAATCGCCACATTCTTGTCCCTCTGGAGCAGATGCTGCTGAGGGCATTCCCTTCCTCCTTTCTGAACAGATCCTGCTTGCCTGGCTCCTGCTTTGGCCTTGTCACCCTTTTGGGAGCATTTTGGCTGTGGTGTGATGGATGGCACAGCCTCTGCCCGTGCCCTGGTGGGGCAGGACACCAGTCTGACTTGCACTGGTTCCCCAAATCCTTCTGTCGGTGTGAGTTCCGAAGGGTGATGGCAGAGCTTGCTACAAATTCACTTCTCAAACTGCCAGCAATTTTTCCCTCTCTTTTCTTCTCCAAATTACTCAGCGCTCATCATGCTGAATTAATCCAAGTGGCAGTTTATCCTTTGTAAATGAAATATTAGGGCAGGGTGTAGTCATTCACAGTGACTAGCAACCCAGCAAAGGCTCCTGGCACTCTGCTCCGGCAGCAAATATATTCCCATTTCCTGGTGGGCTTTAAACCCCTGTTGTCCTCTGAGGCTGGGGTGGCCACAGGAAGCTCGTGGCTGGTTTTTGGGTCCACCCAAGGCAAGACAGGTACCTTGTGACTGCTCCATGGATGCGATCAGGTGGCTGAGATCCCTGTGGGATGGACACGGCTGGTGTCCAACACTTGGTGTGGGATCACCATTGCTTCCCCAAACCTTGGCGATGCTTGAGCCACAGCACCGTGACCTCCTGGCACAGAGGTCTGGGCAATCAGAGGGCTGGGTGGTCCTGGATTTGCATCTCTGCAAGGGCTTTTATTCTGCTCCCAGTCCTGTTGATGTTGCCATGGGGGGATGCTGGAGATGGAGACCATCACCCCAAAACGAGCCCATCCACCATCACCAGCAGGACACAGCTGCTGGGGACTGAGAAGATCCTGGCAAGTGAAGCTTTGCAGCCTCTTTTAATATTCTTTCTGTCTTGGGGGCACAGCAAAAATAGACATTTGGGATGCATTATTATTGCTGGAGTTTCATTGAATGCTGTTTATTATTTTCAGATGCAATAAACCAAGATGTGGAACCCATGAGACCAAAGGGTCAAAATATCCTTCAAGCAAATCCCTGCCGAGCTGTGGCCCTACTAATTATCCCAGATTGTCTACAAGCCCATGGCAATTAAAACCTAATTACGGCAAGTTTTCCTGTCACCACGGGTAAAACTGCCCCACTTGTTAATGGCGAGGAAACCCCTTAAGAAGGATGAGGGATGAGGCAAAGATTCTCTTCAAATATTGATGCAGTTCCCTTGGCAAAACCAGATGTGTCAGTTCAACAGGTATTTTATCCATTTATATTGGCACTGGACATGTTGTCTCAGGGATTGGCAAAACTCACCCTGGGTAGGAGGGATGAGTTTGAGGCTGCAGAAATAAAAATAAAGTTTTGAGGGGAATTAAAAAAAAACTTTCAAAAGTTGACTGCTAATTTTGTGTATTGTGGGGTGGGATGGAAATGGAATCCCGTGGGAGAGCAAGGTGGCCTGACACGAGGCATTCCTGTGGTGACAATTTATTTTCAGGAAAAAGAAAAATACTTAATATTAGTTGATGATTTTAAGCAAAGCCATCCCCAGGGCGTTTGTGTGTCATCTCATGATGGTTTGAGCTTAATCTCATGGGGCTTCCAGCATCATCTCATGGGGGTTCAATGAGGGAACAGTGCAGACCCCTGGCTCCGTGTAAATCTCCAGCAGGATGACTTTTGCCCACCTCCCCAAAATCTGCTGCGAGCCAATTTTGGCGGGTTTGGGGTCTGGGTTTGCCTTGGGAGGGGTTGCCCTCAGCCCCATGATTTCTGGGGGTCCGCGGGGCGCGGGGAAGGCGTTGTGACCCTTCCCAAGCTCTCCCGCGCCGGGGACGAGGGACCAGGCGCCGGCAGCTCCCGGGATGCTCTTCCCCTCCTTCCCTCCTTCCTCCTCCTCCCTCCGCCGCCCGTGCCGCGCTGTGCGCAAGCGTGTCCGCCCCCGGGCCGGCCCCGCATCCCGCACCCGCCCCCCGCATCCTCCCGCCGCCCCGGCCCCCCCGCGCCGCCCCATGGTGAGTCCGCAGCCGGGGGTCCCCCCTCGGGTCCCCCCGGTCCCCTCGCCCTCCCCCGGGTCCGCGTGTCCGGAGCGGGGTTTGGAGTCGGGGGGCGTTGAGCGCGAGAAGAGGGGTGCGAGCAAAGCCCCGGTGATTTTCGGGGGGCTGGAGGGGTCGGAGGGGGCGCCCCGCGGCGGGGGGCGCAGGGCAGGGCAGGGCAGGGGCTTTGCCCGCCTGGCAGCTCCCAGGCAGGGCTGGCATGGGGGCGCAAACCGGGGCTATGGGGGTGCTCCCCGCAAACCCCTGCTCGGACCCCCCCGGAGCATCCCACGCCTTTGGCATCGCTGTCCTGGCGAGCGCGGCACATGGGAAAGGGACAAAGTGGCTTTGTTTCTGCATTTTGTGGGGTTTTGAAAAATGATTTTTATGATTATTTTTCTAATTAGCGTGATTGATCAGCGCCTGAAGTGTGAGTGTGGGCAGCGGCGAGAGGGAAGCCCCCGCTCTCCCAGCGCCCTTCCATCTGCTGTCTCCCCGCTCCTGGCAAAACAAACCCCCTCCTGTCGCCGGGAAAAGACGGCCTTTGGCATCGCTCCTGCCCACGGCCACTCCCGGGGAAGGAGATCCCACCCCGAGAGCCCCGGGAAATGAGGGTCTGGCATCTCCCCATAGCACGGGGTGGGCTCCTTGCGATGGGTCTGGGTGATCGGAGTGCCCGGGAGCCGGGGGAGGGAAGGGAAAATCCTCCCGGAGGCCCTGGGAGGGGTGTGCAGCTCAGGACGGCATCGCTCCCGTGCGGAGCAACGACTGAGGAGGATTTATTAAGTGGTCTGAGGCTTTTTTCCCCATCCCTGAGCGTCCTCTGACTGGTGGGTGGATGTGCTGCAGTAGCCCGGTGATCCCAGAGGGGTAGAGGGCTCCCTGCCGGGCCCCCACCCAGTGCTGCTGCAGACAGAGCTGCTGGCAGCGGGACCTGGGCATGTTCGTGCAGGATGAACCCTGTCCCGTCCCATCCCGCTCCGTGTGCCTGGAGCCCTCTTCTCCCACGGGACAGGACTGCTTCCAGAGAGAGATGAGGATGCTTGCCCCGGGACCAGCAGCAAAAGGACCAGCTGGACCTTTCCCCATTGATCTTTTCATGTCAGGTCTTTGGAGGGTGAACCTGTGGTGTTTTATTGTTCTGGGGAGTGGAGAACAAAGGAAAGTTCTGCCTCTGGGTGTTTTTTTTGTGTTCCTCAGCTCGGACACCATCTCTCCTGTTGGATCTGTAGGGTGATGCCCAGTGGGTTGATGCTGGCTGCTTGGCAAGTCTGATCTCCATCTTTTGGTGAGATGAGCTGAGTAAAGTCTTGTGGTGGAACTTTTTGGGAAGCTCTGCTGAATTTCCCCATCTTTTCTGCTGGGCTCTCCCTCTGGATGCTCCTGGACGCAGGTGATGGATTGCTCAGGCTTTGCCAGCTGTCTCTGCCAAGGGTGTCCATGGGACAGGCACCCCAGGCAGGCCAGAACCTGGGATCAGTGCTAGAACTGATGGTTTAGGTGTCCTCTTCCTACCCTGGCTCCTAACAATCCGTCCAATGTTTAATGAGCTCCTCATGTTGCTGTAAGCTGTAGGATGGGATCAACACGCTTTGCTGGACTCTCCCTAACCCCTGTCCCTAATTGTCTGCATCATTAGAGGGCTGCTTGCTCATCCAGCTTCAGGCAGGGAGTTAATAGCAGCTGCTCCAGCAAGGCACCGCATTCTGAGAAATAATGCTTCTGCAAATGTAAATATAAAAGAGGAACTGTCCGTGGATACTGATTTTAAGGGATGTCCACTATGGAGATCTGCAAGTAGGGTGTATTCCACATCTGGGATTGGAGCATCCTCCTGGAGGATCCACCCTGGAGGGAAAACATCCGTTTGGAACTCTGGAGCAGCTGTAGTTGTAGTCATGTCTACAAACCTGTATTTTTATAGCTTGTGTCATCCCCATTCTTGCAACCAGCATCAGAGGTGGGTGCCAGGCTGCAGGATGTGGGAATGCTGAGACCAGTGCTCTCCCCATGCCTGTGTTCAGAGGTTTTCAGCTGGCAACAATCCTCAGGTTGAATCCTGCTAATTAATTATTTGGCAATATCTCTAAATCCCGTGTATTCTGTTGCTTGTTCTCTTTGATGAAGTGATGGTCCCATTGCTTTAGCTTCGAATATTCCAGAGCTGGTGCAGGCTGGCAGCATGGGATCTGCTTCTCCACAGCTTTCCCTATTGTGTTTTGTTTTTTTTTAAGATTTATTTTATGTTATTTTTCCCCTTAAATTCTTTTCCTCTGGAAAAGAATGATGTAGCATGATGTAGCATGATGGCTATTTAAGGAGCAGGGATGTGGTCCTGTTCCTGCAGAGACTGGCATCCTGGATTCACCGGGATCCCTCTGGCATCTCATCCCACTTTACTCATTCCGGTCTGGGACCCCCCCATACTCTGCCCCCAGGGACACTTGCATGAGTGGTTTTGGTTTTGCAGTGAGGAAAGGAAATTATTTGATGCTTTCATGCAGCTTGTTGCAACTTCTGGTTCTCTGTTTTTTTTTTTTTTTTGCTGTTTCTTAAGTTCCTGTCGTTTTGCTTTCACACTTCTCTGTCCTCCAGCTGCAATCCTCATATTTATTGAGCTTTTTCTAGGAAAACCCTGTGTCTTCTTGGGAGGGAAGAGGAAAAAAACCCAGTACTTGCTAATCTCTTGCTTTTCCAGCTGCTGACCCCTTGCATGTGACTGGGGTTGGGCTGGAAAGTTTCCTTGGAGGAAGGAGAAAGGCACTTGGCTGTCGTGGAACGGAAAAACCAAAGGAGCCGCTCTCCATCCTGGTTCTCCTTCGGACTGGTGGATGCTCGCCGCGGTTTCGGGCTGGCGCAGGCTGCGGCCGCTCTCCAGGATGTGTTTTGCCGTGTGCCGGAGCCCCCGGAGCCGCGGCCGCTGCTGCCGGCCCGGGCTGGGCACGGGCACGGCCCCGGCGGGGAGGTGCGTGCGAGCGGGGCCGGGCTGCGGCCAGCGCTGCTCCGCGGGGACGGGGCTGCAGAGCGACCTGGGGGAGCGGGACGGGGCAGGAGCACAGCGGGGCTGCAGTCTGCCCGTCCCGCGTGGATCTGCCCTGCTGTGACTTGCTCTGCTGGGATGTCCAGCGAAGGTGGGTTGGACCGACTGCTGCTCCCTGTCCCTGGACGCAGGGAACACTGGAAGGGGCTGGGGACTCCCCACTGCATCAGCTCCTTGTGGAGGACCGCTCGGTCCAGGCTAGGCTGGCGCTCTCCATCGGCCCTTCCGTGCCATCCTGAGGATGCTGGGATGCTCCTGGACCGCCATGGCACGCAGCCTGTGCTGGCAAGGGATGCTCGGAGGTGGGATGTAGTGGTCCCAAGGGATGGATGGTGCAGTGCTGAAGGAAGACTCCTGACACCGCACCAGAAGTTAGATCCACAAATCCATGGAAGGATTTGTGCACCGTTTTGGAATTTTGGTTTCTTTTTATTGCAAGTCAGAACAACCGTAAATCACCAAACCACGTCCGGATGTGACCATGCAGGAAGCTGATTCCCTCTCCCCTGTTCTTTGTAGGTTTAAAAACACGTATCTGTGCTGAAGTTTGGTTCTTCTCTTTAATCCTGGGTCTGTGAAGGAGGCTTTAACCTGAGCTCACGCCGTTGGAATTCCCTGCTGCGCCAGGGAGAGGCTCCTTGCCTTCAATCGCTTCCAGATGCCATTCCCGTTCCGGCTCTTCCCCTTGCAAAATGTCTCCCCCAGCCCGCCGAAGTTTTCCCGGCCGGATTCGACATCCTGATATCTGGCCAGGCTGAGTAAGCCTGAGTGAGCCTTAATTTTTTAACCAGAGTCTGATGCCAGTGGCGTGAAGTTGGAGCTCACCCCGCGGTGTTGCACAAGCCGGAGCCCCGGGGTGGATCCTCCGTCGGGGTTTGAGCTGCTTGCGACATCGGGTGGTTTTAAATTTCTTTTAAAACGGAGGTAAATGAGCTGGGATGGAGTTTGGGGTTTGGGATCCCCTGCTGCACCCTCTGCCCTCATTGCCAATGGGGCAGAGCTTCCCTCAGCCCCAGAATGGCAGGAAACTGAGGCAGGACAGTGCTGAGCAACAGTTGAGGAGTCTTAAACACTGCTCTGGGGCTTTGCTGATGCTGTGTGCCCCCAGCCAGCCCTGCATTCCCACCGTGGGTCATAAAACACCCCTGGATGGGGATTAAACCCCCGGCACAGCAGCTCTGTGGCTGTTGGGCTCATCTGACCCCCCTGGCTTGTGATCTGTGGGTGAGATTTGGTGGCACGAGGATGGATCAGACCTCTCTCTGTTGGGAAAGGAGGAAGGCACTGAAGCATTGAGGGGGAAAATGAGGTGGAAAGTGAGAAGTGAGGGAGAAAAATGCAGAGAGTGGGGATGCAAGTGAACTTTGGGGAGGCAAGACTGAACAGGTCTAGGGTGTGAGAAGTGGGATGGTGTCAGAAATGAAGGGCAGTGAGGGGCTTTAGGGGTTAAATGTGGTGCTGCCTTCGAACAAGGCATCAGGAGCAATGCCAAGGGCTGGGAATTCCTCGGGCCCATCCCTGTGCGATCACCACTGCTGCTTCCAACCCAAAAAATAGACAGGGAAAAAAAAAAAAAAGAATCACAAAGAAATGTCTGTTTGGGCATATTCGGGCTCAACAGGTTTTGCTCCCGGGTGGGGTCTGGTATTTGGGGTGGGGGAGCTGAGTGTGGCCAAGAGCCTGGCTGTCAGAGCAGGCTCTTTATGCAACAGAAAGATGTGATTTGTCCTCAGAAATCTTACCCCGGGCTCCTTTTCCACTGCCTTTTTTCTTGTGGGGTGACGGCAGCCCTCGAGGGCTTGGGTGGTGCAGGCAGTGTGGGAAGGGATGGGCAGCTCCTGATGAAGGGCTGGGGGAGCTGGGGGAGATTTTCAGTTAAAATATGGATGAACACAAGGTTTTGGAGCCCCGACACCTCAGCACCTGCCCCAGGACCAGGTCCCTCTGCCAAAGCCGTGTGTCCCCCACACGTTTGTCTTCTTCAGCATCCTGGTGGTCCATTGGCATCTGCCCTGGAGCTGGGGCTTCCCCGGCCCCTTTGCTGCCTAATTAACAACGTTGCTGCATAATCCCCCCTGCATTTACAAGTTAAATCGACAGATTATCTGTATTATGCAAACGCAGCTTTAAATCTTAATTATTTATTTGCATGGGTGTCTGGAAATCAGCAGCACTAAGCCTGGGGATGCTGTTCTCTTGGAAGTGCAGACTTGTGCTAGGAAATGAACCCAAAGCAGGCTTTTTTTGGTGTGGTGGGTGATGCTCAACACCCCAGCTTGGGAATATGTCTATTTTTTCCTTTAAATTTTTTTGGGGTGGGGGGTGGTTATTGTGGGAGGCTCATCCTTAAATAGCAGTGGTTTATTTTTAGGTCGGTCGCTGCTTTGGATAATCCGGCTTGGCTGGGCAGCTTTGCTTTTCTTCCCATTCTCAGGGATTTGATAGAAATGGGTTTATTAAAATATTTTATTTTTTAATAAAATAGTTTAATAAATTTAATAAATTATTAATAGAATTAAAGAAACACAGGGTTGAAGGATGGAGGTTCTGCTGGTGGTTGCCCTTTCTGTGCTGTCCTGGACAGGGAGCATCCACTGGGATGACCATTAGTGAAACCTCTTTCCAAAGTGTAATTCCCACACTGGAATTACAATTTAGGCTCGGCCAAAGGATGGTTAGGAAGCGGCTGGATTATCTCCCATTAAATACTTGCTGAATGAATAAGCTGCTGGTCCTGGGGCCGTAGCGACTGGGGTGACGTGAGGGATGTGCTGGGCTTGGAAACACCTTGCTCCTGCCAGCTGGAGACGTTTTCTCTGGAGGAGGATGAGCTCACCTGGATTTTATTCCCCTCCCAGCCTGGCTTTTGCTCTCTCCCCCCTCGGGAGGTAATTTTAACCGAGGGAGGCTGGCGCCGGCGATGGAGCACCGAGGGACGGACGGACGGACGGCTGCCTCCCTGCAGGTCTGGCGGGAGACTCCTCTCCATCTCCCCCTCCCCTATTTTAACAGCCCTGGGGAGATTTGGTCCTCGATGGGGAGGATGATGACGGGAGGAATTTGGAGGCTCTTCCCTGCCCTGTGTGAGTCCCCTCCTGCCTCTGGAATATCCGTTCCTGCCGGGATGCTCCTACACTGGGGCTGAGCCCCTCAAAGGACCAGTTCTGGCTGGCTTTAGTCTTTAGCACAGGAAGGGATGTGGCCACTGGATTTTTGTTTTCTTTTGCTCAAAGCCATGAGCATCCCGGTGGGAGGTGTTGGGGAGTGGGCAGAAGGTGCCTTTTCCCCCTCAAATTTGGAAAATATTATTTAAATGATTAAACTGGTAGGCAGGAGAGGAAACTGAGGCCAGCAACACAGCTGGAGAAGGAAAGGAGCAAAATCCATCTTGTTTAGGGCTTCTTGAGGGGTCTGGGATTTGCGACGTTCATTTCCTGCTGGGATCAGCTGCTGGATGGGTTGAGCTGCCTGCGGCGAGTGGTGGAGACGGCAGCTCCTGACCTGGTGGACACTGGAACTGTGATGGGACTTTTCTGGACCTTGGGCTGGGAATGACCGTGAGCATGGGCTCATGGCCGGGAAACCACTCGGGCGGCTGGAGAACAACCCTGGGAAGAGTGGCAGCAATCCAGCTCCTGGCTCTTCCAGTCGAGCTGGAAAGACCAGCTTAGGGCAAGACCTCGGATCCACAGGATCCTGCCTGGCTGATGTGCTTTACAGTACCACAGTCTCACCCAGGGCTGCAGGATCCTCCTGGAAGCCCCCAGGCAGCTCTGAACATCCTCATCCTCATTTCCACGGGCAGGGGCTGATGCTGTGCCATGAAATGCTTTAGCAGGAGTTCCCCAGGGAGAGTTTAACCTTGTTAGTGGATCCTGTAATTCACAGCTCTAGATGAAAAGGCTCTGTGTCAGAGGCAGCAATGTTGGATGCTCTGGTGGATTCAAGACTTCTGGAAAGATCCTGGTGCCAAAGGTGAATTTTGTGGCCTCAAGTGCATTTGGTTTGGCTGCTGATTGCTCTGAGCCCTTGGGATTAATTGCCCCCCGAGGCAAACAGCGATGGAAGGAGGAAGAGGAGGTTCTTTCGGTGGAGAGGGAAGGTGTGACACTGAGATGGAGCCATCCCTGTCATCCCGAGGCATGTGCAGAAAGCCTGATCCCTGGTGAGAAGAAACCTTCTCAGGCTCCTGGGTGGTTTCCATCCCCACCCCTCGGACCAGGATGTAGCCCTCTTTGTTAAATTAATGGGATATTAAGAGAGGAGCATGCTCTGGGGAAGGCTTGCACCTCTCTCATCTCTGCTTTTTCTAGCTGGAGGAGATGGAGAGAGGCGAGGAAACCTCTGGCCCTGCAGAGCTTTCCCTTGGAAGCACCTTCCCTGCCAGGGCTTAAGGAGCAGCTGACAGAGAGAGTCTTGTGTTCCTCACATGCATCTCTGTTTCTTGCACTGAAATGAGCTGACATTCCCTCTCGTGTGTTTTTCTGGGGAGAGCCATGGCTCCCACCGCAGCCCTTCCCCCCAGGGGCACAGGCAGAAGAGCAGAGCTGCTGTCCCGGGGCTGACTGGGATAGCTGTGCTCCGCTGGCTGCCTCGTTTTTCCCTGCCTGGGAGCATGGCTTGCGATGCCGAGCAGAGAGGCTTTCTCCGGGTGGCGGCAGGGTTTCTGTGTGTGGCGTTGTTTCTCGGCAGGGCTTTTCCTCCCCCAGATCATAAGGATATGACAGTGCTGGGCTAGGATGTGCAGTTTGGAAAGTTTTGGGGGAAAAGATGCCAGAGACGAGGGAACAAGGAGCGTTCTCTACGCAGGAGGGCAGGAAAGCTGCATTCCCCTTTCTCTAGGAAAGGGCACCGCTCCATCTCGTGGGGTCTTCCTAAAAGTCCGAGTGACTCACGGAAGGAGATTTCGGTGTGAAAGGCCGAGGGGTGCTGGGGAAAGCTGCGGCGAGGTCTGCGCTCCGATCGGCCACACCTCCTGCTTAAAGAGCGGCGGGAGCCCGGCCCTGGGGTGCCGGTGCCGGCCGAGGTGGGTGGGAGGAGTGCGGCTTTTCGGCGCTGGGAGGCTTTCCGGAGAGCTCGCTCCTCGGTGCGACCTGTGCCGGCTCGCCGGGGCCCCGCTCCCGCTGGCCCGGGGCCGCCCCGCCCGGCGCGCCGGGTGCCGTGCCCGGGATGCGCAGCGATCCGTGCATCCTCCGGACGCTGCCCTGCCGCTGCGGGCGGCCGCGGCCCTGAGGATGCTCTGCCTTCTCACTCTCCTAGGGGAAGAGAGGACGGCCGCGTAGATCCCGCCGAGCTCCCGCCTGCTCCGCCTGGACCGAGAGGACGGGCCGTAAGTAGCCGTGACTCGCTGCCAGCTAATCCCCGCCCTGCTGGGGCTGCTTTCAGCCTCTCCCGCGCTGGGGATGCAGGAAAAGGTCTCCCCCGGATGGGAGTCCTCCTCCCTGCGTGGGTTAACGGAACGCTGAGGTGATGCTGGGGGTGCAAAGACTGTGCATGAGAAAAAAGAGTAGAGAAGAGGATTTGGGGCTGGCCAAATCAGGCTGAGGGGTTGCTCTGGGGATTCCTCTCCTCCGAGCCTGGTGCAAAACAGGAAACAGAGGAGAAACCGCAGGGCCGAGGTTGCATGTAAGCCTTGCAAGGAGGATGGCAACGGCAGGCAGCTTCTGAGCCCCAAAAGGGGACCCTCAGAGTCAAAAGCCGTTGGGAGCAGGAACTCCCTGCAGGATAACGCAGCCCTGCAGCTTGATATTCCTTAATTTCCCACCCCTTTTCCCCAAAGAGCTGGGGCATTGCTTGAGTTTGGGTTGGGGATGGGCTGGAGCACCTCCGTGGTTTAGTTTTTACCTTCCAGAACTGTAAGGGAGTGGTGCTCCTAGTGGGTGTTCTGCCTGCTGCTCCCAGGAGAGCGGGGAGAGGCTGCCAGCACCCTGCCTGCACCCTGCCTGCACCCCCAGCTCACTGCCTCCCCCTTTCTGCTGCCTTTTGGGGGGATTTAGCCCAGAACACGGGCTCAAAGCTGTGTCGCCAAAACTGCTTTTGCTGTGTCTGCTGCATCCCTGGGTGATCCCTGAGGATGGAGATGCTGGAGAGTAAACACGGCACCGAGGTGAGCGTGGCACCAAAGGGGGGCTGGACAGGGCAGGTAGGAGAAGGGTGTGCCTGGATCGATGTCAGGGGATCAGGGATAAAATCCCACAGGATTATCACTGCTCTCATCTCCTTAGCAGGGGCTTGTCACCCCATGGGTGGCTCTGCTCTCTTCAGCAGCTTGGCCATAACCTCCAGGGTGTAGCGAGCTGCGTACAACAAGAAAAGGTCTTTATTTTAGTGTTTTAAATAGCAAAAGAGTGATTAAACCTATATAATAAAAATAAAAATATGTAATCTCTAAAAGCGTAGCCCAACTGTAGCCCTGTAGCTCTGTGATGGCCCAGGGTTACCCCAGAGCAGTGAGATAAACAGGTATACCCACACAGCCGGTGTTTTGGGGCTGTGGGAAGAGATTTGTGTCCCATCCCTTCTTTTTTGTTCTGCTGCAATGATTAAAAAAAACATAGGGGGAGAGGAGAGGATTGAGCCAGGGCTGGTCTGAATCGCTCTGGAGCACATTAAAACCAACTGTGCCGTGGGAAGGCAGAAGCAGCTTGGATTTATCCTGAGGACCTGCCACTGTGGAAATACTCGTTGTACCTGAGCTTATTTGCTGTTGCCACCTTCAAAATTGCAGCCTGGTCATGGGTAAATGTTTTGTTAAGACTCACATGCCAACGAGGGCTTGTTTCCCCTATCGTAAATCTTTGGCTGGGTTACTGTGTGCCTGGGATACCACGGTAAAGGAAACAGCGCTGCCTCTCCGAGTAAGAGGCAATTAAGATTCCTTTAAAGATTCCTTTAAAGTGACTCGCAGGGCTCTTAAAATAGGATAAATGTGGGTATCAGTGCACAGGCCGGGCTGGCTCCACACCCTCTGTGGGGTTGTGCCCAGTGTCCAGTGGAGTTGGTTTTTGCAGTACTGTGCCCTCACAACCCTCTTCATGCCCCAGCCATGGCACTGCAGCTCTGGCTCTTGGCATTGCTCTGCTCTGCGATTTTTGGCATCCCTTGCCCCCTCCCAGCATTCCTGGTCCCCCCTTGGCATCCCTCTTTCCCTGCCATGCATCGTCTCTTGGAGGGGGCTCAGATCTGATCCCTGCTGCCTGTTGGGCTTGCAGTGGTGGTTGTTGCGATCCCACAAGGATTTTCTCCCCATCTTGGAAAAAAACCTCCCAGAGCACTGGGAGCTCGCCGCGGCCGGGGCGAGGAAGGTTTGGGATGCCAGGCTGGGTGATTTGGGTGTCTTTGATGCTCTGCCAAGCCCAGGCAGGGCCTGCAGTTGGCTGGATCCTTTCCCTGCAGGATGGCCCCCGGCCGCCTCCCAGGTCGCGCTCAGGCTGCGGCACGCGCGGGTTGTGCCGGGGCAGGGCGCGGCCTGGGGGGCGATCCCGCATGGAGCACCCGCGGGACGGGGGCCTGGAACATCCCGGGGCTGTACACTGCTTCTGTGGGGGTCGTTGTTGTCCTCCAGGGAGCACAGGATCTGCCCTGCTGGCTCCCAAAAGCTCCGTGTGCCTGGAAAGCTCGGGAGAGATGGTGTGGCTGGGACTGAAGGGGTCTGGCCTGTCTGTCTGTCTGCCCTTGGTTCCCACTGCTGAGAGTGAACCCTTAGGAACTGCCAGTGCATCCCTTCCTCGGGTGCTATCCAACTCTCCTCCAGTTAAAAATAAAGACGTGTTTTTTTGGGATAAACTGTCGGAGATGCTGATTTTTCAGTGAGCATCCTTCTTACCCAGGGAAGCTGGACCAGGCAGTGGGTGGCTCCGTGTCCCGTGGGCATGTGGGATGGGACGGTGGGAGCACAGGAGAGGTGTCCTTGCCTCCTGTCATGCTTTTCCCAATCCACAGGTTACCATGGGAACATAAAAGTACCAAGCCTGCTGGTCCATGATGCTTTGTCAGGATGGCCTGGGATCACTATCCATCCATGCTGGGATGGTGTGGGGGAATTTATAACCACTCCCCACCTCCGTGCTTGTTCCATGCCTTTAAATTCCTTTTTTCCCTTTTTTTTTTTTGGCTGGGAGCATCTTGG
Source organism: Motacilla alba alba (assembly GCF_015832195.1). Taxonomy (NCBI): domain Eukaryota; kingdom Metazoa; phylum Chordata; class Aves; order Passeriformes; family Motacillidae; genus Motacilla; species Motacilla alba. Next base: position 1,610,726 of record NC_052039.1, on the reverse strand, counting down.
CAGGTGCTTGCTTCCACTTTGTGGATTGACATGCCTTAAATCTGGAGATGCTGGAGCCATTGAGGCCATGGGGGGAGATGGGAATGGGTGGATGGAGATGCAGGGATGAACCTCTCTGAGTTTCCCCCCTGGCAGGAGGGTTGGTCTGTATGGGTGTTGCTGGCATCTCCTGGGGGACGTGGTGAAACTGGGAGGCCAAACGCTGCTCCAGGTCAGAGGTAGACAGGGAAACTCCACGAGGCTTGGCCGTGAGCTGCCTCTGCAGCATCCTGGGATGGGGCTTTCCCAGAACACAGGGTGGGGAAGGGAGTGGGAGATGGGGAATGGGCCATGGGGCTTTTGGATCCTTTGTGCAGCGATAATTGCAGCCTGTGGTGCTGTGGGGGTGCATCCTCCAACATCAAAGAAGGGCTTTTCCAGTCACTTCTTCCAGGTGTGGGGAGCTGAATCCAGCTGGGACTTTCCCCCCAGCTTCAGGGCTTGGTGGGGCAGGCAATGCCCTGGAACAACCCTGGGGGAGCGAGGGCTGATCCCAGCGAGTGCTGAGCCTCTCCCTGCCGGACAGGGAGGCTGCAGTGCGGGATCCAGGCAGGTGTTGTGGTGAGGGGTCTGTGTTGGGGGATCTGAGGGATGCTGTGATGGGACAGGGGTGTTGTGGGGGCACTGAGGGATGCTGTGATGGGACAGGGGTGTTGTGGGGGCACTGAGGGATGCTGTGATGGGACAGGGGTGTTGTGGGGGCACTGAGGGATGCTGTGATGGGACAGGGGTGTTGTGGGGGCACTGAGGGATGCTGTGATGGGACAGGGGTGTTGTGGGGGCACTGAGGGATGCTGTGATGGGACAGGGGTGTTGTGGGGGCACTGAGGGATGCTGTGATGGGACAGGGGTGTTGTGGGGGCACTGAGGGATGCTGTGATGGGACAGGGGTGTTGTGGGGGCACTGAGGATGCTGCGGTGGCTTTGAGGATGCTGTGGGAGCTCTGAGGATGCTGTGATGGGACAGGGATTCTCAGGGAGGCTCGAAGGATGCTGTGGGGACTCGGAGGATCCTGTGATGGGATGAGGATGCCAGTGAGAGGGGACTCTGAAGACATTGTGGGGGATCAGGGATGCTGCAGGAACAGGGATATTGCAGGACTGGGGATGCTGTGGGAGGGCTCTGAGGATGCTGTGAGACCAAGTTGGCATGGGGTGCTCTGAGGATACTGTGATGGCACAGGGATACTCAGGGGGCACTGGGGATGCTGTGATGGCACAGGGATGCTAAGGGAAGCACTGGGGATGCTGTGATGGGACAGGGATGCTAAGGGATGCACTGGGGATGCTGTGATGGGACAGGGAGCTGCAGGCTCCCAACAGGGAGTTGCAGGGGGCTGTGAGGGTGCTGTGATGGGACAGGGATACTCAAGAGGGTATTTTGAGGGTGCTGTAATGGGACAGGGATACTCAGGGGATGCTGTGATGGGACAGGGATGCTGCAGGCTCTGAGGATGCTGCAAGACTGGGGGTGCTGTGGGGACCAGCAGGACCCTTCGGCACCGCTCACTCCAGCAGCTCTCCAAGGAGGACACAGGACCTGGCTCGGGGTGTTCAGACCTTCCTGCTTTCAGCAGCTGCTCTGGTTTGGGCTGTGGATCTGTGAGGGCTGTGGGGAGCTTGAACTCATTCCAGAGGCACCAGGGGTGCGGGGGCAGCGGGGTGTGCTCTGTTTTGCTCCGCATTCCCTGATCGCTTCACTAAACAACGTTCCTTCTCCTCGGGGATTATAAGATGTGTTTGCCTTAGATAAATTTTGCATCAGGCCCAGCTTGTGCATACAAGCCTGGGAAAAGATCATAAAGCTGTCAAAAATATTATTTAAAAGAAGCTGGTATGTAAAGGCAAACATTGCGGGCAGAGCAGATTTTCCCAGTGCTTTCACTGGTGGAAGGGGTGAAGTGAGCTTGGTTGGGTGTTTTGGCACCCAAGGGTGAAGCTGGGGGGTGAATTTGGTGCTAAAATCAGGTCCTGATGCCCAGCAATTTCCCAGCCCTGGGCAAACAGGGGTACTCAGGCCCCCAGGAGCAAACCCAGCCTCCAGCTGAGGCAGTGGATTTCCCCTTGGGGCTTTTGTGGCCAGTTTTACTAAGAACAAAACTCCCCAGGAAGCACAAGCTGCTTTTTACCTTCCCCTAATTTTACTTTTTCCAAGCAATTGTAGTATGTAAAGGGGCGAGACCCCCCCTGTGCCTTCTCCCTGTATTGCTCCCACCTGTGAAGACCCAGCTGTAGGTTTCATCTTCCCCAGGAGGGGCTTGTTGGGCTGGAAATTTGGATGCAGGATGAGAGCCAGTTGGGATGGGGGGTTGCTTCCCCTTTCTGGAGCCCCCAGGTAATGATGGGGCACAATTATCCATGTTTTACAAAGGAGAAGTGGTTCTGAGGGAGGTGCTTTCCTAGGGGACCTCCTCACCTGCCCCATCCATCTGCTGTCAAGTGGACACAATTTTCTTTTTCTAGTGTCCTGTCCCGTTGCTTTTAGTGTGGCTTAATTGTCCTTAACTGCCTTTTAATTGCCCTTCCTGCCCTTTTTAATTAATTGCTCTCCTGCCCTTTTAACTTCAGAAGCCCGTGACAGGGAAGGGAAGAGCCTGGCTCTTGTGGGACCATCTTTGGTCCCATTTCTCCTCATTCTTGATACACTTTTGCCCCCAAACCTGGTGTTCTTGGCTAGCTGAGGCTGTGGCCCTGCCTGGTGTTTGGCAGGCGTCAAGTTTGTTAGTGGCACTTCCTGGGGCAGGGAGGGGGTGAGGTGGGTGCCCTCCCTTGGCAGGTGACGAATCCCTGGAGGCTCTGATGGGCAGGCTCTGACTGGGAGCCTGTTTGCATCGCCCAGCCCCCCGTGCACCTTTCGTCTTGGCTGACATTTAACACCTGAGACGTGGCTGGTCAGGGCCAGGAGGAACTCAGTTACTGGGGGAAAAGTAAGCCCAGCCCTGAGCCTGGCTTAGAGCAGGATTCACCCTGGGAGCAAAGCCTCCCCTGTACCCCAAAGCTTCTCCCTGCTGGTAAGTTCATTTTCCGTCCTTGCCGTGTCCTGGTGGGATGGGATGAGCTCATCCTGGGATGGCTCCAGCCACCCAGTTGGAGTTCTTTGCTCCTTATTCCAGGAGTGAGAGGTTTCAGAGGAGCACAAAAGTGTCCCCGCTTCCCTGGGCAGTGTTTGTGTGGGCACTAAGCTCTGACACTTCCTTTCCCCAGGCCGGGATGGGTGAATCCAAGGCGTTGGAGGTTCCCCAAGTACGTGATGCTCTTTGGTTTGATCCTGCTTAGCTGCTCCTGTTCTTTCTGACTGGCTTTGTGGTGGCACATTGGACTTTTTACCTGCTGGTGCCAGGTGGATGCTTAAGCAGGCTTTAAAGTCTCCCCCATGGGATTTTGTGGTTGAAACCCCACTGGGGGTTTATTTTTCCTCTCTAATTTTTCTTTTTTTTCCTTTGGCCTCTAACCTGTAGGGCTGAAGCTCCTTGGGAAGTGCCGCTTGCTTGGCTTTGATAAGCTCTCTAAACCAACCTTTTGGCAGCAAAGAAATGTGAATTTAAATAAATAAATCCCTTGGGGAACCCTTGCACCTGCTTGTCTGCAGATGCAGATGGGCAAGCAGGGGGTGATGCCTCTTGGATGGGGCTTTAGGGTCAGCTCTGATGGGTTTCCCTGTTTTCCTGCTGCAGGCGACCAGCCGCGATGAGAGCTCCGGCCCCCGCCTGATCCCTTTCCTGCTGATAAAAATGATCAACAAGTCTCGTGAGTCCCCCAGGGATCCCATCTGCCTCTGTCCAAGCAGGGCCGGGGAGCCTGGGGAATTTGCATTTGGAATTCTGGGGGTTGGATGCTGCTTTGCTGTGGTTCCAGTTGAGTGATGGAGTGGTGGGGTATCACAGGAGAAGGTCGCAGTGGGGAGGGTGGTTTTGGGCACCTTGATCTCTGGGCTCGGGCACCTGGAACCCCTTGGACTGTGTTGCACAGAAATGGGTGGAGGCACACGGAAAAAGGATATTTGCCTAGGCTTTGATGAAAAACGGGCAGGAGGAAACAGAAACGTCACAGTGACTTTTAAACCTCAGATAAAACCACCTGACTCATCTTAGAGCCGCTCCTCTCCGGGCCGTGGTGCCAGCCGAACCTGTTCCCTCACGAGAAGGTTCTGCTGTCCTGGGTCTAGCTAGGGATGCTGTGGGACCCCACGAGCAGTCATCAAAACCCCATGGCTGACACTGGTTTATCTCTCCCCCTCTCCTCTGGGCTTGCAGGAGGGAAGATACTCGGGGTGCTGGTGCTGTTTCTGGTGATGGTTTGGTACTCGATCTACCGGGAAGACAGGTACACACAGCTGTGAGTGCTTCTTACTCAAGTTTAAAGAATCTCCTGCCCTTTCCTTCACTGCTGGGAGGCAGCAGCTTCCTGCCCATCCCTCACAGGGATGCCAGAGCATGGCACATTCCCTGGATCCGAGGGGACTGGGGAGGTGGCAGCATCCTCGGCTGCTGCTGGAGAATGGGGGACACAAACGAGGCTCCCCCTCGGTGGGTGTGGTGGTTGGGCTCTGCGGGGTTTTTTGCTAATGGTGCTTTCCCCGGTGCTTTTCTGAGCCCGGGAGGATGGGAAAGCCCTGCTGTCTTCCCAGTGCCAGCGATGCTGATGGAGATGGGGAAAGTGGAGTGTGAGGTTCATGAGCAGAGCAAGAGAGACCTCTTCTGATGCAAGGCTGCAAGCCCAACTGATAAATGCCCAGGCAGTGCCGGCCTTAATCTGGCTGGAAATCTCTCTGTCACAGCTTGAATCCCACTGTGGGGATGCCTGGGGGTGCCGGAGCCCCTTTCGCCAGGAGGGGGCTGCAGAGGAACAGGCATCATTTGATCTAATTAACCTCTTCCTTTACAGCTTTTATTTCCCTGTGCAAGAAAACAAGACGACAACGTGTCCCCTCGGGGAGGTGGAAAAGAAAGCGGCGCAGCTCATCGGGAAGTGAGTTTTGGGGCTGGGAGAAGGCAGTAGGGGGATGCAGAGCCAGGACCCCCTCCCTGTGCCATCCCTGATCCCAGTGTCACTGACCCTTTGCTCCTTGGCAGCTACACGAGGGACCACCCACTGTTCTTGCAGCTGAAGGACTATTTTTGGGTGAAGACGCCGTCGCTCTATGAGCTGCCCTACGGCACCAAGGGAAGTGGTAAGCCTGACAATGCTCTGCGGGGTCGGTCTGTCTGTCTGTCCATCCTGCTACTGCTTCTGGGGTTTCAACTTCCCTTTTCCTAAAGACATCTGCAGGTTGATTTTGCGGGGGACTATTCCCAAGCTATTTTCTTGGATTTTAGACTCTGTAGCGTGTATCTCCTCACCCTGGGTGCACAGGGTGCCTCTAAAAGAGTTTAGGGTGGGCCAGGTTTTACTAAGCCCCAGGGACAGTTTTATCAGCTTGAAATTGGGATTAGCAGTAGGAGCAAATTTGGCAGGGATGGGGCAGCACGCAGAGTGTTGTGTCAGGCAGGAGCTGCCTTCCTCGCCTTCCTCACCCTGTCCTTGCCTTTGCTTTGCAGAAGATGTCCTGCTGCGCCTGCTGTCCATCACCCACTACTCCCTGCCCGAGAGCATCCAGAGGTAACACTGGGGTGGGTTTAGGGGCTTTTCTCTCTTTTTCTTCATCATTGCTCTCTTGGGAGCGGTTGAAATTTGTCTGTTGTGGGCCCAGGATTTGGCAAAATGAACCTCTGCAACCCAGGGGTGGTGGATGGAGCATGGGAAGCTTTGGAGAGCGGACAACACCAGGTTTAACTCCCCCGGTGGTTAAAATCACGCCAGTTTTGGAACAGGTCTGGTTGAGACAGGGTTTTCTCTCGCAGCCTCAAGTGCCGGAGGTGTGCCGTGGTGGGCAACGGCCACCGGCTCCGCAACAGCTCCATGGGGGACACCATCAACACCTACGATGTTGTGATCAGGTACAGCCCCGGGCCCGGCCCTCCGCTCCCTCCCCGGTGCCACCACAGCTGGGGCTGACACCTGTGATGTCCCAAAGGCTGAACAACGCCCCGGTCCACGGTTATGAGCAGGACGTGGGCTCCAAGACCACCATGCGCCTCTTCTACCCGGAGTCAGCCCACTTCGACCCCCGGACTGAGAACAACCCCGACACGCTGCTGGTGCTCGTGCCCTTCAAGCCCATGGACTTCCAGTGGATGGAGGCCATCCTTAATGACAAAAAGAGGGTGAGTATGGTGGAGAACCAGGTCCAACCCCTCCCTGGCTCTCCGGACTCTAGCTGTCATGCCTGCCCACCCTTGGGGACGTCTGGGCTCTTGCAGGTTAGGAAAGGGTTTTGGAAACAGCCCCCATTGATCTGGGACGCCAACCCGGAGCAAGTGCGCGTCCTCAATCCCTACTACATGGAAGTAACTGCTGCTAAACTGCTCAACCTCCCCATGAAGCAACCACGGAAGGTCAAACAGGTAAGGGGTGGGGATGGCCAGTCACTCTGCACACCCTGAGGGGGGACAGCCTGTCCCCGTGCAGCTCCCTGAAGGCTGTGGCTCTCTGTCCCCCAGAAGCCCACCACAGGGCTGCTGGCCATCACCTTGGCACTGCACTTCTGTGACCTGGTGCACATCGCGGGCTTTGGCTACCCCGATTCGGCCAACAAGAAGCAAACCATCCACTACTACGAACAGATCACGCTCAAGTCCATGGCCGTAAGTGTTTGCCCCACAGTTTTGTCCCTGTTCCCCCCATTTTTCCCCCAGGAGGGGGGATGGCAGCCCAGGAGAGCAGTGCAGGATACGGAATGACCTGAGAGGCTCTTTCCTCTCACTCCCCTCCCATGATGAAGGTTGAAGTCCATCTTTGCATGGTCATCATCCAACTTCTCTTGGTAGCTGAATGTCTTTGGAGGCATGGAGACTTGGATCCATCCCCAGTTTATGTGTGAGGAGAACTCGTGGACAGGGGGATTGGGTGGGGAGGGTTCTGTCCCTGCTTTTGGGGGGCTGAAGTCCCTGCTGGTGGGCTGGCAAGGTGGAGGATGGGAAGGGAGGGCTGGAAGTGTGTGGCCCAGACTCTGGTGCCACCCCCTGCTCCCTGTCCTGCAGGCGTCAGAGCACAATGTGTCCCACGAGGCCGTGGCCATCAAGCGGATGCTGGAGCTGGGACTCGTCAGGAACCTCACCTACTTCTGAGGGCGGCGGGGCTGTGCAGGGACACCGTCCCCAGGGCGAGGAGACACCGTCCCCTGCAGCGAGGGGACACCGTCCCGCGCGGTGAGGGGACACTGCGCTGGCATGGCCGGAGTGACCGAGGGCAGAGCATCGCTGTCACTGCTGCCACCACGGCCTGGGACTCCTGGAGCAGGGCCGGGGCTGGGGGCCCGTGCTGGACCGCGGGTGCCCAGGGTGGGGCAGCTCTTGGGGGTGCAGGGAGCCCGGCGGGGCCGTGGCCCAGCGCCTTTTCTACTGACGCACTGAAGCTACCGAGGACTTGGAGGGGGTTTTTGGGGTAGGGGGGTCCTCCCTCCCAGCGGGCCTGAGGGGGTGAGCCAGGGCAGGAGCCTTTGCCCTGGACATTCTCTTTCCCTTAATTCCCTCATACACTGACGAGGGCCCTGCTGAGGGGCTGATTTTGGGGTCCTGGCCCCTCCCCCGCCAGGGAATGGGAGCTTTTGGGGGCTAATGTTGCCTCCTCCCTGCCCTGGCCCTACCCCCAAATATTTAATTCCCTCCCTTTTTTTTTAATTTCCTTTTTTACTTGGCGGCCCTGTCCTGTGCCTTAGTGCTGGCGTAGGGACTCGTCCCCACAGCCCCCCTGGGTGGGGGCCCCTGGGGTGCTTGGCTTCGGGGTCTGCCAGGGCCCTTTGGTGGTGCAGATTAATTTAATTAATTTAAATCCTTATTTATGGTGGAGCCTTCACCCAGGGCCTGCATGCCACTGGTGTCAGGGACGAGGGGCCTTGGGTGGGCTGGTGTTTGCTTGGCTCCTGGGGTGGGCATTTGGGATGTCCCCCCACCATGGAGGGGTTGACTGGTGCCTTCTCCCTGCTGGTGTAGGGTCCCCTCTGCCCCCGTGGGGCTGCAGGTGCTGGGGGACCCCATGGATGGGGGTTTTGGGGCTCCTGCTGGCACCCAATAAAGTCCTGGTGAGGCTGGGATGGGCTGGGCACTGCTGGAACATGATGGGAGGGGGGGTGTGAGGGGGTTTTGGGGCTTTGAGATGCAGGGAGGGTGGCCTGTCCCCATGCCATTGTGTCCCCTTACCTGTTGTGATGCCCTATCTCCTGGCTCCGACGCTGGGGTTGTGGGGTCCCAGCTGCCCCGTGCCTCAGTTTCCCTCTACCACCGGCCATTTCTGACCCCATGGGGCCTGCCCCAGGAGGCCACGGCACACCCAGGCTCCAGGCCAGGTGTGCGCCAGGTCAGAGTGCCAGGGAGGCCGATGTCCCCACGGGGTGGCCATCAGCCCAGGCGTGCCACGAGAAACACCTCTTGTATTGACCGCGGTGCCGCGATACAGCGTGGAGAGGCCCTTCCCGGGGAGTCCCTGTCCCACCGCTGTCCCCCACCTCCTGCCCCCCTGGCGGGACCCCCCCGACCCCCCGACACGGACTCTATAAGTATGGACACCGAACACCACGAAGGAAAGGGAGGAGCCGGGGGGAGAGGGCAGCGGGAAGCGGAGGCGAGCGGCTGGGGGGGCGCGGGGTGCGCGGTGGGGCCGGGGCCAGGGGAGGCTCCCCGGGGCTCAGCGCGTCCTCGGCGGGGTTGTGCTTAGCATGTACCAGGGAGGGGGGATGCTCGGCCGGTCCCCTGCCCCGCAGCCCCGCTCCGCGGGGGCTGGAGCCGGCTTCTCCCACCGCCGCTGCCGGTGGGCGCTGTCCGAGCGCGGAGCCACGGCGCCCACGCGGAGGGTCCCGAGCGGCCCGGAGGGGCTCAAACGTGCGTCTGCATCCGCCTCTGCAGGGGCCGGCTGGGGTCTGAGTTTTGGGAAGACGACTGGGAATGGTGGGAGGAGGATGCGGAGGCCTTGCTGGCCTTGTCGAACTGCACGTAGCCGTCCTGCTTGCCGCTGCTGCTGATGCTGCTGTCGCACTGGGTGTCGAGGAAGGAGCTGCTGTCGCTCATGGAGCCGCGCTGGAACTCGCGCTCGCACAGCTCGATGGAGCTGCTGCCCATGCCCAGCACGAAGCGCTGGCTGTAGTCGTAGAGGCGGCTCTGCCCGCTCAGGGTGCTGTAGATGTTGGTGAAGGACATGCCCGTGGGCACCCGCTGCTTGCCCGCCGGGCGCAGGTCAGCCGGGCAGCCCGACAGCGAGATGGTGGGGGTGGAGTGGTGCTCCTTGAAGGTGTTCACGCTGTAGTAGCCGTTGGTGGGGTCCTGGGGAATGGGAGAAGCGGGGCAGGTTGGTGGTGGCCTCCCCGGGCACCTCCCTGGGCATTTGGGGTGCCCGCCCTGCCCATCCACCCGGGACATGCGAGACTTATCAGAATCATGGAATGTGCTGAGTTGGAAGAGACCCACAAGGATCATCCAGTCCAACTCCCACCTCTGCACAGACCCCTCAACAATGCCACCCTGTTCCTGGCAGCGCTGTCCAAAGGCTCCTGGAGCTCTGGCAGCCTCGGGGCCGTGCCCGTTCCCTGGGGAGCCTGGGCAGTGCCAGCACCCTCTGGGGAAGAGCCTTTGCCTGATACCCAACCTAACCCTCCCCTGGCACAGCTCCGGCTGCTCTCTCAGGTCCTGTTGCTGGTCACAGAGAGCAGAGATTAGAGAAGAGCTGTCCCTCAGGAAGAAGCTGCAGACTCCCATGAATCTCCCCTTGGTCTCCTCCAGGCTGAACAAGTCAAGTCACCTCAGTTACTCCTTGTATGAACCCTCCAGACCCTTCCCCATTTTCATAGCCCCCCTTTTAGAGGAGGGCTCAACCACCAAACCAGCCAGCACCGTCCTCTTGTGCCACCAGTAGATTCCAATCTGTTCAGCCCCCTCCAGGCCAGGACACAAGTGTCCCTTGCACGCTACTGTCCTGGCACCACACCTGGGGCCACAAAACAGTGCCAGCATGCCAGAGCCTCTCTCCCTGCACAGGGACAGCCCTCTGGGACAGGCCACCAGCGGGGACATGGCCCAAGGACAGAGCCTGGCAGCAGCAGTGCTGGGTGAGGCATGAGCTGGTTCTGCCTGCTGGTGGGCACGGAGAGGGGTTCCCAGCACCCCGGGGTGCAGCCCCTCTGCCAGGAGTGACGGGGGGGCTCTGAGCCCATCTCTTCACTGGGGATAGAGGCAGGCCCCAGGATCCAACCCACCTTCAGGTTTTGAAACTCCTTCTCCTCCTCCTTGAGCACCTCGAGCTGCTTCAGCACCGAGTCCTGCTGGAACTCCCCCCGGTCCATCTGGGAAAAGACACAGGCAGGGGTCAGCATCCCAGCACCGACTGACCCCGCGTTCCCCGTCCCCCCATCCACCAGCAGCCCCAGGGCACTGGGAAGTTGCCACCACTGGATTCAAGGACTCGCCCAGGGGTGCCCCAGCGGTGTCCGAGGACGGATGCCCAAAAGCCACAAAATTCCCTGGGTTACAGATTGTTTTTCCCTGTTTAGGACAGAAAAAGGCAGGCTGATGCAGAAAACGAATTATTTACCGAGATGAGGGCTGGGGCTGCACCCGCCTGCCCAAAGCAACACCCCCAAAATCGCCTTTTTCTTTTCTTTCTTTTTTTTTTTTTTTTCCCTTCTTTTCATCCTTTCCTCCTTAGCTGAACTTGGCCGCCTCATTAGTTTTCCTTTGAAGGCTGGCTGTGATGGGGGGAGGCGGGGAGGAGGGGCAAGGTGCACATTAATTACACCACAGCTTTAATTACCCTTCCTTCAGCACACGGCGCTGTGCAGGAAGCAGGATAATTATCAACCCATTTATCCGTCGCCTTTTTTTAGCTTCTCCCGCATTCACCGGACGCCTCCAGCCCGACTTCTCCGGGATCACAGCCCCACATCAGCCCCAAAATCCCCTTTTATTGCCCATATTCTCTCCTCTTTAAGATGCTAAGTGGCTGTGGAAATTCACCCGCGGCACTTGCTGTTCATCTCCCGAAAGCCTTTGATGTGGCTGTTAAAGGCAATAAATTAAAGTACCTGAGTTTTCCTAGGGAAAAGAAAGCCTGTATCAGCCATTGATTTACCAGGATAAATACTGGTGTCGCCGAGGATTAAACGAGTGCAGCTAAAATGGGACATGGAGGGTTTTTTGCTCTTCCAGCCCCGGCGACCCCCTCGATTCTCTAAAGCATCTCTGCAAAGGCAGACTGGGGCTGTTAACCCTCTCGGAAGAGTTTAACAGGTCCCAGCTCGGAATGAAAAGGGAAAACCACCTCTCCTCCTTGGATTTTTTTTTTTTTTGTGTTGGCGTGGATGACGCAGGGCCAGATCCAGAGATGGAGAGGGGACAAGGGAGGTGGGAACCAAGGGAACAATCCCACTGTGACCAAACCTCTCCGGAATTAATGTCGGGTTTGATGGGGTGTTTGAAGCCATTTTATTTAAGCCATTTATTTTATTTAAGCCACTGAAGTGATGGTGGGAATGATCCAGGTACTGGGATGCTCCCGGAGCTCCGTGGGGACCCTGCCTGTCCCCTGTTCTCGGAATTTGGCTGCGCCCCGTGGATTTGGGGACTGCAGGGAGTCTCCACATGAGGTCCACAAAGCGCCACCACATCACCGAACCTCCGCTCCCCCATCACAGCCGGTCATTAACGTCAACTTTATTAAAGTTTTACACCGTTAATTAGTGGGCGGTGGGATCCTCGTTAGTGTGATTTCCTCTTTGTCATCACCGAGTCAACACCGGGGAGGGACGGACGTTAACTGAAGTTCACTCCACCACCAATATTAACGGGGATTATGAAGAGGCAGAGGGAAATAGACGGAAAAAGAGACCAGAGATGTCTGAGTGCCCTGGCATGGGATGCCCCAGCGTCACTCCTGGACGTTTTTCCAGAGCCATCCTTTCTCCAGCCAGGTGACAGCACCAATGTGCTCCGGGCCTGGCCGTGCGGATGGCTGGGGACACACCCGCCTGTTCGAGCCAAGTGCCAGGACTTCATCCTGCCTGGCACTGCCAGGCGCCAGCAGCCCTCCCCTTCCCCAGAACAGCGGGGCATCGCAGGAGGGGGACAAAGGCCTGCCCCTGCCCGAACCTCGCCGCTGCCTCCGGGTCAGCGTGGCTGAGGGATGTGACAAACTGCATCCCCGACCGCCACCGCCTCGGTTTCCCCCCTGCAGAAGGCAGGGACCCTCTCTAGGTCCTGAAGCATCCCCTCGGGCCGGCAGTGCTGGCTCCCCCCTGCCAGGCTCCCCCAGCGCCGGGAAGCGCCGGCTGCGAGCAGCGGGCAGCGCCGCGCCCCCCGCGTTCCACGCCGCCAAATGGAGCCTCTGGGACGGAGAATCCGACAGGATATTAAATTCTTGGCTTTCATTAGTGGACACAATATGTTTTTTAAAATGCTGCTTCAGGTTCCTGAGTGTCCTCCAGACCCGGCGGGCTCGAAGCGCCTCCCCCCCCTCGCTCCAGGGTTAATTACAGAATTTCCGGCTGCCTGGCTAATTGGATTCCCCCCGGCAGCACTTGTGCGGGCCAGACGTTACCAGCGTGAGGAGGTTGGTGGTGATTCTCGAACAGCGACTTCCTCTGCCCCCAGCGAGGGAACAAGCCCACGAATAAAGGACCTCTCTGGGAATTCCCAGCTCGATGAAGCTTTACCACCGTCAAACACCGGCTCTGGCTTCGGTCGCCCCGTGATGTGAGCTCCTGTGCCCACCACAGGAGAAGCTGCCCGCCTTGTCCCACCTCTCTCCAAAATCCTGCTTTGGGACGGGCCAGCGCCGCTGGAAGGGGCCGGCTGTGAGGGAGGGATGTTCCCCGAGCCTCCTGGGCGAGGCGGGATGTGGTGGAACCGCAGCCCGCTCCAGTTCGGGGCCGGACTGACAGCTCGGGGCTGCCGGTGGCGGTGGCAGTGGCCACTGGGCACATGGAACACGTCCCAGCCCGCGGGCACGGGGGAAGGCAGAGAAAGGGGCAGAGAAAGGGATCCTGTGTCCACTGGGCTGCAGGTCCTAAAGGAAGGAGCCTCGCCCAGAATGGAAATTCTGCTTCTTTGATTTTTTCCTCTTCCACGGGGATCTGAGCTGAGCACCTGTCTGGAAAAGGATGTCTGGTGCTGATCACCTGGGAAAGCTGTGAACAAACTGGGGACAGCCCTTGGAGCGCAGGGATGGGTTAAAGGAGACAAGAAATGATAAACCTGTCACTGGATTGATTATTTTGACTGTTCCACTCCAAATATGAGCCACAGGCGATGCCTGGATCTGCCTGGCCACAGCGGGGCATGAATGATCCCGAAGGGATGAATGATGCAGGGAAGGAGATCTCTGGGACGCCCCTGCCTGCCTGTCACTTTGGGATCATCTCTGACTGCTCATGGCAGTGGGGATGGCTCCTTTGGGATTATTGGCCCCATTTCACAGCTGGGGAGTCACGGGGTCCGATCAGCCAGGAATAAACCCAGCCGTGGTAAGGGAGAGGAGGCTGTGCCACGCCGGGGCTCACCGTGCTCAGCATCTCCCTCCTCACAGCCCGTGCCCGTGCAGCGCGTCCCGCAGGAGGGAGAACGCGGCTGTTGCGCTTTATTTTCCCCAGGATCAAACCCTTTACCCGGCTCTTTTGCCTCCAGCCACTGCAGCTGGCAGCCTCTTCCCTGCCCGTAGGCACTGCCTGGCAGAACAGCTCTCGGAGCAGGGGGTGGGAACGCCGCTGAGGCAATGTGAACATATGCAAATCAGCCAGCGTGACGCGTATCCTAAGGTGTTAATGAGTTTATAGATGCATGAATAATTACTTGTGAAAAGCACGGTGAGCTGCCGAGGTCACAGATGGCTGGAGAATGACAAAACAGCGTTTGTGGGGACGGAGAGTCACGCTGGCACCCGGCGGCCGGGAGCGGGACACGGGGGGAAGCCGAGCACAAAGGCGCAGGCACGGCGCTGAGGATCCTGCAGAGCAGCGGGAGCAGCTCAGGCTGGGCTGGAGTCAGGGCCAGGGGCCGGGATGGGGATGGGATGGAGAGCAGCGAGGAGCTGTTGGCCAGCGTGGCTGCTCCTCGTTAACACCCCAGTAATGATCCCGAGCTGAACTGCGGGGCGTGATGAACACTGGTGAGGGTGAGGAGACCATCTCAAAGGATGGAGATCTCACAGGACGCCTGGAGAAGGCAAATGGGGAAGCAGAGGGAATAATGCTGGCGCTGGGAGGAGGGAGAGCTGGAAAATCCCGGGGTGAGGGGAGGGAGGTGCTCGGCACTGCCCTCCTCCTGCTAAAGAGGTCTCATTGCTCCTCATCAGCAAGGAAAAGTTTTTAACTTGATCCTTCATTTCCCTGACAAAGTTGGGACATTTCATCGGGACGCTTTTGGCATCCGCGGCTGGGAGGAGGATGCCAAACCAGCTGTTGGACGCAGCAAGGATGTGGATGAAGGACAGAGGGGGGTCTCTGCAGACTCTGTGGAGAGGAGGAATAGGGGAGTATTTCCTGGGAACGTGCTTGCTGAGGGCAGATGAGGGTGGGGAGGCTCTGATCCAGGCAGGGGAGGGGGCTTTGATGCCTTCTCCCTGCAGGTAGGATGTCCCAGCTGTCCCAAACCCTGCCAGCATCAGGGTCAGAGATCATGGACCATCTCTTCCAGCTCCTGATCGGCGCTGATCCAATGATGCCATTTCCAACTGCTGTATTTTCAGGAAAAATGCCTGGATTTGCCAGGAAAGGGGAAGAATTGCCCTCTTCCAGTGCAGCCAGGCTGTAAGTCTCTGTTTTGTCACATCTGAAAGTGCTCAGCTTTAAGTGTGAACCCTGTTCACACTTACACAGTTCCATTGTGCCGTGACCAAACCACCTCTCACTAGTCTGGCTGATTAAGACACAACCTCTCCCTCTAAGGCATTTTTTCCCAGCTCTCAAACAAATACTGTCATTTTTTTTCTGCACCATTTCCACCCCTGCCAGAATCCTCATTGCAACGTGCCCGGCACAGCTCCGCTCCCAGCCTCACCAAGGCACAAGCTGATGTGAAATCACCCCCTGGCTCCTGCAAATAACCTGAGAAAGGCCCCAGGATGGCTTCCGAGATCCTGTGCTTGAGCTCCCACCACCATCCTCCTCCTTGTTCACTCGGAGTAGTAAATGTTCTCTTCTGCTGAGGCTTCGTGTGTGCTTCCAGTTATGATCTGCAGTGGGATTTGGGATGATCCCCGATGCCCCTGTGGGAGCCAGACCTGGGCTTGGCACTGCTGATCACACAGATGATGTACAGGGTCCCATGGAGAGAAAGCTTCTCATTTCCCTTCATCCCAGCAGATTGCTCCAAACCCAACTCCAGCACCCTCTGTCCTTCCAGCCTTGCAAATCCCACCATGGACTTGCAGATTTCTCAGGGCAAAGCCCTACTGGGAACGAAGGGTCTTGCACAGGAACCCCAGTGGTGCTAGGATAAGTTGCCAGGTCTCCACCTCCTCTTAAATACTCTGGCAATCCTGACAATTTCAGCAAGCAATTCCACCCACTCTACGACGATCAGCGTTGCCTTCCCACCAGGCATTCATGGAACAGCTTTTGCAGGCAGGACATACAAGTGCTGCCCAAAAAATTGAGAATTAGTGGAGGAAAAAACCACCCAGCAGCCTAGAAAGCAGCCACCGGCTTCTTCAATCCCTTCCCCCTTCCCCATCTGCTCTTTTATCTCCTTTTTTTTTTCAGGATTCTTTGCCATTTCTCAGCTTCTATTTGTCACCAGCAAGCGAAAGCCAAGGCAAACTGGGGCTGAGCCCCAGAGAACAGTGACCAGAGCACACAGAGCGGTGAGGATGCGCCAGCATCAGGGCGCAAGCTGCATTTCCCGGATCTCGGCCGTCCACCTCTTGCCCTGCCCGTGTCTGTCGGTCCCCTCGGGTGAAGGCAGTGCCCTCGGGAAGGTGACAGCTCCCCGGTGTTACAGAGCCAGGCGCAGGCTGGCCCCACGGCCCCGGCGCTCCGCTGCGCATCCCGCCCTGCTCTGGGCGCGGCCCTCGATGGTGAGGAGCTCCTTGTCACCTCGTGCTGCCTCGCTGGGTGTCTCCCTGCCCTCTGCAGCTTTCCAGGTGCGAGGCGGCAAATTTGCTTTGCAATTAGATGGGCCGCTGCAATAAACCCTTAGCAGCTCTCCCTCCTCGTTAGCCAGGTTTCACTCGAGGAGTTTTTACGGCAAGAGAAAGTGGATCTCGAGAACAGCGTTTTTGGAAGAGCGTCTTTGCCTTGGGTGGTTATTACGGGGCTGAACGACACGTGTCGGGGCTCGTCACCATCAAACTTTGCCCGGAGCAATCGCTTGGGGAGGGGAAAGAATTCCTTACCATCAGCTGCTTGATGGTGGGGTGCTCCTCCGCCTCCCTGCCCGAGGCCGGCTCCTTGTGCACGATCTCCACGCGGATATCGTTCTTGGCAGAAACCACACCCTTGAGATCTGGGAAAAGAAGGAGACGGATAAGGGGCTTAGTCCGAGCTTCTGCAGGGACATGACTGAGGACTCCCGGCAGCACCTGAGAAAATAAACCCGGCTCAGCAAGCCCACTGGAGAGCTGGAGGTGCAATATTTGCGTTGCCAGAAGGAATGGCCCGCTCAGACTCCTATCGAATTCCTTTTGGAGCTCGGGTGGCCTCTGCCACGCTCAGGTGCTATTACCAGGGGCTGGGCTGTAGCAGAACTGCTCCCATAGGGAGTGAAATCGTTGTCCAGCCTGCTGATCCGTAGGAAATACTGCTCCTGAGGGATGGACCAGCTCTGCCCAGGCTCTGGGAACCCTTGAGAAAAGCCTCCCCCAGTCTGGGGTGCAGACAACACATGCAAAAGGCCAAGCAATGAGCACAGACATAGCAGGGACGGTTTTATCATCTCCAGGCAGCCTGGAAATGACAATGAGAGAAGAGAGAAACATTCTTGGAGAGACTCCCTGCCTTCCCTGAAGGTGTCAGGCGTGCTTTGAACAAGTCATTGTAGCAGAAGTAAACCGCGGAGCAGCGGGAGCAGAACGGCGGCGCAAAGCCGAGATGAAAAGCAGAGATGGAGGCAAATCTGAGCACCGAGACCTCAACAGCTTTGAAGCCATCCCCCAGCCATGGACCTGGCTCTCACCTCCCAGGGTGGCTGTGCCAGCCCTCCCAGACCCAAAAACTGCCTTGAACCACCGGTTTGTCAGATCTGCCTCCAGCTGATGGATCCAGCAGCGCCCTGCCAAGCCAGGATTGTGGGGATCAGTCCAGAAAAGGCCGGACCCCCTGGGAGATTTATCTCTAAACCAAACTGAATGATGCAACTGACACCAGCTCGAAGCTCTGTCCTTGAATTTATCTCTCCCAGCATCCCCTGTCCTCCACACCCGCAGCCCCCAGACCTCGCCAAGTCTCAGGGCACAAGGCAGAGCCTTTCACTGGAAAGTTACTACAGCTTCTGGTTTTAATGTTGTCCTGCTGGGACCACGTTCCTGGTGCTGGAGCCTCTGTCTTTAATCACAAGTAGATGCTAATCAGTGTCTTGCAGCTCCTCTCCCAGGAGTGTTCCCCCTCAAATAACTCTGGGCCGTTAAGTCACTGAAGATACAACAACAGATGCGCAGTAAATTTTTTTTCTTTTCCAGAGCCTCCAGGCTCAGTGTGTCTGCACCTGGTCCTTTTTTTTTTTTTTTTTCCCCTGCATTTTCCCAAAACACGGTCAGGAATTGCCTCCCCCATTGCTGTGAGCTGTGGTCGGTGGCTGGGTCAGGAGATTCCTTCTCCAGAGTCACTGCTGGGTCACTGTGTCCCCTCGACACAACAGTGCCTGCAGCCTGCATCAGGTTGTTGTTATAAATGATGGCACAATGCTCCAGTATTTGTCTTGGGAGAGGAATCTGCAGTCATCCTGGCAGGAAATGAGTCCTTCTCCTGCTATCCAAGTGCTCTGTCAATCCCATCATTCCTGAGCTGATCTCTGTAATAACTCTGCACATCGCACACCACTAACAGTGATGAAATTCCTTTCCTCACCTTTCAGCCTGGTGTTCCCACCCTTCTGCCACCAGAGACAGTGGCCACAGCATTCAGCTGGCATCAGCACCTCAAAACTGGGGTAAAAGCCCATCCACCCAGCACAACCCTGCAGGGTTCTGCACCCTGAGTGTCACTGGGCTCTGGTTCAGCTGCTGATGCTCCCAGTTCCCCCCAAACCCAAGGAGAGACTGTTTTGGCAGCTTTTGGAGCCAGGTCAAGGGGAACTGAGTGGCTTCAGTGCCCCCAGCACCCCATGCATGGATCTCAGGCTGGGGAATCCCACCTGCACTCTGGATTTGCTGCTGTCCCCAGCTGGGTCTGGCTCTTCCCTTCCCATAAGGTTTTGGGGAGGGAAGGGGGATCAGGGCAGGGACCTTCACTGATCCCTTGGGTGATCCCTTACTTATTCTGATCCCAAAGTGAAGTGGCAGAGAAGCCTTGTAGGGAGCACAGAGACCCCTGCCCTGGCCTGGGGAGGCTGCCCAGGGAATCACACTGCCAGGGGAGCAGCAGAGCAGGGAACACTCCCAGACCCAGCAGCCTCTGGTGTGTTGGAGACCCAAAAAGCTTTTCTAAATGGGATAGCACCTGAAACCCAGAGGAGAAAAGGGACTTCAAACCCTGCCACCATGTCCCCAGTGCCTTCTTTCCAGAACCTATCTTCCCAGCCCTGGTGTGGAAAATGCCTCTTCCTGATTTACCAAGGAGATAAATAACACAAGGCATTTGGCTGGGATGGCCTTGTCCCCTCTTGGCTTTCCCCTTGAAGAGCAGCCCATCCTTGCACGCCTCCAGCTTGTGAGGGTCTAAATCCTGGCGTTTCCACCACGTCTGGGATCTGTTGTCATGGCATTCCTGTGAAATCGTGTGTCCTGTAAAGAGCCCTGCACCATCTGGTTCCATCAAATGAGAGGGAAATAATAAACCACACGCTCTCTGTTTCTCTGAAGGATGTGGCATGGGGAAAAAACAGCCATGGACATGGGAACACGGCTTGGCCCTGCTTCCTTCAGGTGCCTGCATTGTCTCTTGCTGCCAAATGACATCAAACTGGCCTGGTCTTGGGTGCTGTCCATCAGCAATCCTTCCTCTAAAAGCAAGATGAATGACTTTCCCTATTTAATTCATTAATTCTTGCTAATGGAGGCTGTGAGAGTTCAAAAAAATGGGATAAACCAGGGAGAGGCATCATTATCATGCTGAAAATTAAACACATTTCTGCAGTGGGGGGTGGTGTGTCCTGACTGAATCCAGGAGCAGCCTGGTGTCTTTGATGGCTTTGTAAACCATCAAGGGGGGGGGGAAAATAAAAGAACAACAACTGGGTTTCCTGGCACACACGTGAGGAGTCTGGCATCCCGGGATCCGTACCACGCGTCTCGCGAGCCGGGAGCAGCGCCAAGGATCTCCTCCTCTCCCCAGAGGCTCGGAATGCTCTAGACAATCACACTCTTCTCCCTCCTGCTTTGGTGCTTTTTCACGGAGCCAACAATCCTCCTTTAATTTCCTGGTGTCTTTTTAATGAGGCCAGACAATGCTGCACTGCTTCCCGCTCCTCCTCCTGTACCTGCTTCTCTAATGTCACTACAACTTGTATTCCCACTGCAGCCAGACTCCAGAATGCACAAGTCCCACGAAAAACCCTTCTGCTGACTGGCATTCCTGCCAGGAATATGCATGTCAGGAAAACTGGAATTAAAACAGAAGCAGAACTGTGGAGGGTTTTTAAGCACCGACGTGGCACAGTGAGGATGCTTCTCCCTCTTATACCTCAGGATTTCTCCAAGGGAGAGATTAAGAGGTCCCCTGCACACCTTCTGAGCTGCCTGTGCTGCTAACAGGGATCAGCAGTTACCGTGGCATGTCCTCCATAAACCCTTCCCTTTTCCCACAGGGCTGCTGTTTGCAGCAAACACTTGGTAGACCAACAGGAGAAGCAGCTTGTGGGGAGAAGTAAATTCAGTAAATTGTGTTGGTAAATTCAGGCTCTGATTTCTCCCTGCTCCACTCAATTCACCCTCTCCCCGGAGTTCTCCCCCCAGCCCTTCCAAAGGGTGCAGCGAGGCGGGGGTGACACTTACTCCTCTGGGAGCGGGCGCAGCAGAAGGCGACGATGGTGGCCATCAGCACCAGGAACGCCACGCCGGCCCCCACGGCCACTCCGATGATCACCGCCATCGGCACCGACTCTGCAAGAGCAAGGAGAGGGAGCGTGAAGCTGGCTGGAGGTCACAGAGGGGGCTTTTCCCCCAGGGACCCACCCTGGCTACTGGCAAGAGGCTCAGTGATGAGCCCGGGGAGGGTTTTGGGGCCTCCTTCCCTGCTCCCCCATCCCTGCGTGCTGATGTCGGCACGGGCTGCCCGTGGGACGCTGCAGTTTGTACAGCCCTGCTTGTTCTGTGCCTCAGTTTACCCTGGGAGGAGAGGAGGGGGGAGCCAGAGGAGCAGATTAGCAACTGCTCTTGTTAGTGCCCTGTTGGTTAATGAATGAGCTTCTCTGAAGGATGAAGTGCAAAAGAAGACCGTGTGTTAGTATTATAAAGAAAGAAAAATTGCATCCGAGCAGGCTGATGGATGACTTAACCCAAGTCATCATTCACAGCCCCTCCCTATTTTATATCCCAATTTCCTGCCTTCTCCAGTGGCTTATCTACTGTCATCCTTCCAAAATTCCTGAGGGTGCTACAAAGACTGGGGCAGGAGGAATGGCCCATGCTGGGGCTGAGCACTGTGGGGTGGGATGTGTGGGCAGGGTTTGTGGGAGGCAGAGCACCCTCACATCCTTCTGCCTACAAGAACTCTGTCACCAAGCTCCTGGTGGGGATTTTGGGCTGTGGCTCAGCCAGCAAAGCTGATTTTTCTGTGTGAGCCCTGGCAGCAGCTTGTGAGGTGTGGAGAGGGTGGAATGGGAAACCACATTCATAGTGAGAGGGTCAGATTTGGAGCCCCAAAGCCTTTTTATCTCCCTGCTCTGTCTCTCCAGTTCCTCCAGGCACAGCTCTGACTTTACAGTGAGTGTTAGGTTGGATTAAGGAGGGGCAGCTATGGACACCACTCACACTGTAGGACACCACAGCTGTGGGTACCACAAATTGCCTTCCTTGGCTGGGATGATAAAGCTGCATCCCAAAGACCCTCTCCCCTAAAGCTGCAGGTATCTCTAGGTCCCCATTCCTTCTCTTTCTGAATACTCTGTAGGATCTTGTGAACCAAAAAGGGGATAACCCTGTCTGGGATGACCAGATAAGGTGGGTGAGTGTGTCCTCACAACTTTCCTGGACACCTCCTTGGAAAGTGCTTTCTCCTTGGAGGCCTTGCCTTGGAAATGGATGGGATGAATTTATGGAAAAATGTATGCAGAGAGGTGGTTCTCCTCAGAGGTCTGTGCAGATGGGGACATGAATGCTGCTGGACCTTGGGGACACAGGGGTGACCCTGCTGAGAAGCAAAGCCCAGGGACTGTCACTTGACTGGGTGAAACAGGAACCATTTCCTGTTGCCCACGGGTATGGAGCTGGGGGTGGGCACGAATTTCATCCTGGACCTGAGAGCACAGATCCCACCTGTGCCTTTCATCCTTCCCAAGGGGGACACACCCCTGCTGGTGGGACTGGGGGCCATAGTCCTTCCACCAGCATCTGCTGTGTAGTCAGCAAAGGGTGTCATCCTTGTTTACCCTATCCCAAGTGGGACAGAGAAGTTCTAAAGCCACTTCACGATACCCTTAAGCCATGGCTGTGGACCTCCTGGGTCCTGAGCCCTAATTTGGGAACTGCAAGATGATAAACATGTGGTGCTGATTTGAGTTTAGGCTCTGCTCACAGTTGATCAAAATAGAACTGATGTTTCTCACTTTGTGGCTTGCTCATGGATTTCCTGCTTGGGCCTGCTGGTCCCTTGATGTGTCATCACATGTCACTCAAACTGGGCCAGCGGGGACATGACTCAAGTGGCACTGAACCAATCCATCACCAAAGTGGTGAAAAGGCAAAATCAACTCCCTCTGACTGGCAGATGACCTGCGTCCAGCTACCCCAAGAAGCTCACCCTAAAATCAGCATCGTCCAACCCAGCAGCTGAACCATGGCACAAAGAAACCAGGATTTTCTGGGGCTGCCTGCTAGGCAGTGCTCCTGCTAACAGTGGTAGCTCCTCATGGGAGTTTTTTTGGCCTTGCCAGGGGAATATGGAGCAAGGGGCTGGAGACAGGAGCCTGGAGGCCCTGGGAGGGCTGGCTGGCTCTCTGCTTTGGGGAATAGGATCTGCAGGGCAGAGCTCAGAGAGAAGCAGGTGGTGATATGGATGAAGATGATGAAGAACCATGCAGGGAATGAGGTGGGGAAAATGTCCAGGGCTCTCCTGGGCTGGGATAAAGGTAACTGCAAAGAGGCAGTGACAGAATGGTGGGGATGGTAAACACTCCTGTAGGGCTGGGTTAGCTGAGAGAAGGGCAGATTGCTGGCTCCCCCAGGAATCCTGCTCCGGGACACAGGATGAGGAACCACAAGGGCAGCACGTCCTTCAATCTGCCCCAAGATCCATCCAAACCTGCTCTGGTGCCAATGGATGCTGGCCATCACTCTCCCACTATGCTGAACCAAGCTGATATCTGCAAATGACCCTGGAAACATGTACATTTCCCTCTTTGTTTCTGTCCCAAAGTAGCACTCTGTGGGACTTCTGCAACATTTTAAACATGGCTGAGTAACAGCATCCCCTTCCAGTGGCTGGGGAGCTGGGGCAAAGAAAGCGCTGGTTTGCAGAGTGGGTCAGTGGCACAGGGGGGACTGGACCACTCCAGCTCCCCAGTCCTGCCCCAGTCACTGCCCTGCAGCTTCCCTACACCCCTTCCTGCCCTGCCTGCCCTACGGAAAGCTGCCGGGCCAGGAGGAGGACGCTGGGCCCTCAGGTGTGGTGATGGCTGGGGACAATTCACATTCACCGTCAGCTCATGATTTCCATACCTGCTTGAATACCAGCTCCTGATTTCATTTCCGTACCTGTTTGAAAATAAAGCAAGTGTCCACAGCCTTGCACAGCCCACGTGCCCACCGCAGCCTTCCTGAGCGCTCAGCCCTCTGCCTGCTCTGCTCCGGGGCTGGCCCCGTGAAGGGGACCCTGTGGTGTCCCCTGGTCTGGGCAGGGCTGTCCCCTGTGCCACCCTGCGGTGTCCCCTGGTCCTGGCAGGGCTGTCCCCTGTGCCACCCTGCGGTGTTCCCTGGCCTGGGCAGGGCTGTCCCCTGTGCCACCCTGTGGTGTCCCCTGGTCCTGGCAGGGCTGTCCCCTGTGCCACCCTGCGGTGTCCCCTGGTCTGGGCAGGGCTGTCCCCTCTGGTGGCCCGGCAAGGACGCCTGGATGTGAGCTTGGCTGCCCGGCCACCCTCCGCCGGGACCCAGGCTCGCCGCCGAGCGCTCCTGCTGACTGGCAGACGACCTGGAAAAACCACTGGCTCTGTTTGCATTGGAAGAAGCCCAAGGCTAATTTTAAGGGGTTCATTTAGCTCTGATTTAATCTGGACGCCAGCCTTGCCTATAAATCACGGCTTAATGAGAACAATCCACCTGCCTGCCCTGGCATTTAATAAAATAGAGGAGAACTGGAGTTCCTCCAGGAGCTAAGCATTCCTCACACAAGCCATCTCCCTCCCCTGCTGTGGAGAGCCCCGAGAGTGGAATTTCCCTGGCCATCCCCTGGGAATTGCTGGGTGTGTGAGCCCAGCCCTGTGCGACATGCTGGCATTGTGGCTGATGGCCAGGATGGAGAGCTGCCACCAGTCCAAACGCCTTCCTCCGCTCACTCCCATCACTGTGGAGCAGTGGGGTCTGCTGGGAGCAGCTACTCCTGTCTCTCCAAGGCTATAAATGATCCTCCAGCCTGGGGCAGTGACATCACCTTGTACTGTGGGACAGGGAGTAAGGGGTGCAGGATCAGCCCATGCCCTCCAGCTTTAGCAGGACGGGTAAAATCAGGAGTACCTTACCAAGCAGAAACTTTACAGGGCTTGTTCCTGCTCCTGCCCCTTTACCAAGATCATGTGCCCTAAGGATGCAATCCTACAGCTAGCACAGCTGGAGCTTGGTCACCGTCCTTCCTAATTTTCTCTTTGGCATCCCAAGAGCTCTCCTGAGCGCCTCCTGCCTCTCACAGCATATCCCCACTCTCACAGCCCATTCAGGTGCTAATTCCCACTGCCCAGCAGCCCCACACAGCCCCAGCAGCCCCAGCAGCCCCAGCAGCCCCCAGCAGTGCCCACCTTGCTCCTTGAGCCGGATGATCTCCGTGTCGGAGCCGAAGCTGTTCCAGGCCGTGCAGTTGTAGATGGTTTGGAAGTCAGCGCGGACGATGTTGCTGATGGTCAGTGTGGAGATGACCCCCTCATCTGTGCTCACCGTCTCCACCGTGTAGCGCCCGGAGGTCCCAGATTCCAGAACGTTCTCCTTCCAGGACCAAGCCTGCCGAGAGAGAGAGGGGTGAGCCTGGAGCAGCCCCAGGTGTTCCAGGCACCCGCCGTGCCCAGGGTGATACTCACAATCCGGTCTGGCGGCGGAGTGCTGCGAATGAAGCACTTGATCTGCCCCTTCTGGCCGTGCAGGGCGTGCTGGGTCTGGGTGCTGGAGATTATGGGGGGCCCTGTGGAGACAGGAGAGGCTGCTGGCACCCCGTGGGACTGGTGGGGATGGGGGGTGTTAGGGGAGCCCCGAATGGATATTAGGGTTCATCTCTGAAGGGCAGGGATGGAGAAAGAGCCCCATCACCTCCTGTGATGGAGAACATTGAATGGAGCTTTGGGCTCTGCTGGGTTTTTGCAAAGCCCCCACGAAGCACCAGGGTCCCCCATCTCTGTGCCCCCATCCCTGGTGTAAAGGACCCTGCCCCCATCTCCTTGGTGAGCCTGGCCTCTGAGAAGGGCTGTTTGCTGCAGAAGCAAAGCAGGATCCCATCACACCTGGTGTTCCTCTTCTGTGCTCTCCCAGATTCATTAGGCAACCATTAAACTAATTGCCCTCCAGGGCATTAAGGAAGATTTGGTGGAGGAGTTTCTGCTGGAAACTTTTCTGCTGCCCATCAGCTGGGCTCTACTGCGCCATGTGGGTCATGAAAGGAGCCGAGGAGAAAGGGTAGGAAAGGCTCTTCCTGAGCCAAACACCAGCTTGGGATGGGAAATGTCCTTGTCCTGCCTTGGTGAACATCCTGCGACTGGGAGAAAAGGGATGGGAGAAGAGAGCATGTGGTGTGTCCCTCACTCTTCTAACAGCCCTGATGGCCCCAGGGGAGCAGCACAAGAGCTGGGATCCTAATTGCTGTTTATTAACCTCCTTAATTAAAGCAGATTTGCATTTCCATGAGTGGCTTGCTGCTGGCAGAAAAGAAAACAGCAACAACTGGGCTGCAGGGCAGGGAGAGAGGGGTGGCAGGGGCTGTCAGAACTCCCCCTGCTCCGGCTCTGGAACTTTGGGTGTTCACTTGGGGCTTCCCCACCTGGTTTGGAGTACATCACTGGGTTTATCAGTAATACAGCCTTGTGGATTTTTTCCCCTTTTTCCCCATCTCCCTGCCCTGCACCTGATCTGCTCCTTCAAAAAAAAGTTTCAGGGGTTTGGGGTAAAGTGGGAAGAAAGATTTGCCTGGGTATTCCTGCTGATTCTCATCCAAATCACCCATTTATAAATTTCACGAATGTACAAAAATGTACCAAAATGCTGAATCCTTCACTCTCAGACATTTGTACATATAGCTGCCTTTTGGAACTGTCCCAGTAACACCTTCCTGCACCAAACTTGCACACACTCCCCACACACTTCCCAGTGAGGCACAGCCCTGTCCCTGCTTCCTTACACCGCTCCCAGGGGAGATGGATGGAAAACTAGCTCATTGAAGCACAATTCACTGACCAGTGACCAGGGTTCTGGCAGCTCAGGAAATTACTGCTGGAAGGGAGCCACCATCAACATCAGGAATAGCAGGAGCTGGGCGTGAAGGTCAGGACTTGTTTTGCTGTAATGCACATAGAAGGACCAGAGTGGAAGCCTGTGCCCTTTTTGATTGAAGAAGGCAAAAAAAAAAAAAAAAAAAAAAAAAAAAAAAGACACTTTGTTGTGTTTTTCTCTCTAAATGCTCAAGATGCTGTTCTAGGCACGATCCCAAGGTGTGAGTTCTTGTTTATCCATCGCTGAAAGCTCAGCTTTCCCAAGGGTCTCAGTGGAGGTGACTCTTTGCTTTGCCTGAGGAGCCTGCTGAGGCCATTGATGCTCCTGCCCACCTGATGATTCCAAAGCCAGCAGAGGCAAGAGCAGTGAGGGATCTGCAGGCCAGACCTAAACAGTAATAAAAAGAACCATCTCCTTTCAGTTTTGATGGTTCTATGTCACTTATAAATTCTGGAAGTGCTCCAAGACTGGGTGACGCTAGAGAAAAATGGCTTAATAATCATTAAAAGGATCATTTTCCCCAAGACGAGTGGATTTTAAATGGCACAAATGCCAATGGCTTTGGCTTTTATTATTGCTTCAGGAGTTCAGAGTCGAAGGCTTATCATCATGATAATAGTGGATGACTAAAGACTATTTGTGAGATGAACATGCCCAGAAATAATAGCACGAAGTTGCAGCCTCTTCGCATTCAGGGCTGGTGTTTGATTCTCCACCAGGCTCTGGCTCCTTATGAAAGCTGCCAATCTCCAGCTTGGCATTCAGCGCCGAGTGTGAGACAGCCCACAGGCAGGGAAAAGGCTCTAAGCAATGTTGCTATGGATATAAATGATGGAGCTATTGGTGGAGGTTATTTTTAGCACCTCGGTGCCAATTTATTTGTGTGGTCCTGGCGGCTCACACAAAAGAGAAGTCTGAGGTGGAAGCCTTCAGGAATGAAAGGATAGGATGGCTTTCGCTTTTCCAGTCTGCTCGAGTCCATCTGAACCTTTCTCACAAGACCTCAAAATGATTTGGCAGGAGAGTTTTGTTTAACTCCTTGCTTTCTGCAGAAGTCCCGGGCTGGCTAGTTCTGCCTGGTATTGCAAAGGAACACCGCAGGATGATTTGGGTTGGAAAGGACTTTAAAACCCATCTCATTCCAGACCCCCCACCATGGGCAGAGACACCTCCCACCAGAGCAGGTTGTTCCAACCTGGCCTTGAGCACCTCCTGACACCACAATGTGCTCCTGACCAAGCAGGGTGGCAGGTCAGCCCCTGCCCTGCTCGCAGCTCTCAGGCATGCCCAGCTTCCTTGTTGGGGTGAATCCCAGGCAAATGACATCCTGAATTAGTCACCGGGAGCTGTCCAGCCTGTCCAACAAACTCCTCTTGCAGAACAAGGTGGGCAGGGGTGGTGGTCCCTGCTTAGCAGCCCCTGCCGACCCTGGATGGTGCAGTGACAGATGGGACTGCTGCTGATCTGCCTGTGAAGGTGACCTTGGGGTGCTTCTGCTGGGGTGGGAGCTGTGACCAGGCTGGGTGCAGTCAAGAGCATCAAGAGGCTTTGGCTGTAAATCCAGCTGCTGCTGATTTATGATGGCACCAAGTTCCTCCTTTCTCTTGAGCCTCTGCTGCTCTGGCCCTGCCAAATGCTGCTGCTTTGCATAATCCTCCTTCCCACTCACCAGACTCTGAATCCTATCTGCTTCCTTGCAGGCTGGTGGCCTTGGCTCTGGCACGGGACTGGGCTGCTCTGTAACCACAGCCCTGTCTGATGAGGCTGGGTGGGAAGGGCAGGAGGATGCTCTCCCACCCCAACATCATCCTGCCATGATATTGGACAATTTGGGAATGGATGGGCTGATGGGACCACAGGCTCAGAGTGGGTTGGGTGACCCCTCAGTTGGGATCTCTGCGCTCGGTGGGATGGATCAGCCCCCTGAAAGTCCAGGTGCCCTGAGCAGGGGCAGTGCAGCCAGCCCAGAACACAACTTCTCAATGCCTGATTTTTCTGTGACAGAGGGAGGCATCTGGTAATAATAGACAATTGTATCACCCTCTGGATTTAAAGTATGAAGCATTCAACTTTCCCCTTGAATTACATCAGAACAGGCTTCCAGCAGAATTCATTAGCTGGATTAGACACACTGTGCCGTGCTCCGGAGCTGGAACGCTGCTCCCGCTGCAGGACAGGCTGCCTCTTCTTGGTGGATGTGGGATGTGGGGACGCTGCTCAGGGGCTCGGTTCTCCTCACTTGGAGGGCCAGGAGACCATCCTGACCTGGAGGTGTGGGATTCTCCCTTGGTCCAATACCTGCAGTGACATGTCCCACCGTTGTCATCTTTGGGGTGCACCAAGCCCCTGGCAGCACTTCCCATGGGATGGGATGTGCAGGCAGTCAGCTCCTGGCAGATGCTCAAGGCTGAGCAGTGAACCCCATGCATGTATTTCATTTGCTTCCCAACAGTTTCCCCAGGCATAAGCTGGGGGAAAAAACCAAAAGTTGCTGGAGAGCAACATTTCTAGTCAGTGCTGCAAGCTCCAAATGCCCTGAGCCTGTGGGGAGCTCTGCTGAGCTCTCAGGGCATCCCTGTGCCTGGTAGGTGTCAGGGAAGGAGCATGTTCTTTGTGCTAATTTGTTGCTTTGTTTTCCATGAGCTCATTTAATTGTAATTAAAACCCAGCAGCTGCTGGGGAAGGAGACTGAAGGCGCCGAGGAGCTGAGTCCAAGTCGGGGGAGAGGTTGGTTTTCAGTCCCTGCTGCGTTGCCCTTGGCTTCCTTTTCTAGGATTATAGAAACCTGGAATAGTTTGGGTGGGAAGTGACCTTTAAAGGTCATCCAGTCCAACCCCCTTGCCATGACAGGGACATCTTCAGCTAGATCAGGCTGCTCAGAGCCCTGTCCTTGAATGTTTCCAGGGAACTGGGGCATCCACCGTCTGCATTATCTGTGTTTGAAATCAATGCTTGCCTGAGCTGCCTCCTGCTTATGTTCTTCTCTTGTGACAGTGAGCGGGGAGTGAAACCCGCCAGTTTGTCATGCAGGTGAGAGACAATACAAAATTCAGCTCTGCTTACACCATTTGCAGCCTGCCTGGCTCTTTCCCTGCCGTATTTATGCTGAAATTTGTTACCAGCTGCTGTGAGGTCCTGGCCAGGGCATCATTAAACTCCAGAGATGCAGCTGTGAGTGCAGGGCACATCCTGACATGGTGCTGGATGAGCCCCAAGCAGCCACGGAGGTATCCTGACAGGAATCCTGACAGGAATTCTGGCAGAGTGTTCACAAGTATCCTCACAGGAATCTCACAGGTATCCTCGTGTGGGTTGGAGAGTGTGATTAGGCTGCTGGTCTTGGATCCAGACTCAATTCCCAGCTCTCCAGGTGTACAATAGAGACAACAGCACTCTCCGACCTTGCGAGGGTTTTGCAAGATTAATCTATTAAAGATTTAAAGCTGCCAGCTCCCAACTACTCAATAAACCCCTGTTGATAATAGGGAACTGTGCAGGGCTGAGCAAATGTTGCATTTTTGTTTTGCTTTAACTTGTGCATTTCCAGGCAAAATAAGGCAAAATCCACTTTACTCCAATTGCCCGGATCTCTGATTCAACTGGGGGTGGGATTCGCTCCAAAAGAAAGTATCTGAGGGGATAATTTGGGAACAGGAGCTGCCAGAGCAACAGGATCGAGGCAGGAAGGGAATGGGGGTAGGGAATGAATGTGGAAGGGAAGTGAGAGGGAATGAATTCTGGAAGGGAAGGAGGAGGGAGGGAATGGCAGAAGGGGAATGAATGGTGGAAGGGGAGCAGGAATGGGAATGGCAGAGGAGAGCAGGAATGGGAATGGCACAGGGGAGCAGGAGTGGGAATGGCAGAGGAGAGCAGGAATGGGAGTGGCACAGGGGAGCAGGAGTGGGAATGGCAGAGGGGAGCAGGAGGGAATGGCAGAGGGGAGCAGGAGTGGGAATGGCAGAGGAGAGCAGGAATGGGAATGGCAGAGGAGAGCAGGAATGGGAATGGCACAGGGGAGCAGGAGTGGGAATGGCAGAGGGGAGCAGGAGGGAATGGCAGAGGGGAGCAGGAGTGGGAATGGCAGAGGGGAGCAGGAGGGAATGGCAGAGGGGAGCAGGAGTGGGAATGGCAGAGGGGAGCAGGAGGGAATGGCAGAGGAGAGCAGGAATGGGAATGGCAGAGGGGAGCAGGAATGGGAATGGCAGAGGGGAGCAGGAGGGAATGGCAGAGGGGAGCAGGAATGGGAATGGCAGAGGGGAGCAGGAATGGGAATGGCAGAGGGGAGCAGGAGGGAGGGAATGGCAGAGGGGAGCAGGAATGGGAATGGCAGAGGGGAGCAGGAGTGGGAATGGCACAGGGGAGCAGGAATGGGAATGGCAGAGGGGAGCAGGAGTGGGAATGGCAGAGGGGAGCAGGAGTGGGAATGGCAGAGGGGAGCAGGAGTGGGAATGGCAGAGGGGAGCAGGAGTGGGAATGGCAGAGGGGAGCAGGAGTACCGTTGACGGTGAGCGTCACCTCCCGCTCCCCCGCGCCCACCCGCGGCACCACGGCTCGGCACACGTATTTCCCGGCATCTTCCTGGCGGACTGACTTCAGGATCAGCTTGTTCTCATTGCTCAGGACCTGCAAGAGAGGAGGGGGGCTTTCAGGTGGGCTATGAGAAATTACAGACAAAACAAATGATCTGAGTCACCAGCTCCTGAGCCTCCTTGGGAAAGGCAAGTGGATGAGCCCAAAGTCTGGCATTGCATGGAAATATCACTTACTGCTGCTGCCCAAAGAATAAAGAAACACCACAGGTGTTTTGGGGTGGAATTAGAAATCCTCTTCCTATTAATTTGAATTTTTACAAACTCCAGTTTTTCAAGAAGTTCAAGATACAAGAGAAAAATTTTGGTGGCTGCAGTGACACAGGCAGAAAAACCTCAGAGAGAACCACACTCCACACTTGCACCTCCACATTCACAGGCACAGGGGAGGCTGCTGGGATTGACTCGGGGATTTTAAGCCCAGAAGTGGTGACAGAGGTGGCAGACACCTTGGAACAGGGTCTGGATACCCAGGGAAATCTCAGCTGGCTCTGGCCAGCTCCCTGCTATGGACTGGCTGACTGTTGCTCCCCTGCCCTGCTGTGCAATGAGCAGCTTTATTAAACCTGGAAAAGCACAGAAGCTGAGGGATCTGGCTGAGGCTGTCAGCAGGATCTTTGCACTGCTGGGTTTGAAAAAAAAACAACCATGGCAGATCTCAAACAGAGACCGGTTTCTGGAGCAAACTCCTCCAGCTGCCCTTGGCTTCCTCCCCCAGGGCTCTGCAGGTGACAGCCCATCATCTCTCCTCCTCCTCAGCTGGGTGAGCCTCTGGCTCTGCTGGTTGCTGCTCCCACAGCTCCTGGAATCAGTGCTGATGCAGTGGTTGGATGTGGATCTGGGTCTCCCTGTAGCAAGGTGAGGATCTCAGCACTAACCTGGCACGAGGCAAAGGCACAGAGGGTCAGATCCCTTTTAAACCCACTGTGTTAGCATCGATTGCAGAGTTAGCCATAAAAACACCTGCGTTTACTTGGCCTCAACCTCTCTTTGGTCTCTGACTTGCTTCCTTTTTGTGAAAAAAGGAGAAAAGAAGGCAATCTGAAGGACTTCAACCTGCTTCTGAAAACAGAGGGGCTGGGGAAGAAGCAGCCGTGATCCCAGATCCCACTTGGATTCCTGGGTGCTGATGGCTTTACAAAGCAGCATCCTCTGCCAGGATCACTCTGGGAAGGTGAAGGTGGCTCTGGTGACCAGCATAACCATCTCTGCTGGGCCACACCAGCTGGAGGGTCTGTCCTGAGGTCACAGAATCATGGAATTGTTTGGCTTGGAAGGAACCTTGAAGAACTCGAGCACATCTCATTCCAATCCCCTGCCATGGGCAGGGACACCTTCCCCTATCCAGGGTTCCCCCTATCCCAGGGTGCTCCCAGCCCCATCCAGCCTGGCCTTGGGCACTGCCAGGGATCCAGGGGCAGCCACAGCTGCTCTGGGCACCCTGTGCCAGGGCCTCCCCACCCTCACAGAGAAGAATTTCTGCCCAATATCCCATCTAGCCCTGCTCTCTGGCAGTGGGAGCCATTCCCCCTTGTCCTATCAGTCCAGGCCCTTGTCCCCAGTCCCTTTCCAGCTCTCCTGGAGCCCCTTCAGGCCCTGGCAGGGGCTCTGAGCTCTCCTGGAGCCTTGTGTTTCCCAGGCTGGACACCCTCAGCTCTCCCGGCCTGGCTCCAGCCCTGGAGCATCTCTGTGGCCTCCCCAGGACTCGCTCCAGCAGCTCCATGTCCTTCTGAAGCTGGACACAGCACTGCGGGTGGAGTCTCATGAGGGCACAGTGGAAGGGCAGAATCATCTCCTTCCTTCTGCTCCAAGAAGTTCCAATGTGATGGAACTCAGCTGGAGAGAGGCAGATAAAGAGGCAGAAGGCAGCTGTGTCTGGGCACGGCTGGATAGCAAAGGCAAGCCGGGGTGGGGGACTGGGCTGGAGCAGGAGGGTGAGGCAGCCCTTGCTCCCAGCTCCTGCAGCACCTCGAGGCAGCAGAACAACAGTCTGTGTGTGAGAGCCTGCAGTGATAACCCAGAGAAACAGCCACAGCAGCTGTGGGATGGGAAACCACCCAGGAATCCCCGACCCACCGGGATTCCTTTGCTGATTCAAGCCATCAGCTCTCCCAGCTCTATAATTTCTTCCCAGGAGATGGCCTTCACCAAGGCCATTATGGTTTGGAAAAAGCAGCCCAGCAGTTAATGCCTCAGTGTCCCCAGAGGAGGAGGGGACTCAGCCCCTCTGTGGGGGTCCAGCTCTCCAATACAGCCTTGAGCTGGAAGAGCAGCGTTCCCTCATCCACAGCTCTGCCCAGGTGGAGCTGGGAGATGCTTTTCAAACCCACACCTGTGTGTGCTTCTGAATGAGTTTCACATCTCAGCTCTCCTTTAGCTTCTTCCCCGTGGCTTTGCTCAGCCCTCCTGTCTGTAAGGAGGGATCAGAGCATCTCCTGATTCCTAGGGCTGGCTGAGCTGCGATTATGATTGGCAAAGCTCCTTAGGATTTTCAGTACAAAAGAGACGTGGAGAAGTCTGCTGGGACAGATCCAAGCTCCTCCCTGGAGCAGGCTCCAGTCAGCAGCAGAGAGTGCTGGGGTGAACATGTAGGGGTGTGAGATCCCAGGCCTGGAGGGCAGAAAGGTCCATCCCAGGAAAGTCTATCCCAGAAAGGACCATCCCATGAAGGTCTATTCCAGAAAGGACCATCCCATGAAGGTCTATTCCAGAAAGGACTATCCCAGAAAGGACCATCCCATGAAGGTCTATCCCAGGAAGAACCATCCCAGAAAAGACCATTCCATGAAGGTCTATTCCAGAAAGGACCATCCCAGAAAGGACCATCCCATGAAGGTCTATCCCAGGAAGAACCATCCCAGAAAGGATGATCCCACACATCCCAGAAGAAACTACGCCCAGGTGGATTGCAGAACTGCTCCCCATCAGCGAGGTGTTAAGGGATGCTCTGGTTCAACCCTTCTGTCCATCATCCTTAAATAAATTCCCCCACTCTGAGGACCCCTTTGCATTTGGAGGAGCCAGGAGCTCCTACACCACCCGGGTTCTGCTGCATGGGAAGGGTCCTGCAGCACCCCACGCCCTGGATGTGCCCCCTGCCCCCAGCAGTCCTTACCACGCCCGAGCCTCGCTTCATCCAGACGATGGTGAGAGAGGGGTTCCCAGTCCAGGCACAGTTGAACACCGCGTCCGAGCCCAGGTCCACCAGGAGGGACTGCGGCTCTGTGGCCATCCTGGGCCCAACTGCGCAGAGGAAACGGGAGTTACTGCCAGGGACGGGCTCTGCCAGCCAGAAACCCCCAAACCAAACCGGTCACAGGGAGCACTGGTAGATCTTGATGGGCCTCAAATAAAGAAAAGCCTCAGGCAGGTGCCTGCTGCAGCTCCAGAGGGACCAGCTCCCCAGTGACCACCCCACGAGCTCGCAAGGAAATCACAGGTCCAGCTACTGGAGCGTTTACAAGTCGTGAGCTGCAGGAGAGCCCAGCACGTCCTGCCGCCCTGGGCAGGTCAGACTGAGCTGTGTTTGCTTCCTGCTGATTCTCAGCAGCTCTGCTGAGCCTGGAAGCCAGACTGAAGCCAACAGGTTACTCACAGTAGACATCCACAGTCCTGCTGATGTTTGTGCTGCCCAGAGCATTGGTGACCTCGCAGGAGACGGGCTCAAAGAAGAACGTGTGGTCCACGATGGTTTCGTAGAAGTCACCGGAGGCTTCCTTTATAACCTGGCCTTTCTTTGCCCACCTGTTGAAGAAAACAGAGCATTGTTGTGGTGCTGTTTTGTGTCTCTTGCCATGTCCACGTGTAGCTGTCACAGTGCTGGGGACAGCACACCCAGAATGCCCCTGACTTCAGAAGGGACATGAACTTGTTTTCAGCATCATCCCCTTCCCAGGGGATTTAGGGACTACAGCCACAGGTTTTGGAGAGGAGCCATCACAGAGATGTGTATGTGTACCCCTACAGAAACCTTTCCAAAAGAAACCAAAATTCTATTACCCTGTTTCACTGGGAATAGACCTCATTTTTTAGGATTGTGAAGGACCTCAGTGATGGGAGGAATGGGACATGGAGGGTCTCTACTTGATGGGGAATGACAGTCCCTTCCTGAACGTTTGCCAACAACACTGCTGGTCCTTCCACATCAAAACCACTAAAAACATTTTTCTGCTGCCCTCTGCTTTGGCCCTTTTCTTCCTTTTCTTTTTTTTTTTTTTTTTCCCAGTCAAAGAGAACTTTATCCCTTTAAGGCAGCTGAAATAACATTTCCCGAAAAGCCAAGCTGGCATTTGCAACACTGCAACTTGCAAATTGTCTTGGAGAACAAGCTGTCAACTCAGCACTTGAATTAAGCCCTGTTTGCCAAACAATGAGCAAATGTGACCTAATGGGGCACCATCTGGCAACCTGCCACTCGGGAACGGGTGGGAAAGGCGGGAGATGCTGTCAGGCGGTGCAAAACTCCAGCCACTCTTTGGGGAAGGGAAAAAAAGCCTGGAAAAAAACATATAATAATCCTCCCCAAACAACTGACAGGTAAATTGGAGGGAAGAGGGTTTCCCTGAGGAGTCTCTGCCTTGTTGTTTTGGGGCTGCCCTTTGGTTGTGCTGGATGGGTTGGGAAAGATGCAGGCACTGGGAACTGGCTCTGGAGAGAGGAAGGAGCCGCTGAGGCTGCTCCCCACACGGGGTCGGTGGGGTGGTTTGGGGAAAGCTGTCCCCTTCAAGGCAAGCAGCATCTGCTCCTGGTCCTCCCAGCAGTCTCCTGCCTCCCTCTGCTTGTTCCTGTCACTCTGCCATGGCTCCCCACTGCTTCAATGCTGCCCCAAAGGCAGCCAAGGACAACTGGAGTTGCAGGGAGCTCCTGCTGAAGGTCCACAGGCACTGACGTGCCTCAGCGGGGCTGGAGAGAGAGCAGAATGCTGGTCCATGGCAGGCTGGAGAACATCCTGGGTGCTGCCAGAGCCAATTCCCCGAGCACCTGCTACTGTGAACCTCAGTGCCTCCTGCCAGTGACCTGCTCAGCCTCCCCCGTGGTGACACAGCACTCTGAGAGGTGTTCCCCAGTGGATGGGAGTGATTTGTATGCACTGACCTGCCCTCACCTTCCATTTATCTTCACATTTCTAACAGATGCTGACTGGCCATTTCAGCTTCCCTCCCCTGCCTCCCTCGCCTCCCCCTCCAATAATTAATCAGGAGACACCGGTTTTATTTCTAGGGCTGCACGTTGTGTGTTAATGAGGGAGGTTCTGGATGGAAAAACCTGCACAAACGGAGCCTTCCAGGTGCTGCTCTGAAGGTCTGAATGGGCAGTGGTGCTTTGGTGATGCCTTTCTCCTCCCAGAGGGAATTGCAGCCCAAGCCAAGCGTTTTGTTCGGGGTTAGCCTGCAAGGCTGACCTCAGCATCCTGCTTCCCTGCCTCCCCGCGGATCCGCCTTGCCCTGCTGCCTCCCTGCACGGGAGCCCGCTGTGGGAGGCATCTGCCAGCGCTGGGGCAGCAGCTGGTTCCTTGGGGATGGGGCAGCAAAGGGACAGGGCCATCTGCCACAGGTCTGGCACCTCGTGCCCAAAGCTTAGCACAGCTTGTGGGACGGAGAGGAGACGCTCCTGACATCTCCTGTTCGGTTTGCTGGTCCAAAAAGGCCTGAATGTCAGGAACTGCAGATGGATGAAAGAAAAGAGGGAGGGAGGGAGGGAGGGAGGGAGGGAGGCAGGGAGGCAGGGAGGGAGGGAGGGAGGGAGGGAGGGAGGAAGGAAGGAAGGAAGGAAGGAAGGAAGGAAGGAAGGAAGGAAGGAAGGAAGGAAGGAAGGAAGGAAGGAAGGAAGGAAGGAAGGAAGGAAGGAAGGAAGGAAGGAAGGAAGGAAGGAAGGAAGGAAGGAAGGAAGGAAGGAAGGAAGGAAGGAAGGAAAGGCACAAAGCTAGAGTGATAGGGAAACTCCAGCTGGTAAATGGGGAAATGCCCCATGGTCTTTGTCAGGAATATTTCTGCTCCATTAAGCTCCTTTTACAACTTTGTCCCTGTAGAGATTCCCAGCCACGAGCAGTTTTCCAGCCTCTGGAGGGTCTTGTTCTGCTCCTCAGGTGCTCAGAGGA
Source organism: Motacilla alba alba (assembly GCF_015832195.1). Taxonomy (NCBI): domain Eukaryota; kingdom Metazoa; phylum Chordata; class Aves; order Passeriformes; family Motacillidae; genus Motacilla; species Motacilla alba. Next base: position 1,573,991 of record NC_052039.1, on the reverse strand, counting down.
GGCAGCAGGCACATGAAGCCATTCTTTTCATCAGTCAATGGGACAGGGTGTGGCACCAAACTTTTGGGACAATCCAGAACTTCTCTTGTGCCAGGCACTTCCCTGGTTATTTTGCACAAATCCATCCTCCCTGCTGTGCAAAGGACAGGAAGGAGGCTTCAAGATGAGGATAAAAGTGACTTGTGGGGTCATGTCCTTGCACCTGCCTGCAGTTCATCCTCCCAGCATTCCTGGAGAGCACCAGGAATTGGAACCAGATGGAGAAGTGTCTGGAGGTGGGTTTGAGCTGGGCAGAGCTCAGATGAGATCCTTCTGGATGTTGCAAAAGAGAGAACAAGGTTTCCAAGAGCTGTTTGACATCGCAGCTTGTTGGGAAAACACCTCCCAACAACCGTGGCATGGTGCTTTATGGATTTATTCAAAACCCACCGCTGCTGCAAAACTGGATTTCCTGATGTGTCACAAACACCAATTTTTTGTGCTTCAGCAGGGATCAAGGTTCTTGCTCCAGTTTTCCAAGGCTTAACATGGCTAAATCAATGTGGCTGAATGAGCAGTATGGATCTTTTATAATGTCAAATTGGTTTTTAATAATGGCAGCTGATAACACTCTTGTAAAGTTTCCTGTGATGAGCTTGTGGGCAGCCAGAAGGCAACTTACTGAGGGTATTAACGAGCCCATAACGTGCCTTGCTCACCTATTAACCATTCAGTTATTTATAAACAGAACCTGAATAAAAAGGAGCAGAGAAGAGAGGAGGATGCTCCTGCAGCCCCATCCACTGCTGTGGCTCTCTGTGATTTCTTCCTCCTGTCTCCATAGCCTGCACCAAGCCTGGCTCCCAGCCAGTGCTGCTGGTCCTGCCAGCCTGGAGATCAGGGGCTCCTTTCATTTACCTTGCTCCCTTGAAGGTATTTATAGATTGGAAATGTGTCACTCAGGGTCTTTTCCAGACTATATAAATTCACCTGCTTTAGTCTCTCCTGGGATGACTTGGCCACTAACTCACCTGTCACTGCTCGTGGTGATTTTCACCCTTGGCCAGACTCCACTGCAGGGGCAGGGCTGGGCAGGGGGGCTCCCCTGTGCCAGGAGAGGGGTGAAGGTCTGTCTGTGGGGATCCTGCCCACAGGACCTGTTTCTGTGACTCCCTTGGGCTCTCCAGGCTGAAGGGCAGCACAGGCAGAGGGGATGCCGTGGGACCTATCCCAGTGCCCTTGTGCCTCCCAGGCAGCCCCCACAGGGCGACTTTGGGGTGTCTTCATTTCCTGCCCTCTACCACTGACAGGCACCTTGGGAGTACCCAGCTCCAAATTCACCCTGCTCCCGCCATCCCATGTCCTATGACCAATGCAGATCATAGAATCATAATCCCAGAGGGGTTTGGGTTGGAAGGGACCCTAAAGCCCATCTTGTCCCATGGGCAGGGACACCTTCCACTGTCCCAGGCTGCTCCAAGCCCCATCCAGCCTGGCCTTGGGCACTGCCAGGGATCCAGGGGCAGCCACAGCTGCTCTGGGCACCCTGTGCCAGGGCCTGCCCACCCTCACAGGGAACAATTCCTAATTCCCAATATCCCATCCATCTCTGCCCTCTGGCACTGGGAGCCATTCCCTGTGTCCTGTCCCTCCATGCCTTGTCCCCAGTCCCTCTCCAGCTCTCCTGGAACCCCTTTAGGCACTGGCAGGGGATCTGAGCTCTCCCTGGGGCCTTGTCTTCTCCAGGCTGGACACCCCCAGCTCTCCCAGTCTGGCTCCAGGGCAGACGTGAAGATTTTCTCATCTTCATTTCTTTTCACCAAGCACCATCTCAGTCTGTGTCCCCAGATGGGCATTTCTTCCCCTGTGGGCTGGGTTTCATTCTGTTGTTTCCTTTCTCATATTTCTAATGTGCTTTTGTTTTCCTCTGGCCTCTCTGGAGGGAGTACCAGGTGCCTCCCAATTCAGTATCTTCTGCAAATTGAATTTGCTCGGGTGATGGAAGAAAACAAATTTCAACCAGGAAAGAGATATTTTGATCCAAGTTTCAAAGGGGTTATTACAGTCAGCACTGAAAACCAGTGATTAAAGAATGAACAAAAAATAGAATACCTGCAGTGGGTCCTTTTAACACTGAAGAGGGAGGGAAGAACTTTTCTAAGGAGACATTCTTCAGGGAAATAGCATTTTTCTGACTCCATCGATTGCTTCCCAGCTAAGAGTACACACAAGCAAATAAGAGAGGACAGTTTGGGATTTGTCAGCTCCTAAACAATGGAGGTTTAGGACAACAAGGCTTTGTTTTGGCTTTCATGTCTTAGTGTTTTTTCCTCTTCTGCTCTGGTTTGTGAAGGAAACCTGCCAAAAGCTGGGATGACACACCTGTGCCTCTTCCCGGGCTCTCGGAGGGATGCTGAGCTGCGTCTCCTTCTGCACAAGGGTTTTTACCTGGCAGTTCCATCCCTTTTTCGCATGAATCCTGTTTCTGGCTGGGCTCCCAGGCTGGTGGAGCCCCCGCAGAGTTCCCCATGCTCCCAGTGAGAGCACAGCAAACCCCACAGGGTGTCAGTCTGTGGAGGAGCATTGTAACAAGCACTTCATCCCTGCCCACGCTCACCCGAACAAACACCTCCCTCTGTCTGCCCTACAAGGGCTTGTAATCCTTCAACACCCAGCGTGGGAACAAGTGGGAACAAGCTACTGACTTCCCAGCCCTGGGAAAGCTGTAGGACTCTACAAAATCTTCTTTAGAAAGGTCTTCATCAGACCACGGTTCCTTACAGCGGCACAGGGACTCCTGGGGGTTAACATGGGGCTGCTGGGGCTCTGAAATGCCCCACCAAGCACTGCACAAATCCACCCTGCAGGTTCTGAGGGAGGATTTTGGAGCTGCCAGCAGCTCTGAACCAGCACTCCTGGCAGCACGGCTGCTCTGGTGGCGAATAACCCGGGGAAGTGGAGTGTGTTGTCGGTTTTAATTAACAATGCAAAATAAAGTGGTTGCTTGCCATATAAATCGTGTTTACTAAGAATTACTTAAAATGGATAAATATTTTCTTGGACGCATTTTAATTGCTTAATAAAAGTACCAAGAACACCCACAAATACCTTAAATAAATGCATGGCTCAGGGAAAGAATTAATTAACATTTCATTCCAGGGAATGGCTATTAATTGCTACAAATTGCTCAGAGAATGGGTTTTGTTGCTTTATTGCCAGCAGTACCTTCAGTTCCTAGGGTGTGATGTGACAGTCCCCTCCCCTCACCCTCACAGGAGAGCTGTCCCCAGCGGGATGCCCTGAGCACCACCCCAAATGCCCCGAGGCCCCAGAGCCTTGGTATCCTCCACAGGATGGATGTTTGGAGGATGACATTCTGGCATCCTTTGGAGGTCCAAAGGGGACAGGGACAATGGATGGCTCCTGCTAGTGCCAGCCTTGTGAGAAATGATGGAGCGAGGTTCCCAGCCCGAGCGTGTCACGGTACCCCCCACGCGGCTCCGGCGTGATGCATCGCACAAATTATTTCTTTATTACGGGTAAATTTTCATAATGGTGATGTATGGGGCTGTTCTTCTTCTCCCTGCCTAATGAAGACGTGTGGGGCTCGTGTGGCTGCTCCACCTCCCCCTCTGAGCGTGGTTCATTTATCAGCAGCAGGCCCTGGGTAACCTCTCCCCATCTGAATTACACGGCTGCACCTTCCAGCTTTAGTTTCATCCAGCTCAGAGCCCTGGGGATTCTGGCTGAGGCTTGGCTGGCCCTTGAGCACGGGGTCTGGGGTGTGGAACCACAGAGCCAGGGAATCGTTCAGGTTGGAAAGGAGCTCTGAGATCATCAGTCCAGCTGCCGACCCAGCAGCGCCAAGGTTCCACTAACCCGTGTCCCTAAGCACCACAACCACACGGTTATTTTGACACCTCCAGGGATGGTGATGCCACCAGTGCCCTGGGCAGCCCGTGCCGATGCCTGACAACCCCTTCCATAAAAAAATCTTCTCTAATATCCAACCTAAACCTGACCCAGGACAACTTGAGGCCATTTCCTCTTGTCCTGTCCCTGTTCCCTGGAGCAGAGCCCGACCCCCCCCCGCTGTCCCCTCCTGTCAGGAGTTGTGCAGAGCCAGAAGGTCCCCCCTGAGCCTCCTTTTCCCTAGGCTGAGCCCCTTTCCCAACTCCCTCAGCCTCTCCTGGGGCTCCAGCTCCTTCCCAGCTCTGTTCCCTTCTCTGGACATGCCCCAGCCCCTCAATGTCTTTTTTTGTAGTGAGTGGCTCAAAACTGGACACAGGATTTGAGATGTGGCCTCACCTGTGCTGACTACAGGGGAAGAAAGCACATGGAAAGGTATTTCCTTGTGTATCATACTCAACGAAATGTTTCCAAGCCTCCAGTTCCCATCCTGACAGACCTCCATGCACACACAGCTCTGCAGTGATCACCTCTTCCCAAACCTCTCTATCCCAATTTAGGGATCTTGGCTCCACCACAAAGTGAACCTCGAGTTCTAATGGTGGAAACGCCACAGCTCAGATGCAGAGATGCCAGCTTTGCTCATCTCCTCCTGCCTATTTTTTTCCCTTTTAAATTTTTTTTTAATTTTAAATAAACAAATAAACAAGGAGAAGGATTGCAACCTTTGCCCAAATTTCAGACTTTTACCCCTGACAAGGACATGTTTAGTGTCTGATTGCACTCACCACGATGCACCAGTTGTCGCTACTGGGTTTGGATTGTTTTTAAACACTCCAGGATTTTGATGATAATAATAACACCTCACTGCAGAGGAAAATTCTGGCTTGATTTTCCTCTCATCTTGGCTCCAGTGTTCCCAATCCTGCCAAGCCAGGAGGCTGGGATGAGCCTGATTGCTCATCAGCTGCAGGCTTCAAGGGCAGTGCCTGGGTTTTGCTTCTCCTCCTCGCCATCAGCAGGTCCCGTGGGTGGGAAAAATCCATGAGGGGCTACGTAGAGCTCCCCAAATCACACCTGAAGATGCTCAATGAGAGTTCAGCCCTGAGGAGAGGATTGGGGTACTGGAGGAGAGATTATCAGGGACACCCTGGGGTCAGGTCTGTGCTGCCCAAGGCACAGGAACCTGAAATAAGTAGGGTGAGAAGGTTTCTCTCTCCCAGATGACACAATTAAAGCCATGTCACCAGTCCATGCACCCAGCACGGTTCATTTTGGGTGAAAAACCAATCAAAACAGCCTTTCTCTGAGCACAGTGATCGGAACAAATTGGCTGCAGAAGCGAGAGGGAGAAGTAAACAAAGCTGTTAACTTGTCAATGACTTGACTGATCAACCGTGAGGAATATTGCAGAGGGCTGATGAGCCGTGCAGGTAATCAATGGACCAGCACCGCTGGGGCTGCAGCTGGGCTGCACAGAGCTCCAGAGACACCGAGGGGCCTCGGGGCCCAGGGCAGGGCCTGGCCAGGGCACGGCGGGGAATAAACCCTGCTCAAAAGCGCACATGCACCCATGGGTGGAGCAGGCCCACGAGGATTACGGATGCTGGATTTAGCAGCAGGGAGGGTGTCCTGGGTTGTAAGATATGGTTTGGGGGATTCTATTCACCATCTGTCAGAGCCGGGGCAGTTCTCTGCTGCTCATGGGGCAGTTTCTTTATCTCTCCCAAACCCCATCCTCCCTCCAGGAGATCTCTGCTGTCCATGGCCAGGGAGTGTCCCTGCATGGCTGATCAAATTCCATCATCCCATGGGAGATGCTCTGCCCAGGGCAGGAGCCAAGCATTCCTACCTGGATACAATCTGAGCCTGGAACAGCACAGCAGCCTTTGCCCCCTGCATTCCCAGAGGAGCAGCTTTCTCCTGCCCTGCATTGCCAGAGGGAGAGCAGGCCCATCTCCAGCAGCCCTGGAGCTGCAGAGGAAAACTCCAGCCTTGTGCAGGATCCCTGCTCCAGCAGAAGCACAGCTGGCCCTGCAGGAGGGCTGAGCCACCATGGAATGGCACTGCTGCCACCAGCCTGACCCACAGCGTGCCAGGGCCTGCTCTGACTCTGGCCGTGGGGTTTTTGTTTGTTTGTACTATTGCATTTGTATTCTTAATTTTCCTAGTAAAGAACTGTTATTGCTGCTCCCATATCTTTGCCTGAGAGCCCCTTAATTTAAAAATTATCATAATTTGGAGGGAGGGGGTTTACATTTTCCATTTCAAGGAAGGCTCCTGCCTTCCTTAGCAGCCACCTGTCTTTTCAAACCAAGATGGAGGGGTCGTCAAAGCCCATCCCACTGTGTACCCCTGGCTCCTTCCCTGCACCAGGGGCTGGAAAGGACCCTCGTCCCTCCCCTGGAAGGCAACCAGAGAGGCTGTTACTGGAAAAAGCTGGGAAAGCTGTTACTGTTTCAAAGGGAAAGCATCAAACTTCATGGACTGGATGATTCCTTCTGCAAATTGAGCTGTTTTCGTGACACATCAAAACAAAATGCAGACACTTTAGATGTGCTGTTTTAATCCTGCAGTTTAAAATCCCCCCTCCTCCTCCACCCCATCACATGACAGGGCTGGGCACCAAACCTGTCCCCATTAATCCCTGTTTGGCACTTCTCTTGCCACTATGGATGTTTTTCTGCCCCTCCCCTGTCACAGATTCATCTTCTTTCACAAGAACTCCTTTTCCCTCTAAGAAGAGGGACTTTAGATTTAAGAATCTTTGGCCCCAGAGTCATGGAATCATAGGAAAATTGTACTTCTCCCCCCAAGTTAAATTGTGAACATTAACTTCCTCATTTCAATGTATGCAGAGAAAGTTTAAAACCATTCAGACTATGACAGCCAGCTGCCAAAACTGCTTATCCTGGGGAAATACTGGGGGTGTGAGTCACCCCCAGTCCTGGATGAGCTTGGAGGTGTCACCTCTCCTCGGGGACTTTTCTGCCCCTTTGGCAGTGATGCTGCATTTCATTTTTCCTGCCTACATCATCTTGACTTACCCCGCCACACAATAGACATGACTAATAGCTTAACTATTATTTTGGGTAATCCAATTTCATCACGTGGTTTGTGTTTTCTCAAATCGTTTAACAGGATTAGTCCTTTCTGGGGTCTTCCTACCCCACTCCACCCCCGTAGCAGAATGTCTTTAGCCAGATTTATGGATGCTGGCATCTTGAATAGCTAATTCTCTGCTGTGTTTATCCTCCCCCTCAGTGCAAAGTGAATCCTGGTGCTGTGAAGCTGCTCGAACTTGCCTTTCCCTCTATTCCAGTTTTTATTTTCCACCTGTGCTTGAGGCCTTTGCAACTTTACACCTCGATGTGCAATTCCTTTGAGATTGGCAGGAAAAAGACAATGGTGAATGGAGACAGCAACTCACAGGTCTTCATCAGCATAAGAAAGCTGCTGCTTGGGGATCTTGAAAGTGGTGCTGGGCTGGGACCTCACGTTCCAGATCACTGGAGCTGCCAAATCCACACATTTCAGGGCAGAAATGATTGGCACAGCAGGCATGTGCCTTTCTGCACATGGAACTCATGCAAGAGAGAGTTGCTGGGTGTCTGGGTCTTCTCCAAGGATTTTCTTTTTCTTGGCTGGCTCCTAAAGCTCCTCTGAGGCTTTGACCTGGTTCTGAGTTTGGGATGTTTTCAAGGGCTTTGTGGTTTGATCTCTGTAGCATGAGAGGGTCTGCCCTCTCTCTGGCGTACCAGGAGGAGACAGACCTCGGGCCAAGTTTGTATCAACTCTTCAAGGATGGTGGCCAACCATGGACATGTCAAACAGCCCAGGCAATACTTTGGGCCACCAAAAATGGTGCCCACCAGCCTGAGCCGGCTCTGTCTGACTTTTCAGCCCCAGCAGTGCCCCTAAAGCCCCTCCTTCCCTATGACAGCCACTGCTCCCATCTCTTGTGCTCTGTCTGACTCCTGGCGTGTCCTCAGGTTGGTGTGAGGCACAGCTCCTTCTCTGGCAGGTTCCCTGACCTGCCCTGCCAGAACAGTTAATTATTCAGGGCTCAACTGTGTCTAGATCAGATGGTTCACATTAGCATTATCAACAGGATATCAGGTTCACCTTAGGGTTATCAGGAGAGGCAGCTGAGTCACCCGGGTGAGATCGGCTGAGCCCTCATTTTGAGGGAATCTCCTCACAGAAGATGCCAAGGGCAGGGATTTCTGTGTAAGGAACTTGGATTTCTGCTGGCTGGAGTGTGAGTGGCTTGGGGATCTGGCAAGTCATGAGGAGGAATAATAAATATCCAAAGTCTGTTCCCTCGTGCTCATGCAAACACAGACAGCTCACAGGGGAGTAGAATAAAGCTAGGAGCTCACCAAAAGATCTGTTAATCGTTTCAGTATGAAATTCATCCATGGAATCACAGAATTCCTCAGTTTGGAAAAGACCTCCAAGATCATCGAGTCTGGGAGTTACTTGGCACTGCCAAGGCCACCACTAACCCGTGTCCCCAAGTGCCACAGCTACACTCCTTCTAAACCCCTCCAGGGATGGGGACTCCACCATTGCCCTGGGGAGACTGTGCCAGGGCAGTTCAACCTTTCTGGGGAAGAAATGGTTCCTAACATCCAATATACACCTCTGCTGGTGCAACATGAGGCTGTTTCTTCTTATTCTATTACTCCTTACTTGAGACAAGAAACCAACCCTCACCTCACTACAACCTCCTTTCAGGCAGCTGTAGAGAACAATAAGGTCTCTCCTGAGCCTCATTTTTGTCAGATGAAACAACCTCAGCTCCCTTATCCATCCATCCATCCATCCATCCATCCATCCATCCATCCATCCATCCATCCATCCATCCATCATCCATCCATCCATTTATCCATCCATCCATCCATCCATCCATCCATCCATCCATCCATCCATCCATCCATCCATTTATCCATCCATTTATCCATCCATCCATCCATCCATCCCCAAAATTATGGTCAAGTCCCTCTTCTCTTGCAAGCCTCTGGAATGCCCTTGATACCCTGCTCTGCCCTTCTCAGCCATGTCATGGGAAAGCAACCCAGTGTGGTTCTGTCCTGGTACAACAGACTGACCCAAAGAGCTCTGTGATTATCTATCAACCTCTCCATAGAACAGCATGAAACAGTATTAAAACAAACAAACAAAAAAGACATCTCCCAAAGTAGCAACCATGAAGTTCTTCACTACCCACTTCAGTAACAAAGTACAGCTAAGCAATAAATGCTGGTTGATGCTTTACAAACAACTTTCTAACCCAGAGACAACACCCTGCCTTTTGTCTTTGATTTAATATTTGCCAGCAGCTTCTGGAGCGGAACAGAAAGCTGAGGGTATTTTTGAGACCTGAAGTGAACAGGGTTACTCCCCAATCCCAGAACTCCTTTGGGGTCTCTCTGGGGTGGGGTGTGCAAGGGTAGGTGCTGTGTGCCCCAAGCAGTTGTGCCAAGCCAGGTGGAGAGGATGCTCAGGGTGCACAGCACGTCCTCGGCACAGCTACCACTGTCACGCAGGTTTGGGGAGGAAAGGCTCCCCTGCCCCAGCTCAGCCTGAGCCAGCTTGGCCCTTGCTTCTCCTCTTTTTGCTGTTTCCTGATGAACTCAGCCTGACCTGCCAGCTCCAGCTTGGCAGTGGATCCACATTCCAGCAGCTGATGTGTGGCAGGATGAGGCCTCTGCCGGTGCCCAGTCATGGGTACTGGGGAAGTCACCAGGACACGCGGTCCTGGAGGCCATGTGGAGCCCACTACGTTTGATGTGGGACACCAGCACCCGCTGGGTTTCCATTCTCCTGCCATGCCTGCTGGCCTACATTCTGCAGCTCTCCTGACCGCTCGTTGGCAGAGACGTCTCCAAGGGCGGCACGTGGGGAATGAGTCACATGAACAACAACTGATGCTGCTGCAGCCACCAAATCCCCTCTGGTTTACTGGGGCAGAGACAGTGACAGAATAAATGCTTACAGATTTGTCCTCCATTTAAACACACCTCTAGCCCCCAGAATCTGCAATAAAGGAGCAAAAAGGGAATCAAGGAGTGAAATCCCTTAGAACAGCTCCTGCAGGGCTGTGGTGGGGGCCACCTCTGTCCCTATCCCACATCCTCCTTGCACACTCTGCTTCATCCTTCATGCCTCACTTGTCCCTGGTCACATTCCTCCCTTTCTGGCAGAAAAGCCTCAAACAGAGCTGAAGGCCTCTTAAATCAACGTCTTTCCTGACTCAGAAGCTGTAAGAGGATTCATTATTTATGTGGCAGAAACACAAAAGCTTAGCATATTTTAAGCTGTCTGAAACAACTTCAAGGCAACTATTCCTCTGTCTTCTTTTTTTTAACAAAACACATTGAGATGTCTCTGAACCGAGCAGCAGGGGGAAACTGTTTTTTTAATTCCAAAAGATAAAATAATATGTACAGTTTGAGGGAGAGAATGAAAAAACCCCATGATCTAGCTGGGGATCACCAAGAAATGCCCATCAGGGGATGTTGCCTGTGAGGTGTTGTCATAATCCTTGGACTCTACTGTGACATGGCATTGATGTTATGGCAGTGGGAGAGGTCAAGGAGACAGCTCTGCTCCTTCACAAGCACATGCAGCTGTATCCTTCAGAGGCAGCAGCAGAGGAGGTGCTGAGTGTCTTTTTTTCCCCTCTTTCTCCCCATTTTTACATCTTCAATTTAGTCACAGCATCTTTAATTTCCTTAGATCTGAAGCCACCTCGTGAGACTGGAAGGGAACGATATAGAAGAAAGATGAGGGGGAAAAAAACCACCAGTAATCTTGTAAAAGTCAGTTTTGAAAAATCAATTTTCTTGTGTGACAAGATTTGCTTAAGGCTTTTCGTTCTGTGAAATCAGCCCATCATCCTGCGGGAACGCATGAAGGAAGTGGCAAGTGTGGTTCGGAATAACTCAGATTAAAGACTGCTAAATTAGGCACAAAAAGCTGCCACTTCCTGCAAACGGAGAAGAGATCTGGCCAGAGGAGGCAATGATGCTCCCTTCTGAATCTCATTCCCAGCTCTAGGAGCAAGTCTTGAAGGAGGGGTGGCTGACAAGGCTGGGAGAACACAGCCA